>NC_136982.1:20560748-20778248 GCF_032717465.1 Coenobita brevimanus
CCCCAGTTAGTAGTATAGGGGTCAGTGTCAGGTGGGTTGGGCCTAAAATTTCAAATGGCATAAAATCGTCTATTTTCACCAGATTTGCTCCAAATTTGATATGTGACATCTTTGACTAGATATCACGTTGAGTTTATACGTCAGCACTAAAACGATTGCCGGGGACGGATTTACTGTGCCTTGGCACCGCATCTTGTTAAAGTCTTCTTTAAATTGTGCCTAGTCAGGCACAGTTGTGATATACACATATGAGCCCTCTGACTTCTGCAGAAACATCTGTCTCAGTTAACTGAGACCCTTGTACTGTTTGAATTTCCATCAGTAGAATAAATTAAGATGTCCACATTGCCCATCACTTCGATTTCCAGCATCATTGTGCTTCCCCCAGTACGGGGTGGAGGAAGACTGTACAGTCGGTTTCACTTCTAAGTATTACACAAACTTGAGGCGTCTTGGTAGATGTGGCACCACTGTGTTTGTTTACACCGTCGTATTCAGACGCGAATGAGCTGGAGGAACCCCGACATAGTGGTCAGGTACTAACAACTACAGTACATTGCAATGATTTGTGTAGTGCTTATATCATATAATAGATGTAATGTAATTGAACATGTGCCTGTAACCCGAGCTTAATTTAATGTGATGGTGCTGGGGCCAATCAAGGAGTTGGATGCTTCGTTATGGATGTTCAGGAGTGCTGTTGGTCCGAAGCAGGCCTTGCTTTACTGTGTGAGACGCAGGCCAAAATAAGACTTGTCTAGAGCAACGTATAATGGAGGATGAACATATTCATCCTATTTAACCATCTACCTCTCAATCTACATATCCACATATGTCTACATTATACATATCTATCTATCTATCTATCTATCTATCTATATCTATCTGTCTATATCTATCTATCTATCTATATATATATTTATTTATTTATCTCTATATCCATATAGATAGATAGATAGATTGCCTATACCTCTATCTATCCATCTCTCTCCTCTCTCTCTCTCTCTCTCTCTCTCTCTCTCTCTCTCTCTCTCTCTCTCTCTCTCTCTCTCTCTCTCTCTCTCTTTCTATATATCTATCTATCTCTATCTATCTATTGCCAGACGCCTCAGTCCCGTTCGGGGTGGCCACAAACAAATCGCCTCCACGTCTTCCTGTCCCTCGCCATTTCACTGCCCTGCTCCCAACTCACACCCCCCTTTCTCATATACCTCTCGACCCCATCCCTCCATCTCATCCTCGGCCTCCCCCTCCCTCTCCCCCTCTCCACCTCACTCACATACACTCTCTTCGTCAGTCTTTCACCCTCCATCCTCTCCACATGGTCAAACCACCTCAGTGAATTCCTCCTAACGCTTCCTATCACATCCACATCCACACCACAACGCTCTTTTATATCCTCATTTATCAGCCTGTCTCTCCATGTGACCACAGGCTCCTCTAAGGCCCCCCATTCACGTACAGTTGCTGCCTTCAGGCCTGTAAATGGGGGCGGAGCTTCATTGGCCTGACGATCCAAACCGTACCCACACATTACACAGGCGGCCTGTATGAAATAAGGTCAGTGTGCGCTTGGATAGCGATGGGGGAGGTGGTCTCAGAGAGAGAGCTGCAGGTTTTAGCACTTTGTGCTGTAGCTTGTGTAAAGAGCAAGCAGCTGAGAAAGAGGAAAAGGGTTTGGGTTAAGAAATGGCTCTCTAAAAAGAACTACTTTCACATACCAACTTATTATCAGAGTTAGTATGGGAACCTCAAGATTTGTTCAACTATCTGCGAATGGATGACAATACATTTCGCAAGCTTCTAAAATTTGTGGCACCTCATATACAGAGGAAAGACACCTGCATGCGATCTGCTATCTCACCAAGGGATAGACTTGCTGCAACCCTCAGATATCTAGCCACAGGAAGGTCATAGAAGACTTGAAATTCAGTGTAACAATATCACCACAAGCTTTGGGACGCATAATTCCTGAAACTTGCGAAGTTATATGAAAGGTATTAATAAGAGAATATATGAAGGTAAGTGTAACATCTTTATTATGAATATACATAAAGGTAATATATAGCCGAACATTATGAAAAGAAATATTGAGAAAGGAAATATAGCAATTATATATTATTATATGTAGGAAGTGAAAAAGTTACTACTTGATAGCATTGTGATACCAACTCTAACGTACGGAAGTGAAGCTTGGACATTGTTGGAAGGACACAAGTAAAGAGTGAGAGCAGTGGAAATGAGTTATTTAAGAGGAGCCTGTGGAGTCACGTGGAGAGACAGGCTGACGAATGAGGATATAAAGGAGCGTTGTGGTGTGGATGTGGATGTGATAGGAAGCGTTATGAGGAACACACTGAGTTGGTTTGGCCATGTGGAGAGGATGGAGGGTGAAAGACTGACGAAGAGAGTGTATGTGAGTGAGGTGGAGGGGGGAAGAGGGAGAGGGAGGCCGAGGATGAGATGGAGGGATGGGGTGGAGAGGTATATGAGAGAGGGGTGTGTGAGTTGGGAGCAGGGCAGTGAAATGGAGGGGGAAAGGGCGACTTGGAGGCGATTTGTTTGTGGCCACCCCAAACGGGATTGAGGCGTCTGGCAATAGATAGATAGATAGATAGAATTATCACCAAAGCTTTGTGTCTTCACATATATTATATTTTCATGTCTCTCTCTAGGCAATTCATGGTAAGTTATAGTGGACCAAATTATTAAATGTAATTCTCCATGAGATGATGGGGACATTGATATTGAACATTAATACAAGAAATGAACATTCTGCAACTTGTCATTATTCTAGAACCATTGTAGAGAGTGGTCAAAACACGTTACTCGATGAAGGCAAAACAACAGTCCTAATATTAGCATGTGTTGAAACTGTATAGTTTGATTTTGTCTATGCGTTTAACTATAGACTGAATATAAACCTGCACGCCTCGTCGAAGTCACCTCACATACTTTAAGGCCTGATCGAACAGATCTCGAACCTGTCCGGTCGCCTGTGAGGTCGAACCAGACGATTGAAATTCTACCATACATGCAACGATTCAGTTAAACCACGCCCACAATGTTCTAGCCTGATGGCTGCATCTGCGCGTGAAAGGGGGGCCTTAAATAACTCATTTCCACTGCTCTCACTCTTGACTTGCGTCCTTCCAGCAACGTCCAAGCTTCACTTCCATACGTTAGAGTTGGTATAACAATACTGTCATGTAGTAACTTTTTCACTTCCATGCCCACTTTCCTGTTTCTTACCACTGCTTTCAAGGAACCAGCAACCTTTCTTCCCGGCTGTACCCTTTCAAGCACTTCACCCTCCAAACCACCATCCTTACTCATCACACTACCCAAGTACTTATACGTACTCACATTTTCCAGTTACTCACCATCCAACCTCGTTGTACATTCACTGACTTCACCTCTCTCAAAGACCATCACTTTACTCTTCCCTACATTCACCTATAGATTCCGTTTCTTGCACACTCTCCCAAACTCATCCACCAAGCCTTGCAGCTCTCCTTCGTCTTCACTCAACAACACAGTATCATCTGCAAACAACAGTACAGGGAGTTTTCAAACACTACCCTCTCTCACCAGGACCACTCCAACATCCACTACCCTACCTTGTACCTCTTTTATTACCCCATCCATGTACAGATTGGACAACCATGGAGACATGACACATCCCTGTTTCAACCCAACCTTCAAAGAGAAAAATTCACTCAGTTCATCATCCACACGCACTACAGCCTTAGCACCATCGTACATACTCTTCACAGCATTCAACAACTTCCCATCTGCTCCATATATTCTTAATACTTTCCACAATCCTTGTCTATCCACCCTGTCATATGCTTTCTCCAAATCCATGAAAGCCGCATACAACTTCTTTCCCTTCTCTAGAAACTTTTCCACTAAAGATCTAAGAATGAATATCTGATCTACACAACCTCTTCCCTTCCTAAAGCCTCCCTGTTCTTCTCCAACTAATTCCTCTGTTATTTCCCTAACTCTTTGTCAATAAGTATCCTACCATACACTTTTCCTATTACACTAAGAACACAAATGCCCCTATGATTACTGCACACTTCTTTTTCCCCTTTTCCTTTGTACAAGGGAATAATTATACCTGACTTCCAATCCTCCGGGACTCTACCTTCCTCCCAGGCCAATTTTCACATCTTCCACATCCATTCTACTATTATCTCTCCCCCATGCTTCAGCATTTCACCACACATTCCATCAATTCCTGGGGCTTTCCCCAATTTAACTTTCTTCATTGCTTCCACAACTTCTGTCCTTCTGATTTCTTCCTGTCTTCTCACCTCCCTCCTTCTCCCAGCCATTCCCCAGCCACTTATACTCGCATTACTTCCATTCTCTATGTTCAACAATTCCTTAAAGTGTTCTCTCCATCTGCTCACCTTTTCTCCCTTCTCCACTAGTAATCTACCATTTTTATCTTTCACTCCCCTGCAAAATTTCACTTCCGCCCTGTCTTACTCTCATCTCTCTCCAGAACATTTTCTTACAGTCCCTCCACTTTACACTTAAATTCCTTCCAAATTCTTCATCCACTCTCTTCTTACTCTCTCTTACTAATCTTTTCACATCACATGCTGCACATATTTCTTCTGTGAATATCCTGCACACACCTTCCAAGTCTCCCATCTGCTCCAGTTCATATTTCCTCAAATTCATATTTGCCCATTCGTTCCTCCACTTCTCTCTTATATTCTCCCTTTTTCTCATCCTCTTGTAACCTTTCCACTCTCCTTGCAAATACTCCTTCTTCCCGTCCTTCCCTTCTTCTATTTCTCCATCTTATTTGGATCTTGATTATGGCCACCACCAAGTAGTGGTCAGAAACTGCACTCCTCCAACCTCTATAAGCTCTTGCATCCATTACACAGCTTCGCATCCTTTCACCCACACACACATGATCAATCATTGCCTTCCTTACATTCAGTTCACCACCCACCCTTCTCATCACTCGCCATATATACCTGTGGATCATTTTATGCCTGAAGAGGGTATTAGCTGTCACCAACCCCCTCCCAGCACAAATGTCCACTAACGCACTGCCATTCTCATCTATTTCAACAGGCACACCCCACGCACCAACTATTCCATCCACATTCACATTCCCTACCGATCAAAAACACTCTCTCACCGATTCATATCACCGATCAAAAACACTCTCTTATTCCTTTCAGATTTTCACATGCACACTTCCACATTTGTCCAGAACTCTTCTTTCACTCTGCTTGCACGATCTTGCACTGGCGCATACATGCACACAATCGCCCACATTTGTATTCCAACTTTCAATCTTTCCCACACAATCCTTGACCCAACTGATCCATACTGTCTTATGTTCTTCTTCCTTCTTTTACTCACAACTATACACACTCCCTCTTTTGCCCGCTCATTCTCATCTACTCCTGCACATATACCTCATCCATACTTCCATTCTCTCACACTCTCACCCCCCCCATTTAGTTTCAGTTACTCCACATACATCAACTTTCACACCCTCAAGCACCAGGACAATCTCTCTCTCTCTTTCACTTCATCATTAGCACGTCTTACATTCCATGTTGTAATTACCATGTCCTTTGTCCGGTCCTTGGTCGTCATCTTTTGCTCAGTTCTTGTCCGAGGCTACTTGTTCGTCTTTTTAGTTAGTTGTTTGCCGGGGAGGGGCACTAACCCTCCGCTAACATTTTTAGTTGCCTTGTACGACAAGCAGGGATACTGGGGGAGTATTCTTGAAAACCCCCCTACTCCCAGGGGGTAGGGGGGTTTCAAGAATACTCCCCCAGTATCCCTGCTTGTCGTACGAGGCGACTAAAAGGATTGGTGGTGGGCTAGTGCCCCACCCCATAAAAAGAACTAACTAAAAAAGCGAACAAAGCACCTCGGACCCAGACGGACCATACGTTGACGACCAATGAATGGACGAAGGACATTCTTAGGGTGGGAACATGGAATGTGAGAGGAGTGAATGATGAAGTGAAAAAGAGAGAGATTGTTCAGGTGCTTGAGGATGCAAAAGTGGATATATGTGGATTGACTGAAACTAAATGGCAAGGTGAAAGGGTGAGAGAATGGGAATATGGTTTAGGTATATGTGCGGGAGTCAATGAAAATGAGAGGGCAAGAGAGGGAGTATGTCTGATGATAAGCAATAAGTGGAAGGAGAATATAAGAGAGTATGGAACAGTGGGTGCAAGGATTGTATGGGTGAGGATGAAAGTAGGTATACAAGGGTGGGCGATTGTATAAGTGTATGCCCTGACAGAGGATCGAGTGGCAAGAGTGAAAGATGAGTTTTGGGCGAGTGTAGAGCATGTATGGACAAGTTTGAGAGGAGCGAGAGAGTGCTGTTGATTGGAGACATGAATGGCAAAGTTGGGAATGTACGAGTGGATGGAGTGGTTGGTCAGTGGGGTGTGCCAGCTGACGTAGATGGGAATGGAAGTGCTTTGGTGGACATCTGTGCTTGTAAGGGGTTGGCAATAGCCAACACCTACTTTCGGCATAAGATGATCCACCGGTATACATGGAGAGTAATGAGGAGGATGGATGATGAACTTGTTGAACAAAAGGCAATGATAGACTACGTGTGTGTGGATGAGCGAATGAGAAGACAAGTGTTAGATGCAAGAGTGTGGAGAGGGTGGGGGAATGGAGTCTCGGACCATCACTTAGTGATGACCAAGGTAGAGCTGCAAAGAAACTGGTTGAGGAGACGAAGGGGAAGACAGGAGGAAGCAACTCCTGTGAGAAGAGTGGAGAAATTGCAAGATAGTGAGAAAATGACAGTATAAGAGCATAGTGTAAGAAAGACTGGGAAGGTATGAGCTAGAGCAGATGGAAGGGGTGGAAGACGTATGTAAGATATTCACGGAAGAGATAGGCGCAGCGTGTGAGGCGGTTTGTGGAGTGAGGAGGAGATGCAAGGGTGTACAAGGGACAGCATGGTGGAATCATGAGGTGAAACGAGCTGTGGAACAAAAGAAGAAGGCATATAGTGAATGGTTAGCGAGACAGAGGTAGGGGAGAAGATGAGAGAGAGAAGAGAGAGGTATATGTGGGCAGGAGAAGGGAGGTTAAGAGACTGGTGAAGGAGAGTAAAAAGAAAGTGGATGAGGAGTTTGGGAGGAATCTGAGTGTGAAATGGAGGGAGAGTAAGAAATTGTTTTGGAAGGAGGTAAAGAAAGTAAGGCAGTGTGAAAGGGGAAATAGTAGGGGAGTGAAAGATAGGAATAACAGATTGTTGGTGGAGAAGAGAGAGAAACTGAGGAGATGGAAGGAGCACTTTGAGGATTTGTTGAATGTGGAGAGTGAAAGCAGTGCGAGTATAAGTGGTTGGGGAATGGCTGGGAGAAGAAGAGATGAGAGGAGGGAGGAAGAGATCAGTAGGGCGGAAGTAGTGGAAGCGATGAAGAATATTAAGTTGGGAAAGGCCCCAGGAAGTGATGGAGTGTGTGGTGAAATGCTTAGGTATGGGGGTGAGATTGTTGTGGAGTGGATATGGAAGTTGTGTAGATTGGCTTGGGAAGAGGGAAGGGTTCCAGAGGACTGGAAGTCAGGTATAATTGTTCCTTTATACAAAGGAAAAGGAGAGAGAGAAGTATGTGGTAACCATAGGGGTATTTGCCTACTTAGTGTGACTGGTAAAATATATGGTAGAATACTCATTGATAGGGTTAGGCATATGACAGAGGAGCTAATTGGAGAAGAACAAGGGGGATTTAGGAAGGGAAAAGGGTGTGTAGATCAGATATTTGTTCTAAGATGTTTAGTGGAGAAGTATCTAGAGAAGGGAAGGAAAGCGTATGCTGCCTTCATGGACTTGGAGAAAGCTTATGACAGAATAGATAGGCAAGGTATGTAGAAGGTATTAAGAATATATGGAGTGGAGGGAAAATTGTTGAGTGCTGTGAAGAGTATGTACGAGGGAGCTAGGGTTACGGTGCGAGTGGATGGTGAGCTGAGTGAGTTCTTTGATCTCAGTGTGGGACTGAAACAGGGTTGTGTGATGTCTCCATGGCTGTTTAATAAATACATGGATGGGGTTGTAAAGGAGGTGCAGGGTAGGGCAGTGGATGTGGGGGTGGCTGTAATGAATGAGGGTGAGATTTGGAAGCTTCCGGTGTTGCTGTTTGCTGATGATACAGTACTGTTGAGTGAAGATGAATGTGAGTTGCAAGGTTTGGTGAATGAATTTGGGACAGTGTGTAGGAGGTGGAAGCTGAAAGTTAATGTAAACAAAAGTAAAGTTATGGTGTTTGAGAGGAATGAAGTCACAGAGTGTGCAGTGAGGTTGGATGGTAAGGATATGGAGAATGTGAGTGCATTCAAGTACTTGGGTAGTGTGATGAGTAAGGATGGAACTTTGGGGGATGAAGTGCATGAAAGGGTACAGCAGGGAAGGAAGGTTGTTGGTACACTGAAAGCAGTGATGAGAAATAGGGAGATGAGTATGGAAGTTAAGAAGTCACTGCATGATAGTATTGTGATCCCTACCCTGACGTATGGAAGCGAGGCATGGACCTTGCAAGAGGGGAACAAGTCAAGAGTTAGAGCAGTGGAAATGAGTTACTTGAGAGGAGCATGTGGAGTGACGTGGAGGGACAGGTTGACGAATGAAGAAGTGAAGGAACGCTGTGAGGTGGATGTGGATGTGCTTGAGAAGATTAGGAGAAATACACTGAGGTGGTTTGGACATGTGATGAAAATGGAGAATGAAAGACTGACTACTGTAAGAGGGTATATGTAGGTGAGGTGGAGGGAGGGAGAGGGAGAGGTAGACCGAGGATGAGGTGGAGGGATGGAGTTGAGAGGTATATGAGGGAGGAGGGGTGAGTTGGGGGGTGGGTAGTCAAATGGTGGGTGACAGAGCGACTTGGAGGCGTTTTGTCTGCGGCCACCCTTTGCGGGATTAGGGCGTCGGGCTATAGATAGATAGATAGATAGATAGTATATCACTATATGGAAATTATGATGTAGGAACAATGCCCAAATGCAATTTAGGTAAGACAAGGAAGTGAAGTCACTAATGAAACTGTTCCACACTGGGAAAAAGTATAACAGTGTTCTTAAGAGAGAAGAGGGAAGATTGTGATAATGTGGAATAACTTTTACCTGGTCGTGATGTAGTGGATTGCTGTTTGGCTCTCATCTGAGAGTCCAGGGTTCGATTCCCGGCATAATGGTAATGTAATGGAGGATCTTATGAGGGCATTGCCGTATCAGCCTAGTCCTTTTGGGCTAGTGTCGTCAAATTCATAATATCTGAAAAACTTCCGCTACACAAAGCCTGTTTCCCAGTCACAGAATGCCTGACTCCCAGTATTCTTCCATCACTTCGTTCTCCTTCTCTCTGTTGCGCCCTCCACTGTGATATCCATTTCACTAGTCGTACTATCCATGAATTCCACATGATCAGACCAATTCAGCATTCCTTGATCAACTCTTACAGTAACTACCAGACTACACTTCCCTCCACATATCTCACTTACTTTCATCTCTAACCCGTTACACCACCATACTGCGTTATTGTGCTCAGACAATTCTGTTCCAGCAAGCCATTTATACTGTGTATGCTATGTCATGAATCTAGTAAAAATCAAAGTATAAAACTATAATCAGGTATTTGTAGACACTCAAATTCATTACAATGTTCATTTAACAGATTTGGATAGAATATTACATTATAGCACCAGGCAACTGAAACCAATAGCATTGTCGAGTGTAGTGGTAAGCAACATCAGAAATGGTTTACAGATCGATAACCTTCAGATTATCATTAACATTAATAAAATGGTCATGTTTTTAGCCAGAATAGCCATACCGGTAGGTTTTGCCACCCGCTAGAGGAGAAAGAAGATTATCATTAAAATTTTAATCCCACTCCAATAAGACACCCATAGTATTCATATTTCAAGGCCAAAGTATACGGAATAGGCCTACATTTGTCTTCAGTACATATATATATGGAGCCTCTGTGGTACAATGGTAAAGTGTGCGTTTTCGTACACTGAGGAACGAGAGTTCGCGCCTCGCCAGGGTAATAAACTTCAGGAGCGTTCTTCTGGCCATGTACTGCTTTGGCAGATACAATGGGTACTGTGCTGAACCAGTGTCGCATACCATAAAGTATGCTTGCACCCATTTGGCGTGTGCGGGCCGATTACACTAGGTTCACATCTGCACACACATCCAAAGCCACTCCAGCACTACAATTACACTTACAAGCACTTCTCATCCTACACACAGCCTAAGCCACTTGGTAGAGATACATTGGCTGTATTGTCTCCATGTCGGTCGGGATAGGCTGGTCCTGCAGTGGACACTCAAACGGCTGATGACATGAGGTGATGTATATATATATATATATATATATATATATATATATATATATATATATATATATATATATATATATATATATATATGGAGCCTCCGTGGTAAAGTGTGCGTTTTCTTACACTGGAGAGCGAGGGTTCGCGCCCCGCCAGGGTACTAAACTTTGGAAGCATTCTCCCGGCCATGTACTGCATTGGTGGACACCAGGGGTGCTGTGATTGAACCAGTGTTGCATACTGTAAAATATGTTTGCACCCAGTCGGCTTATGCGGGCCGATTACACTTGGTTCACATACTACACACACATCCAAAGCCACTACAACACTACAGTCACATTTATAGCACTTCTCACCTACATACAATCTCTACTAGACAGCCTAAGCTGTATCGTCCAGACTTAGGTCGGGATAAGCTGGTCCTGCAGTGGATACTCAAATGGCTCATGATGATGATGATATATATATATATATATATATATATATATATATATATATATATATATATATATATATATATATATATATATATATATATATATATATATATATATATATATATATATATATATATATATATATATATATATATATATATATATATATATATATATATATATATATATATATATATATATATAATCACGTAGGCATCAAAGGCCATGTAGCGTCGCATGGGCCCTAACTCCCGGTCTTATGGACGGCGAGATAATGCTCTGCTGACTGAGCTACTAGGCTCACTTTAACAGCATTATCTTAATCTCTCAACATACAGTACTAGGAGCATTTGAAGATCCGCAACAATATAATATGGAAAAGGAAAACTGAGACTGTAGGTCACAGACAGTTCATTGATGTGTTTAATAATGGGTCCATCCTTCCTCCTTCACAATAACATCACAGAGTCTATCAGGCATGAAGGAGACAACATTTCTCACAATGTGCGGCATTCCGTGCAGAAATTCACATTCTCACCGTAGATGCTCCATCAACTGCTCGGCTGTCCTTTCTCTTTGTGGCTACCATGTGTTGACCATATTCGCCCAGATACTTTCAATTGGGTTGCAGTCGCAACCCTTGGTAGGCCAGTCCAAGAGCTGAAGATTTTCCTGTGTAGCAAACTACTCCTGGACTGCACATGCCATGTGAAATGGGCACCGATCATGGACAAATATGATGGGATCTAGTGGGAAGGAATGTCGCTCCTGCAGGGAAGGTAGGAAAAATTCCTTAAGAATTTCCAAATACTACTGAGCTGTCAACCGTCCCTCTGCCCTCGTAATATTTCCCACTCCATGGATAAATATCCAGCCCCATACATTGCACACTTGATGCCCACTTCTGGTCTCGTAGGTGTTTGCTTGATTATAGCTAAAAAAGAATATTACGTTATAAGAGTTAGTTCTGGTTCTGGCTTCCTCCTTTAGTTGAAAGTTACTCTACTTTGTTTTGGAAAATGCTTTAATGTATTAAAAAAAAAAAAAAATAGTTAAACGAGGAACAACAGTTATCTAGTCTAGTGAATAGGTGGAAGTAGTGTTTCTTATATTTTCTTGCATAATTTCACCTTACAGACTATGGGTGGTATATGCTATGCTACATTTTAAATACTTATTAATCCTTCCCACGTGTGCTGGGTAACCGATTCATTGGTCAACAAAACTATCGTTTCTGTTAAGTATTAGATAAGTATAGTAATAAAAAGTTATTTTTAATTTGACAAACCGTTTGCATTGTTGTAGATGTGATTATGAGAGTCTATTTCACAAGTAAATCACCGAGTTCGTAGGCCTAATCCTAAGTGATTTATGATTTTTTGGTGTATGTATTACAGTACTACAGCCGTTTTTTCTAGCTGGCTCAAATTTCAGCGATTGACATACCCACCACCCTACCTGGGAAAGAAATACAGATTCACTTGATCCTTCCACATACCCATTCCAAACATTTTCAACCTCTCGTGAAGATTACATAAATATAGGATCAGTCTAAAAGAGAAAATTATGAAGGTTAAATGAAAACAGTGTGAAATTATTAGTGTTTAAACCCCGCGAGGGATCTCTCTTCATTCGTCTGCAGGCGTCTGTGTAACCATTCCGACTCCTTACTTATCCACAGCAAAGTTATCATTTTATTGTAATTTTGATTACAATGTGTGAAAATTTAGCCTTTCTTACGTTAGATGACCTACTGTTAATACCAAAAAAAATAATCATTAAATGTGACTTGGGAGAAATTGCTTTTGTGGGCAATAATGGATATGGGAGTATGATGTTTTTAACTCCCCAGCGGGGAATGTCGATTGCCGAGATTTACTCCAGCGCTCTCTCTCTCTCTCTCTCTCTCTCTCTCTCAAGCTGTATGAAACACTGGTTGCGGCAGTGCTTTTAGGTCAAACATCAATATATTAAACATCTTACCTGGTATTATTTCTCTTTCACACATGAGCCCTACCATGGTCAAACAATCGGAGAGTTTTCTCGTCAGAGAAAACTCATGACCAGAAGTCTAACCTTTGGTTCTCATACTGGGGAGCAAATTCCAGCCTGGCAGCACGATGCGTTTCTGTAAGGCTCTCCTTTTTCGCGGGAATCCTATGATGTATTCCCGCCTCTTGTAACCGCCGACAGACTATAGAGAGAGATACTTCTAGTCCAAGTCTCTCACGGAGTGCCACTGCAAATCTTGTTAGTGGGGATTCCTGTGTCGCATGTAGTAACGCTTCGTCCTGCTGGCGCGTTGTCATTCTTGAGCATGGTCGTTTTGCTGTGCCATGCAGTTATTTACGTTGTCTGACGATCGAAAGTATGTCGATCTCACTATAGTAATTTTCCTTCATCCTTGAATGAGTAGTTAGGGCAGATTAGTATTACACTAAGTGGGGTTATGTGTGGGAAAAAGTTTCGTTTTGAGTGATATGAGAGCCTTTGGGGTGTGTAGGAGATTCAATAATAGCAAATGTTGTGACCCTCAAGGAAATGCTACATATGCAAACCCTCATGAACATTTACGTGCTGTCTTTTTTAGGGTGAGGTGGAGATTTGGGAACAAAATCTGTGTCCCTCATTATGTAAGGTAGATGAAACCCACGAACTGACAAACTTCTTGGGATGATTTACAACCCCAGCTCCTATCGATCTATCTATTGCCAGATGTCATAATCCCGTATGGGGTGGCCATTTGACTTTGAGTTATTAGTTTTATGGGGAGGGGCACTAACCTTCCACCAACCCACTTGCTGACACGTAGGGAGCACGTATGGTTTGGTTATATGGTTACCACCCAGCGTTGTAAGTGGTTTCTTGGCTTACAGGAAACCATTTGGCTTGTCACTCACATCAGTTCTAATTTATTATATTTTGTATTTAGTGTTTCTAAGGGAATAATACATTTATCAGGTATATATGTATGTCAGAAAGAGATAATCTAAATATCACTGGAAAACATTTGTAAACATTTCTTGGTAGAAAACCATGCCATGGGCAAAGGTTCCAGTCTCCCCGAGGGGACTGGGGTCACAGACTCACGTAATGCCATGAGGGTGGACACACTTGTCACCTTTCACTTGAATATCTGGACCACGACAGCCTACCCACGGGCCTCTACCCAAACGTGGTGACAATATGGGAAAGCTACAAATGCAATGATAACTAGAAGGGCATTCAATAGAGTGCATACCTCCGTAAAGGCCCAACAATCCTTTGCGGTGGTATGCACTCCATTTGAGTGCATCTCTATCCGGATCCACTCCAGAAATTAACAGGTTATTTCCTGTCCCATGTCCCATCCCTCAACCAAGTTTCATGAATATCCATTCCGTAGTTGACGGATGTATGCCCTCTACCGACTGCCCCTTTAACCGGATGCACTCCAAAATTTAATGGGTTCTTCCTGCCTCATGCTCCATTCCTCCACCAAGTTTCGTGAAAATCTGGTCATCAGTTTTTGCGTAAAACACACACACACACACACACACACACACACACACACACACACACACACACACACGCACGCACGCACGCACACACACACACACACACACACACACACACACACACACACACACACACAAATGCACACACTCACACTCAGACACACACACACACATCTCTTCACCCCCCCCCACACACACACAGACCTACACATATAGACATACAGACAGACACGCAGAAAATAAACCTCCTGGCGGAAGTAACAATAGGGCATATTTACTCTCCTTCGATAACAGTAGAGGAACGTGGCTAAATTAGTTCAATAATTAAAAATGGTGCAAAAGGAATCCAATGTCGTTCACCGTATGACTACGTACTCTGATTAGTGAGATCTGATTCTTGCCATCTTCGTATCCCCTGTGCCACAGCCCTAGTTGATATGCCTGATTCGTTGGCGAATTAATCCACTCTCATGAAGACCGATAATGTGCCCTCGTAGCGCAACCTTGCTGTTTCTTCTGTCCATGATGAACACGTTCTTTGGCTGGCGTTGCATTACTTATGATGCCCAGAAAAATGATCGGTTTGCCCATGGTTGGCTGCCTATTACGCCTGATAATAAATATGATTGGCTACTGCCGCTGTAATTCTTAAGAATCGCTGGGTTTGTATTCATCGCTCTTGGCGGTTCAGATTACGAGTATACTAAGCGAATGATAACATATCTGCTTTTATTTGTCATGGTGGTCTGCCTAAGCTATTTGAATTTGTGAGATTAGGTATTATTGTGTTACACCACCGTATTTCATCACTGCTTCTTTTCCTTTAAAATTTAGTTGTTTTTTTTTCCCCTACTGTAGAACAGTTTCATTAAATATTTCACATCCATGTCATACCTAAACTGCATTCTGGTCATTGTTCTTGCATTATTCTTTCCATGCTATATATATATATATATATATATATATATATATATATATATATATTGTTACATGGCCTATGATTTCATCATCCTTTGTGTAATTTTAACGCACAGTATCCTGCATGTTTGATCACGAGCGTGTTCTGCCTCAGTTCCCCCCTTCTACCGTTATAGTAGAGTAAGTCGTCCTTTCTGTTGTTCAGAGTAGGATTGTCAGCTCTTTGTCCCCTCTGGCTTCATTTGCGCGTCCTTCTTACAAGTTGTATCAAGCTCTGCTGGCCCCTATATAATGAGCTCAGTCTCTGCATTATTGCCACTTAAATCTACTCCTCATTTTGTTCACATCTCTGTCCTCCCCTGTACAGTTATTATTGTGAGTGCTCAGGAAGTCTCCAGCCATCTAACTGCTGTGTAATTTGAGTATGAGTGTTATTGCATTTTCTTCTTGTACTGTGTAGCATAGGGTGTTAATTCTTAGGCTTGGTGGAGTTTTTGTAATTCATGTAAAGTTCTTATTGTCAGCTATCATTAAATATAGTTTGTATCTGTAATAATTTATCTTGCATTAACTGAGCATTACCCAGTGTATTTTCATTTTATCAGGGCTGACTTAGATAAGTTTGCTCATGCTGATTTCGTGTTAATAGAGGATATTGCAGTTAACCATATATTTAACCTGTTTTTGCCATTACATTATCCTTATGAGTCCTGAATGTTTTGTTGTTAGTTTGAGCATTAAACTTTAACTTGTAATTTTACCTAACTCTTTTGTTTTGAACCTGGAACTTTACGGGACAGTAGTGATTTTTAGTATTCTCACTTAAAGTGTACATTATCTTTCTCTGTTCCGTAACAATATATATATATATATATATATATATATATATATATATATATATATATATATATATATATATATATATAAAATTCATTCTTAATCTAATCTTGTGTTACCCATGAGGAGTGTAGGAGCCGGGGCCTAGGCAAGTAGGTCCTGACATTTAAGCCTTACCCCGCTCTCACACGAGGCCACCGGTGGCCACCACTGGTGGCCCAGCGTGAAGAAGCAAGCAACTAGTGTCCTCCACTGAACTCACGCCACTCGTTGGCACGGTTCTCGGTTGAAAGAATGGCGTCACGGGAAGAGCTCCTTCTTGCCTTGCTGGAGGCAACTGGTGGTGCCATATGAAAGCTCCAATTTGAAACAATGCTCTACAGCGAGTGGCAGCAACCATCAGCGGCAGACACTAGTTGCGCGAGCGAGCCACCGCCGGGAGCTGGTTGTCAGCAGGGCAACCGCAGTGGCTTCATATGAAAGGTTCCATTGAAAATATAGGAGGCAACTAATTGCGGCCACCGGTGACCTCGTGTGAAAGCGGCCTTAAGATCAGGGTGACCGGCCTCACTTATCCCTGAGTCGCATTACGTGAGCAATAAACCCCAACCGTCCCTTGAATATAAACCTACACAGTCTCAATCCGATTGGAGCACCTTAATTACCCACTAACCACCAGGCGTCATAATTTGGTTATATGGTTACAACTTGGTGTAGTAAATGGTTTCCTGGCGTAGTACAGGAAATCATTTGGCTCGTCACTCAGTGCAGAGTCACCCATAGGCAGAAGGAAGAGGAAAATAATAATGAAGGAAGGAAAGGCAGAAGATGGAATGAAGGACGGAAGAGAGGAGAGGGCAGGCACTCAAGAGCAGCAGTACATGGAATGGCTGGATGGTGAGCGCCCTCGCCTACAATCAATCAATCTATCTATCTATCTCTATATATATATATATATATATATATATATATATATATATATATATATATATATATATATGATGCACCCCTGAACATCCACAACGAAGCATCCAACTCACTGATTGGTCCCAGCTCCGTCACATTAAATTAAGCTCGAATTACATGCACATGTTCAATTACATTACATCTTTTATATAATATAACCACCACATAGTCAAAGCAATGTAATTGTCAGTATCTGACCAGTATGCCGGGGTTCCTCCAACTCATTCACGTCTGAATACGACGATGTATACAAACACAGTGGTGCCACAACTACCAAGATGCCACAAGTCGGTGTAGTACTTAGAAGTGAAGCCGATTGTACCTGGGGATTGCTTCATTGATTTATTCCCTCGAAGATACTTCAGAGCTTTACTGTAAATCTACCCAGTTCATGTGATACTGAGTTCAGATGATTGAGACAGTATTAAAATAATTTTTCTTGAACCAAGTTTCACAACTGGCAGGTATGTACAAGCAGGTGCAGATTAGGAGTACTTAGGGCCTGAGGCTGTCTGCTTAGAGACTGTTAACTAAAGAGAGAGACTGTTTACTAAAGGGTGGATTTATTCCACCTGTTCTTTGGGGAGGAGTTTGTGGAGCGGATTGTCAAACAGAGTAACACCTTTGCAAGCAGCCAGCGCTGTGAAAGTGAGCATGAAGGTAGGAGAAGCAGGCAATTCCTTCAATATGATTACCCAGCTACCATAAGTGAGATGTTTATCTTTCTAGCTCTGGTTCCTTTGATGGGTATTGTACGGAAAAGACAAATTCCGGCATACTGGTCTACGAACCCGATAACCAGCACACCTTTCTTTGGGAAAGTAATGGGCTGGAATCGATTTCAGCAAATTCTCAGACGCCTCGACTTTTATGATGCCGATGATAAGGCTAATGCTAATATCACAGATAGAATGAGGAGAATAAGGGTGGTATTTGATAACCTGCGGGAAAAGTTCCACTCATCCTATCCTTATCGAGACCTTGTCATAGACGAGAGTCTCATGTTGTGGAGAGGCAATATTTCTCTTTGCCTGTACATACCCAGCAAGAGACACCGTTTTGGGTTCTAGATCTTTGTTATGTATGACTGTAAGACTGATTATGTGCAAGACATAGTCTTGTACATGGGCGCACAGAGAGACATTATAGAAGATTGAAGTATTGGACTCTCAGGAGCCATGGTAAAGACAACGATAGAGGAGTACCTTCATCGTGGTCACGTGCTGTACCTGGACAACTGGTACACTAGCCCCCTGCTCACACGGTACCTGCACCTGCACGACACCGGAGTCTGTGGTACAGTAAAGAGAAACTGTTGGCATATGGTCAAGGTTGGGAGGAAACTTGACAAGAATGAGGCGGTTTTTTTCAAGGCAAATAATATCCCTCCTATCAATGGTACACCACCCCCTTATGCAGTGCACAGACTCCGTGGATTACCGCAGTGAGAGGAGGCGCCACGTCTGGAAACCTGAGTCGGTATTGGACTACAATATCAACATGAGGCAAGTGGATCAGTCTGACTCCATGATATTCAGTGTGGAGTGTGCCAGGACCACGATGAAGTGGTACAAAAAGCTCTTCTTCCACTTGCTTGATATCACGGTCCTGAACTACCACTACCTCCACGTCTTGACAACAGGAACCTCAGTGATCTTCGAGGGGTTTGTGGGGGAGCTGTCCCGCGAAATCATCGCGAAATATGCAGAGGACAGGCCCCACCATCGCCACCACCCCACCACTGCCGCCCAGACTCCCCTATGCCTCACCGCATGCCACTTCCCCAGCACCATATCTCCTCAACTGAACCACCCTAGACCCCAGTGGCGGTGTCACGTCTGTAGTAGGTCCCGAGTGAGAGAAACCACTCAAAGAAAAGACATGATTTACGAGTGTGTGGACTGCAACATCGCCTTGTGCGTTGAGCCTTGCTTCAAAGAATACCAAACGTTGGTGCATTACTGATACTGTGTGTGCTTGAGATATGACGCTCTAAGTGCTGTAAATATGCGATAATCTGATGCTCACTATATAGTAAGGTCCGTAAGTAAATGAAAACAGTAATATCAGGTGAAAACTGGTATAGTGTCAGTGGAAAAGTAGAAGTGGAAAAATATAATGTAAGTTGAAACATTAGTCATCGCGAGTTTACTCACTATGTAAATATACAATAATCTGATGCTCACTATAATAGTAAGGCCTGTAAATATGTGATAACAGTTATATAAAGTGGAAATGGGTGTAATGTTAGTGGAAAAGTGAAATGTAAGTGGAAAAATTGAATGTAAGTTGAAACAACAGGCATTGCTGGTACACTCACTGTGTAAATATGTGCAAACATTACACTAAATATAATTGTAAGGCCTGTAAATATGCATTAACAGCTATATAAAGTGGAAACGGGTATAATGTTAGTGGAAAAGTATTATGTAAGTTGAAAAAATGAAATATATGTTGAAACAACAGTCATAGCGAGTGCGTTCACTATGTAAATATACGCTAGCATTACGCTGAATACAATCGAAAGGGCTATAAATATGTGATAACAGTTATATAAAGTGGAAATTGGTATAATGTTATTGGAAAACTATTATGCAAGTTGAAAAAATGAAATGTATGTTGAAACAACAATGTTAGCGAATCGTCAGTGACCAATTGGGGTGAGTTTGCTAGGTTCGCCCAGTGGAACAATGCTTATTTCACCTTTATTTTTGTATAAAAACCAGTATGCTCTAGTACTACATGTTTTTTTTTTTTTTTAATAAATAAATATCTACATATTCTGAATGGTTTCCCGTACTTAGTCCTACCATAGAAAATGTGACAACTGCAGAGCACCTCCACAGAACACGGTACCAGGTGTATGGAAGGTATACCTGTCTAGGCCACTTACAGACCCTGGTGACCACTTTCTTGATGATTTTCCATTGTTTCTCACCAAAAGCGGAGGTTTGAGTCCCCCCAAAAAATTCCCCAAATCTGCCAGGATTGGGGGTTAATTGGTACAAAAACTTTGTGTCATCTCTCCATCCTGACTTATCAAGGGTCTCTTCTGTTCCATTAACAAACTGTGATTTTAGTTTTTCATAATTCTTTGTTAGTTGAGACACAAATGGATATTCGATGCTAGAGAGCTGGTGTTAGCGCCAAGTTCTTCGTCCATCACCAAGCAAAGAATCCTGTCCAGAATGTGATGCTGACAACCAATAAATTGTGGTTTGTTGAAACTCTTATCCGAGAACATTTGTTGTAATCTGACAACAACTCCATTCTTTTTCTGTGTTAACGCTAGTAGTATTGCATGCCATAAGTTGTATTCATCAGTAACTTTTGCAATTCCTTCAGCAGTAGTTTCAGCCTTGCCTTTTTCCAAATGCAATGCATCCAATTTTATTTCGGTTCTTTCATTTTTAAGTAGTACTACGTGGTATTCATTTTCATCAATCCACTTTCCATCGAAATTTAAAGACCATGATTCCAACTGGAACTTTTCAATCATTTCCTCCCTCAGTGTAGCAGCCTCTTTGTATATTGACTGGTATATTGCTGCTTGACTTGGAGCTGGAATGTCAATACCATCATGTGACAATTGTTTGAATATTTTAGCAGCTTTATTTGTCGATACTCCAGTGGATGTCACCAAGTTAGTTGTAACTTTACTTCTATTGCGTTTTCTGGTTGGTGGATGATTAGTCTCATCTTCATCCTTAGATTCCTTGTCATCAGATTCAGTGCAACTACCACTAGATAAAAGATCGTAAGATGTTGATGGTAATATAGGTTCATCAGGAAGTTTTTGTCTTTTTGAAGGGTGAATGGTTTCCTTACCTCCAACGTGACCTGTTAAGTACCCCATTTCTCCTTTGCTTTGCACTTGTAGGTGGTAGAGTGGTTTATCTTCAGTGGATAACCACTGACCATTTAATTTTGTGATATCAAAAAGTTTATTTTATTTATTTTTTTATGCGAAGAAGAAGGGACCAAAGGCTACGAGCCGCAAAACAGTTCCTTCTAAGGAAAAAACAAAAAAAAAACAAAAGAGAGCCAAATTCAAGATCTGTTCATTTTGAGATGCCTGGACACACTGCCTTTGAAAGACTGGAGATCATAGGAAGTAGGAAATACAGACAGAGGGAGACAGTTCCAGAGTTGACCTGTTGCATAAATGAAGGATTGGGAGAAATGACTAACTCTTGCATTAGAGAGTTGGACAGAAAAAGGATGAGAGTTTATTGCTAGACGGGTGCTACGCACCCATCGTAAAGGTGGAGGGATGCAAGCAGACAGTTCAGAGGAGCAATGACCATGCAAGTAGCGATAGAAAAGAGATAAAGAGGCAACACTGCGGCAAAAAGACAGAGGTTGAGGGGAGCCAGTAGGTGGTGAAGAGTTGATGAGACGAAATGCCTTTGACTCCACCCTATTAAGAAGAGCTGTATGTAGGGAGCCTCTCCACACATGAGGGTTGTATTCCATACAGCTGTGCAGGGGTAAAAAAGGTATGGAGTCGGCTTAGCACACCTAATCTCTTGGAAGCAGATTATACCAGATATGTAGAGATGTAATATGATCTTTCCAAGATAAATCCAGAGCGAATGAAACCCCAAGCATGTTGAAGGATGATGCTGGATTGAGCTGGATATTATTAAATATTAATGGGTACTCCTCTGGAAGATTCTGTCGGGTTGATAGGTGTAAAAACTGAGTCTTAGATGCTTTAAAAACAACAAGATTATTTTTACCCTAGTCAGAGATATGAGCCAGGTCAGACATTAGGAGTGCCATAGCCTCATCCCTTGATCGTTGAAGTAACTGCTGGGATGGACGTTGGGGGAACTGAGTGGAAAGGTGAAGGGTGGAATCATCAGCATACAAGTGGATAGGGTTAGATGTACAGCTTAGAAGATCATTGATGGATAAAAGGAAGAGAGTTGGTGATAGGACAAAGCCCTGAGGAACACCACTGTTGACAGATCTTGGAGAAGAACGATGGCCGTCTACAACAGCAGTTATAGAATGACCAGAAAGGAAGATGTTGATGAAGGCACAGATGGAAGGATGGAAACTGTAAGAGGGCAGTTCGGAATTAAAGATTTGTGCCAGACTTGATCGAAAGCCTTTGAGATGTCAAGTGCAATGGCAAAGCTTTCTCCAAAGTCCCGAAAGGAGGATGACCAAGAGTCTGAAAGGTAGGTGAGAAGATCGCCAGTGGAGCATCCCTGACGGAACCAATACTGACAATCAGAAAGAAGGTTGTGATAGGAAAGACGTATTAAAATTTTTCTGTTAAGAATAGACTCAAAAACTTTTGAGACACAGGATGTTAAAGCAATTGGACGATAGTTAGAGGGTTAGGAATGGTCACCCTTCTTTGGGACAGGGTGAATGAGAGCAGACTTCCAGCAAGAAGGAAAGGTACAAGTTGAAAGACAAAGGCGAAAGAATTAACCTAGGCAGGGTGTAAGCACAGGAGCACAGTTCTTGAGGACAACAGAAGGGACTCCATCAGGCCCATATGCCTTGTTAGTACTGAGGCCAGTGATGGCAGAAAATACATCAGCTGAAGAAATTTTAATGCCAGCCATGAGGAAGTCAGAGGGAGGAAGTGATGGAGGAACTGTACCAGAATCGTCTAAGGTGGAATTGGAGGAGAAAGTCTGAGCGAAGAGATCTGCTTTATCAGTAAAAGAAATAGCTAGAGAGCCATCACAGTAGAAAAGAGGAGGGAATGATGATGAGCTAAAGTTGTTAGAAAGGTTTTTGGCAAGGTGCCAGAAGGAGAGGGAAGATTTTGAGTTGGAGAGTTGAGAGCATTTAGTGCGAATGAAATTATTTTCAAAAGAGCGAAGAAAAGACTTGGCACGATTCCGGGCAGAAAAATAGGAAAATGTGATTCAGGGGTGGGTTGGTACTGGTACTTTACCTTTCATAGTCCCTCTCCTTGTTGCGGACAGCATTAGAACAAGCGTGATTAAACCAAGGCTTTCTTGCATTAGTCAAAGGATATGAGAAAGGAATGTATGCTTCCATGCCCGAGAGAATAACCTCTGTAATGCGCAAGGCACACTCAGATGGATCCCTATCATGGAAGCAATAATCATTTCAGGGAAAATCAGAGAAGTACTGCCTGAAGGCCTCCCAATGTGCACCCCCAAAGTGCCAGTTGCCTTTTGTTTGGAGGGCCCACAGCTGTATCGAATCGATAGGACAGGTTAAGGTAATAAGGTTGTGATTGGAGGAGCCCAACGGAGAGGAAAGATTAACAGTGTAAGTAGAAGGATTAGTTGTAAGCAAGAGATCAAGTATGTTGGAGCTCTCTCCAAGGCGGTCAGGGATATGGGTAGGGTGCTGTACAAGCTTCTCTAGGTCATTAAGGATAGAAAAGATGTAGGCTTGTTCACCAGGTGGATCAGTGAAAGGAGAGGAGAGCCAAAACTGGCGGTGAACATTGAAATCTCCTAGAATGGAGATTTCAGAGAAAGGAGAAATGGATAGCATGTGTTCCATCGTAGAAGTAAGACAGTCGAAGAATTTTTGATAGTCAATAGAATTAGGGGATAAGTAAACAGCGCAGATATATTTAGTCAGAGAATGACGGGAAAGCCGAAGCTAGAGAGTAGAGAATTCAGAAGAATCAAGTTCCGGAACACGAGAGCAAGATAAGTCGTTGCGTACATATACACAACAGCCACCTTTGGCTTTGAAATGAGTATAGAGAAAGTAGGAGAATACAGAAAAGAGTTTTGCTGTCAGTTGCCTCAGACAGCTGAGTCTCGGTTAGAAAGAGGTGAGGTTTAGAAAAGGAGAGGTGATGTTCAACAGAGAGAACGTTAGAGGAAAGGCCGCGAATGTTGCAGAAATGAAGAAGAGCGGATGGTGGGGGCATTTGTGGTCCCCCCCCAGGGATTCTGAAGCAAGGTCTCTGTGCGCCATTTTTCTTTTAATTTAGAAAAGGAAGTGTAGTGTGTACTGTTCATGTAGTTTGGTGTAGACAATTAGAGAAACATGTATTAGAGAGCATGCTGGCCTACTCTCTGTGTTACTGAAACACTGAAAAAGTTCAGCAAAGAGGGATGGTCGAGATCTAGTTCCGAGGGCTGATTAAACGGGAGCTCCAGCTCTCCCTGTCATCAGCTTTCCACCCACCTTGGGAGTACTGCCCTGCTCGACTGGTGCTACAGTTTACTCCTATTTAGGGCATCATACGGTATTTTCCTCTTTTGACATATTCATCGTATGATTTTAGCACTTTGTCAAGCTTTGATGTATTGCTTGATCTGACACACGTGGAAAGTTCAATTTATTCTCCCATAATTGTGTAATTTCTTCGGAAATTTCGACTGTTCATTCTTTTCTAATTTTACTTTTGCTCCAGGAAAGTGGTAGCATCCAACAACTTGCATTTGGTTTACCATTCTGCATTTTTGTTCTAATGAAGATTCTTCCAAAGGCACAAATCCTCTTCTATGTGACTGCTGGAACCGCACCAAATTATTGGTCCAGACATGCTTCTTCTTCTGTACGATAGTATCATTCTTATCTGGAAAGAAAAAAATAAATAATATATTACAGTAACACACTAAGCAATTATTTTGTTGATTGTTCACGTGCAAACTGCAAAGATAACTGATACAAGCTTAAAACTGCATACCGTCAGGTACTAACAACTACATTGCAATGATTTGTGTAGTGCTTATATCATATAATAGATGTAACGTAATTGAACATGTCCCTGTAACTCGAGCTTAATTTAATGTGATGGTGCTGGGGCCAATCAAGGAGTTGGATGCTTCGTTATGGATGTTCAGGAGTGCTGTTGGTCCGAAGCAGGCCTTGCTTTACTGTGTGAGACGCAGGCCAAAATAAGACTTGTCTAGAGCAACGTATAATGGAGGATGAACATATTCATCCTATTTAACCATCTACCTCTCAATCTACATATCCACATTTTTCTACATTATATCTATCTATCTGTCTATCTATATCTATCTATTTATCTATATCTATCAATGTATCTATCTATCTATATATCTATATATATCTATGTATCTATCTATCTATATATATCTATGTATCTATCTATATATATCTATGTATCTATCTATCTATATATCTATATCTATCTATCTATCTATCTATCTATATATAATTATTTATCTCTATATCCATATATATATAGATAGATAGATAGATAGATAGACTGCCTATACCTCTATCTATCCATCTCTCTCTCTCTCTCTCTCTTCTCTCTCTCTCTCTCTCTCTCTCTCTCTCTATATATATATATATATATATATATATATATATATATATTTATCTATCTGTATATATATATTTCTTTACCTCTATATCCATATATATATATATATATATATATATATATATATATATATATATATATATATATATATATATTTCTTTACCTCTATATCCATATATATATATATATATATATATATATATATATATATATATATATATAGATGATAGATTGCCTATACCTCTCTCTCTCTCTCTCTCTCTCTCTTTCTTTCTTTATATATATATATATATATATATATATATATATATATATATATATATATATATATATATATATGTATCTATCTATCTATTGCCAGATGCCTCAACCCCGTTCGGGGTGGCCACAAACAAATCGCCTCCACGTTATCCTGTCCCTCGCCATTTCACTGCCCTGCTCCCAACTCACACACCCCTTTCTCATATACCTCTCGACCCCATCCCTCCATCTCATCCTCGGCCTCCCCCTCCCTCTCCCCCCCTCCACCTCACTCACATACGCTCTTTTCGTCAGTCTTTCACCCTCCATCCTCTCCACATGGCCAAACCGCCTCAGTGTGTTCCTCCTAACGCTTCTTATCACATCCAAATCCACACCACAACGCTATTTTATATCCTCATTTGTCAGCCTGTCTCTCCATGTGACCACAGGCTCCTCTTAAATAACTCATTTCCACTACTCTCACTCTTGACTTGTGTCCTTCCAGCAACGTCCAAGCTTCACTTCCATACGTTAGAGTTGGTATCACATTACTGTCATGTAGTAACATTTTCACTTCCATGCTAACTTCACTGTTTCTTACCACTGCTTTCAAGGAACCAGCAATCTTTCTTCCCTGCTGTACCCTTTCAAGCACTTCACCCTCCAAACCTCCATCCTTACTCATCACACTACCCAAGTACTTGAACGTACTCACATTTTCCAATTCTTCACCATCCAACCTCACTGTACATTCACTGACTTCACCTCTCTCAAAGACCATCACTTTACTCTTCCCTACATTCACCTTTAGATTCCGTTTCTTACACACTCTCCCAAACTCATCCACCAAGCCTTGCAGCTCTCCTTCGTCTTCACTCAACAACACAGTATCATCTGCAAACAACAGTACAGGGAGTTTTCAAACATTACCCTCTCTCACCAGGGCCACTCCAACATCCACTACCCTACCTTGTACGTCTTTTATTACCCCATCCATGTACAGATTGGACAACCATGGAGACATGACACATCTCTGTTTCAATCCAACTTTCAAAGAGAAAAATTCACTCAGTTCATCATCCACATGCACTGCAGCCTTAGCACCATCATACATATTCTTCACAGCATTCAACAACTTCCCATCTACTCCATATATTCTTAATACTTTCCACAATCCTTGTCTATCCACCCTGTCATATGCTTTCTCCAAATCCATGAAAGCCGCATACAACTTCTTTCCCTTCTCTAGAAACTTTTCCACTAAAGATCTAAGAATGAATATCTGATCTACACAACCTCTTCCCTTCATAAAGCCTCCCTGTTCTTCTCCAACTAATTCCTCTCTTATTTCCCTAACTCTCTGTCAATAAGTATCCTACTATACACTTTTCCTATTACACTAAAAAGACAAATGCCCTTATGATCATCTGCAAACAACAGTACAGGGAGTTTTCAAACACTACCCTCTCTCACGAGGGCCACTCCAATTTCCTCTACCCTACCTTGTACCTCTTTTATTACCCCATCCCTATACAGATTGAACAACCATGAAGAAATGACACATCACTGTTTCAACCCAACCTTCAAAGAGAAAAATTAACACATTTCATCATCCACATGCACTACAGTCTTAGCACCACCATACATACTCTTCACAACATTCAACAACTTCCCATCTACTCCATATATTCTTAATACTTTCCACAGTCCTTGTCTATCCACCCTGTCATATGCTTTCTCCAAATCCATGAAAGCCGCATACAACTTCTTTCCCTTCTCTAGAAACTTTTCCACTAAAGATCTAAGAATGAATATCTGATCTACACAACCTCTTCCCTTCCTCAAGCCTCCCTGTTCTTCTCCAACTAATTCCTCTGTTATTTCCCTAACTTTCTGTCAATAAGTATCCTACCATACACTTTTCCTATTACACTAAAATGACAAATGCCCCTATGATTACCACACACTTCTTTTTCCCCTTTTCCTTTGTACAAGGGAATAATTATACCTGACTTCCAATCCTCCGGGATTCTACCTTCCTCCCAGGCCAATCTGCACATCTTCCACATCCATTCTACTATTATCTCTCCCCCATGCTTCAGCATTTCACGACACACTCCATCAATTCCTGGAGCTTTCCCCAATTTAACTTTCTTCATTGCTTCCACAACTTCTATCCTATTGATTTCTTCCTGACTTCTCACCTCCCACCTTCTCCCAGCCATTCTCCAGCCACTTATACTCGCATTCTACTATTATCTCTCCCCCATGCTTCAGCATTTCACGACACATTCCATCAATTCCTGGGGCTTTCCCCAATTTAACTTTCTTGATTGCTTCCACAACTTCTATCCTATTGATTTCTTCCTGACTTCTCACCTCCCACCTTCTCCCAGCCATTCTCCAGCCACTTATACTCGCATTACTTCCATCCTCTATGTTCAACAATTCCTTAAAGTGTTCTCTCCATCTGCTCACTTTCTGTCCCTTCTCCACTAGTAATCTACCATTTTTTATCTTTCACTCCTCTGCTAATTTCACTTCCGCCCTGTCTTACTCTCTTCATCTCTCTCCAGAACATTTTCTTACAGTCCCTCCATTTTACACTCAAATTCCTTCCAAATTCCTCATCCACTCTCTTCTTACTCTCTCTTACTAATCTTTTCACATCACATGCTGCACATATTTCTTCTGTAAATATCCTGCACACACCTTCCACGTCACCCATCTGCTCCAATTCATATTGGCCCAATCGTTCCTCCACTTCTCTCTTATATTCTCCCTTTTTCTCATCCTCTTGTAATCTTTCCACTCCCCTTGCAAATACTCCTTCTTCCCGTCCTTCCCTTCTTCTATTTCTCCATCTTATTTGGATCTTGATTATGGCCACCACCAAGTAATGGTCAAAAAGTGCACTCCTCCAACCTCTATAAGTTCTTGCATCCATTACACATCTTCGCATCCTTTCATCCACACACACATGATCAATCATTGCCTTCCTTACATTCAGTTCACCACCCACCCTTCTCATCGCTCACCATATATACCAGTGGATCATTTTATGCCTGAAGAGGGTATTGGCTATCACCAACCCCCTCCCAGCACAAATGTCCACTAACACACTGCCATTCTAATCTGTTTCAACAGGCACACCCCACTCACCAACTATTTCATCCACATTCACATTCCCTACCTATCAAAAACACTTTCTCACCGATTCATATCACCGATCAAAAATATTCTCTCATTTTTTCCAAACTTTTCCATGCACACTTCCAAATTTGTCCAGAACTCTTCTCTCACTCTGCTTGTACGATCTTGCATTGGCGCATACATGCACACAATCGCCCACACTTGTATTCCAACTTTCAATCTTACCCACACAATCCTTGACCCAGGTGATCCATACTCTCTTATGTTCTTCTTCCATCTTTTACTCACAACTATACACACTCCTTCTTTTGCCCTCTCATTCTCACCTACTCCTGCACATATACCTCATCCATACTTCCATTCTCTCACACTCTCACCTCTCCATTTAGTTTCAGTTACTCCACATACATCAACTTTCGCACCCTCAAGCACCAGAACAATCTCTCTCTCTCTTTCACTTCATCATTCGCACGTCTCACATTCCATGTTGCAATTACCATGTTCTTTGTCCGGTCCTTTGTCGTCATCTTTTGGTCAGTTCTTGTCCGAGGCTTCTTGTTCGTCTTTTTAGTTAGTTGTTTTCCGGGGAGGGGCACTAACCCTCCGCCAACCCTTTTAGTCGCCTTGTACGACAAGCAGGGATACTGGGGGAGTATTCTTGAAAACCCCCCTACCCCCAGGGGGTATATATATATATATTGTGTATATCACTATATGGAAATTATGATGTAAGAACAATGCCCAAATGCAATTTAGGTAAGACAAGGAAGTGAAGTCACTAATGAAACTGTTCCACACTGGGAAAAAGTATAACGGTGTTCTTAAGAGAGAAGAAGGAAGATTGTGATAATGTGGAATAACTTTTACTTGGTCGTGATGTAGTGGATTGCTGCTTGGCTCTCATCTGAGAGTCCAGGGTTCGATTCCCGGATCGGATGCCTTTTCCGGATTCGGGCCAAAGTCTGCGGCACACCTCTGTGAAGAGTCAAATTATGGGCTTCCTTTACAATTAGCTGTACAGAATAATCGCTCTTAGGTAAAAATATGGGAGGTCTAGTCTGGAGAGGCAAATCAGCATTTATTATTCAGCCCTGGCATCTAATTTGACCCTTTCCGTCTAAGAACAATCCTAAATCTCTTATCAGCTTATTCTTGTCCCCAGTGCTTTTGCCTAAAAGGTCATATATCTCTCCCTACTAATTCCTTTGTATCCTTTTCAGCCAATATTCCATGGGATCAAACTTCTGAAACCTCACTTTCTTATTCAAAAATTTAACAGCTAATTTAGTAGTGTTAATAAGTTGTTGTATTGATGAGAGTCTGCTAATGTCAATTACTTCTGGCTCAGGTACTACCGGATCCAAGTTTACTACACCAACCTCAGCAATACTATACTGTTTCTGCTCAGGCCAATCATTAGTGAGTAACCATTTAGGACCTTTAAACCACAAGTTATCTTTGATCAGTCTCTTTACAGTCGAACCTCTCGAAAGCAGATCAGCTGGATTTTGTTTAGAGAATACATACATTAATTTAAATTTGGAAGACAGCTCCTTAATAGTCATCACTCTATTGCAGACGAAAGAATTTTTACTGTCTTCCTTCCCTATCCAGTAAAGACAAATCTCACTGTCAGTCCATATATAAATATCATCAAACTGAGTATCAAGAGTAGTGGTTATATACCTGGCCTATTTAATTCCTGCTTCTATGGAAGTCAGTTCCATTTGAGGTAGGGTTCTTCCTTTAATTGGCACAACTCTGGCTTTGGACATGATAATCTTACTAGCCCTCCTGTTGTGCAATAAGCTACTGTTCCATATGCCCTTTGAGAAGCATCACATAATATGTGTAAGTGCGACTTCTCTTTACAGTTTAGTTTCCTGGGAATACATATGCTTGATGTGGTTTCAAACTCCTTTCTAATCTGTTCCCATTGTTCCACATATGTCTTATCCAATTCAGTGTCCCAGTCTAACTTTTCTCGCCAAGCCTCCTGCACTAAACATTTGCCCTAATAACTATAGGACTGACCAAGCCTAATGGGTCAAATAACATGGAGACCTGACTTAACAAGGATCTCTTGGTGAGAGTGACATCAGAGAACTTAATTGGTTTCAAACTTATTTCATCAGCTTTTATATCCCAGTTAAGACCCAACACATTTTGAGTTTTGGGAATGTCACTATTTGGATAGTCCTCTTGTATTTTATTCTTCAAAAGTGTGTGAATTTGTATTCCAGCTCTGTAATGGCAAATTTGCCTTCCCACATTTGGAAATGGCTACTTCATAAGCCTTCAATGCTTCCTCCTCAGTATCAGCAACACCTTGCAAATTATCCATGTAAGAAGCCTGCCCTATTTCTGGGCATTTGGCATTTCCAAATTGATGGTGTTGCAAAGTAGGAAAGGACTAGCACAAGAGCCAAAGAGCACCGATCGGAAACAGTAAGTCTTCAATGGACTATCCTCATTTTGAGGGTCTTGAGGTCAGAGGAATTTTGTAAATTTCCTATCCTCCTCTCTCAGTCCTATTCTGAGAAAAGCCTTACTAATGTCTGCTGTATAAGCGTAAGGTTTCTCACTAAATCTTAGCAATACATTCCCTAACTTCTCTGTTAGTGTAGGTCCAGAGTACAGGCAATCGTTCAAGCTAGCTGATCCCTTGGACGCTTTACTACTACAATTGAAAACTATCCTTATAACGGTAGTTACTGAATCCTTGATTACAGCATGATGTGGTAAATAATGTCCCTCCTTATGGTTAACAGAGAATTCTAACTCTTCTATAAATTTATTCTTCAATTGATCTTTTAAAATATAATCATATAGGGTTAGATGTTCTGGTTTGTCTCTCAACTTTCTTAGAAGAGAATTTAACTGGGCCTTCGCTGCTTGGTAATTTGTTGGTAACTCCAAATGGTTTAGTTTCCGTGGTAATCCTATCCAATACTGTCCATCCTTAAATTCCACTGAATGATTATACAAATCTAAAGTTATTTTATCTTCAGGCGTTGGTTCCTCAGAGTGTATTGCTACACTGTCTAGATCCTACAATTTGTGTACAAGTTCAATTTTTTCATCCAGCAAGTCATTTGTCTGAGTAGGTTCTACTTCTGCACCTATTCAAGCTACCATCAATAACTGTGTGCGGGTAACAAAGACTGAGTCTACTAGTTTGGCCCCTTCTTTGACTTGTGTTGGTTACCTCCTGGACTCTTGAACAACTGTACCTTATTCTTCTTGAAAGTCCTATGTAGGAATCTTCCACAGTAATCAGAACCAATTATCATTTTTATGGGACCCACAGTATCTGATTCCACATTCCGTTTAGCCAACTTTATCCCTGAGCTTTGTAGATGATCAGAGGTTTCCTTCAGTCCTTTCATATATATATATATATATATATATATATATATATATATATATATATATATATATATACACACACAGCCTTCTCTGACTTAGGTTTCCCAACATGTTGGTTAGGTTAGTAGGTTTTTTTCTTTATTTCTTCCTTCTTTTTAATCTCAGCAGGCTTTGCAAATGTTTACAGATTTCCATTAAGTCTTCCTCAATCTCTCCACAGGAAAAATGATCTTTTTGGTACCTACCATACAAGGCATCCTTTGTTTTTGGTAGAAGCTTTGAGGACACAGTTCTAGAAAGCACCCAACCTGCTGCCTCAATAACTTCGTAAGTACCTAAAGCCTGTAAGTTACAACTCATTGCAATTCTAAAATTTTGCAAGGAATCAAAATCATGTTTAGGTATGGGTAATTCAGTTAGAGCCGTCAGTAATTTGTTGATAACCCACTCCCTGTCTTCGAAATTTTGTCTAAAGATAGTTAATGCCACCTCATACTTGTTTTCTTCCACAGTTAATTCCTTAATTAACGTGTAAGGTGTCCCCCTGAACTGTCTTAACAGATATGTGAGTTTACTTACATTAGGGAGATCTGTTCTATCATGAACTAAGTATTTAAATTGATTGTAAAAGGATTTCCAACTTTGCTCCCCATCAAACTCCGGAAGTGTAATTTGTGGTAGTACAGCTTAACTCCGCTGTTCCAGAACTTGTATTTCCGCGCTAGTCTTAGCCAATTTTGACTCTAATAACTTCATTACGGTTAAATATTCCTCTAATTTACCTTCAAATTTGGTAGTCTCCGACTATAAGAGACCTTTATCATCAGCCTTTACGATGGCTGCTTCTAAATTTACATAACCTTCGTCATACTTAGTCCATCTTTCTTTCAATATCTTTAGGAGACTATTAAATTTCTCCCTGGACAGAGGCATTTCATCTAATGACTGTTTGCAATCATTTATGGATCTCGTTACCCATCCTGCCTTACTACTAGAGGATCTCTCTAACAAGGAAATAGACAAATTGACTGATTTCTTATTTACTTGATTAACCATTAATTTCAACCACAAAATTAACCTAGCTCAGTAGTTATCTAATTATTTTAAATTTTGAGGAGTGTAGGGATTGGGTTTATGGTGATAAACCTATCTCCCTGGGTTGTTAAACCTCTAGGGTTATATCGTATTCCCACAATGAGTTTCCAAATTACCCATATTTCCCGAGCTCAGAGCTAATTAATCATTTTAAATTTTGAGGGGTGTAGGAATTAGGTTTATGGTATTAAACCTATCTCCCTGGGTTGTTAAACCTCTAGGATTATATCTTATCCCCACACCTAGTTTCCAAATAACCCATATTCCCTGAGCTCAGAACTATTTAATTTCTTAGTATACCATAGGCCCACCCATAGCTTGTATAACATAGAATTGTCCTTTTTTCAATTCTATGTAATTTATAAATTTCTACAGAACCGCTTCTCTGCCATGATGATTCCAATGTATACCATCGGACTTTGTGTTACTTGGAAAGGCTTTGCATTAAAATGGATAAAATCCTTCCTCGTCCTAATTCTCTGCAATTTCCTATTCACGGCTCTGCTAATTAATTTATACATACCATAGCAAACTGGTGAACCATATGGTAGGTTTCTAGGCTCAAAAAAGGTTATGATTACAGAGGATTTACATGACCCTTCTGTGGCTCCTACCATGGCTAGAATGTTTTCCACAATTTCATTAACTTCCACATCGTGCGGTCATACTTCCAATCAAATACAGCATTTGGCCTTGCATCCTCAGAAAAGGAACTTGCCCTTCCAACCAGAGCCCGGTATATACATATTTCCACGTCATCCACTTGTACAGAACGTGGTAGTAGGCTGTGCCCAACGAATGCAACCTTAAACTCATTCAGTGCTTCAACACACATCGGTTTCCTCACTCGGGGCACCAAAAAAAATATCAGAAATTTTTTAAACACTCCTTTGTCTGACGAGTGTTAGTCTAACACGACCTTAAGTAAATTCACATAAGTCTCTGAGGAGGATTAGGTGTAACTGATATTTCAACTCACCTAGATATTATTCTCCTATCTCCTTAGCTAAGTCCCCATTGATTTGGCCAAATCGAAAAGGTTACTTAGCTAGAAAGGGTTGGATAACAGATGACGATGAGCCTGATGTATTCAGTCGGTTGCCTGGGCTTCCAAGCATCCTTGAGGTGCGTATTTACAGCGTGCAACTTCACCAGATCTAGGAGCAGAGTGACTGCACATGGCGAGCCTCTGATTCCTCCTACAATTGTAGAGGTGTCAACTATTAATTAATTACAATGCTAAATACAGTTAGATTACTTCATGATATATAGGCTACAAGGCGAATCTAACTTAATTTAATCTTAGTTTTAATTAAACTAAAGCCAAGCCTTTTATCTATATAAATTTATTAAACCCACATCTGCTTTTCATGTGAGGGCTTTTCATCCTCAGGACACATCATCTACCACACGGACATAGTTTAGGTCAATGGAACTTTCCAAAGTAATTACATGTATTTACAGTATAGTTGTCCATGAGGGTTGAACGCAGTAGCATTAAATTAATTAATAATAAGAATTATTAAAGAGAACGTAATCTCTGGGTTATAAAACCTCTTGAATAGTCATTAACGCTCTCCAGGTTTTCTTCTGCTTTTAGCCAGGGATGACTATTTTAAAAGGTAGAGTGCAACTGCTCTAGGGGAAAATATTTCCCCCCATACACACATCTATCTATCTGTCTATCTATTTATCGATAGATAGATACCGTATATATATATATATATATATATATATATATATATATATATATATATATATATATATATATATATATATATATAATCCCTCCCAGATCCGACGTAATACAGCCAAAGGCATGTCTGGGACTTGGATTTGTCCAGGATTTAGGAATATGCTCCTGGACTGGTACTTATGGAGCCCAGCCCAACCTAACTTTGAAAACCACCTGAATAACTCCCTACCAAACCTGCACAGCACATATTTAAGACCTTGTTCACACAAATAGGGGACAGAAACCGTGAAATAAATGAAAAGGAACCAGAGAATGAGGGTTTAGAAATGAGCATCGATAATATTTAGCAGTGTACACGATACTTACAACAGGTCTGTGGCCGTCTCAAAGATTAACCCACCTCCTCTAAGGCTCTGACACTGGTGAAGGTGCATTTGAAGCACATGCAGTGATCCAGTGTTGTGCTGCACTTAATCCTTTGCACTGTGAATTATAATTATTTAACATTGCACTTTGTGTTCTTACTTCCGCCACACCGGTTGCAACACGCCATTGTTGCACTCTGCACTTAGTCCTTTGCACTCTGAATTCTAATTTCTTAACACTGCACAACACTGTAAATTCCCATGTGGTTTAGTGGCGAGGAATTGCAGTATATTCACTGTTTATTCACAAAAACGAGCACGTGGCACAGCCATGGTGACAAGCGTGCAGTCACGATGGTAGTTAGGCGGGAACTGGGGAGGGGAGGATGCAGAGGCACTCTATTACGCAACAAAACACAGCTGTTCATCACCTTGCAGCAAATTTAAAGTAGAGATGAACACATTACGGCCTTTATTTGCATTTTTACATTTTCTGGCCATTTTTGGTGTCCAAAGACCCGAGCCCAATATGTCCAGGGCTTGGGGTGTCCGGGACTTGAGCATCTGGGTCTTAAAGGGATTACTGTAAATATATATATATATATATATATATATATATATATATATATATATATATATTAGGGATGACCGAGATGTCAATGAGAACTGAAAAATGCACATTTTGATTTCAACTCAACGTTTTTTCTTAAGTAAAATTTGCATGGTAAACACGTATCTGAGGCTTATTTTGAAAATCAAAGTTTTCCAGCTTTCCAGAATTGCAAGTGATAATTTTCTGTTTTTTGCATTTTACCCAACTTTTGAGCTTGAAAACAAATACTTGTAGATATGTTAACCTTCACCTTTTCTGAATCGCTCACCTGAGGTTTGAAGTAGTGGATACAGGTAGCAGTACCCCTTACCTTACTGGGTTTTCTATCAGGCTAGCTCCAAAGCAAACGAGTTCTATGGGAGGGTAACTATTCCACACCACTCATAAACCGTATTTATTTACTTATTTAGTACAAATTTATATGTAGTACAAGAGTACATTGGTTTTCACACAGTAATATGGGCAATATAAGCATTGTTTCACTCACCAAACACATCAACATACCTGACCTTTTTTGGCAACATTACCTGATCATCATTTCTGACTGTTTCTTTCTCTAATGCTACGTAAACTTTGTCCTCCACATTGTCATCGATTGGGGAATCACTCTGGCCTTGAATTTCGTACCGTGGCACGACATATCTTCACTGGCCAGGTCACTGATAAAAGGTGAATTGCCGAGACAATGGTGTGCAGGGGGGATAAGTCATGTGGGGTAAGACATTGTCCCTGCCTGGTATCTTGTAGAGGAAGGTGTCCCGTGTATACATACCAAAAATCATGCACGAAATTTGAAAAAGGTGCAGATGACGGACCTTGTAATTGCATCGCATTCATATATGTCAATGGAAGTCACAGTGACAAAACGTGTGGACTTTTATATACGTCAACGGGAGTCAGCAGGTTAATAAAATGTTACTTTTTGTTTTAGAGTCAAAGGGTGTGTTAAATGATCAACAGAGTGGATTCCGTAATCATAGGTCTACTCTGGATCATTTAGTGCACCTGGAGCATTGCATAGCCAAGGTTTTTGCCAATCGCGAATTCATGATAGGAATTTTTCTGGATATTCATAAGACTTATGATATGACCTGGCAAAACGGAATACTACGTAAACTCCATGCATATGGTTTAAGAGGTAATTTGCCCATTTTCCTTCAGAACTTCCTTACTGACAGAACGTTTTCTGTCAGGTTACCCTGTAATGTAACTTCGGATATATTTGTCCAAGAGAACGGGGTACCACAAGGTAGTGTGCTTAGCCCACTTTGTTCAGCATTGCCATTAATGACATTCTGTCATCCGTTTCCATCCCCAGGATGCTTAGATACTCACTCTGTGCTGATGATTGTGCAATGTGGCACTCTTCCTGCAATGCACAATCCTCAGCACAGCAGATTCAACTGGCACTTGAATCTGTTCAGCATTGGGACCTGGAGTGGAGATTTAAATTTTCCGTCCCTAAGTGTGTCGGTGTTATTTTTACTCATAAACTTAACGTACCTCCTTTGCATTTAACTTTAGATAATCAACTGATACCTTTTCATAATTCAGTAAGATTCCTGGGTCTACATTTTGACAGTAGGCTCATTTGGGGAACACATATTAATCATTTGCTTGCTTCTTGCAGTAAAAAGTTAACGTCCTTACTTTTCTTTCTGGTAAATCGTGGGGAGTTGACAGAATGTCTTTATTAATGGTGTATAAGTCCCTTATCCATTCTAAGCTTGACTATGGCTCACAAGCGCATGGGTCGGCATTGGATGCTGTCTTCTGTAGACTTGATGTGCTTCAGCATGTGTGCTTGTGCATATGTCTTGGAGCCCTTCAATGTACTCGTGTGGAGTGGTTGGAAGTGGAGGCTAATTTGCCTCCCCTCCATCTACGATGTGACCATCTGTTATTTTCTTACAGTATCACCACCCACTGTAAACGCTCACTTGGTCTTCTGACTTGTTGGATCCTCCTACAGTGGGAATACCTGCTGTATGCGGCCCTCAAGCCAGTGGCTGTGAGGTTTCACTTCCTCTGTGAGGCATTAGGGTACGACCTTTCTAATGGGGATCAGGTTTTGACATCAATAATAGTGCCCTGGGAATCACTTGCTACCACATTCAACACTGACTGGTTCCCCGTTGCAAAGTACAAGGCACCGGAGGTGAAGGTAGGACAGTTGTTCTGGATGATCCTCATTAGACACCGAGCATCATTCCACTTGTACACCAATGACTCTAAGCTGGATAAATGTGTGGGTTCGAGTGTGTGGTCTATGGAGTGCCGCATCCTTTTTCACATGCCCCCCATACGTCTGTATTCACTGCCGAAATATTTGCCATAGATCAAGCTATAAACTTTACTTTGCGTTCAGATCACGACAATTTTGTCATTTTTTCGGACTTTAAATCCGTCCTTCAGGCAATTCATTCATGTAGGACTGATTCACATGTGGTCCTGGGCTGCATTATCAATATGCTGCACACATGTGCCAAATCCTTCTCTCTGATCTAGGTGCCTGGTCATTGCGGTATTTATGGCAATGAGCAGGCTGACGTACAAGCTAAATCAGCTGTAGAACTTGAAAAGACTTAGGACGTTCCTCGTGAGCTGCAGTCTAGTCTCTCTTTCGGAAAGAAATCAATTAATCTTCCCTGGGAAAGTCAGTGGACCAATCTGGCAATTCCATCAGTCAAATGGACCATTTGTGACTGGTCCAGTTCCTCCCAAGGAAACAGGTGGGAGAAACTTGCTTTAGCCCGCCTCCGCATGAATTCCACCCTATTAACACATATGTTACCATATATTAACAGACAGTTTCCACCTCGGTGTTCCACCTGTGATGCGGTGTTATCTATTAGTCACATCCTTTTGTACTGTAGTAGGTATGCTGGGGAACGTACTTCTCTGGCTGCCTACTGTAGGACAAATGTGCTCCCTTTCACACTTGATTCTGTCTTAGGTAATGGGGACGTAGGTTTGTCTGATAAACTAATAACTTTCCTGAAAGAGACCAGACTGCTCAGAGAGTTGTGATTTATTATATGACCTTGGTTGTGATTTCCTTTATATATATATATATATAATTTTTTTTTTACTTTTTTTGTATATAGGGATATGTTTTTTGTATATATGTTTATACGTCAATACACTTTTATATATTTGTGAATCGCAGGAGGAAGTTACATTTATATAAATGTGTATTTTTTTTTTTTTTTCAGGACTATTAAATTGGAAGTTGTTCCTTTTACGTAGTTTTTAACATAGATTTGATAAGTATTTTTATTATTTTGTAGTAGTATAGTAATAGGTCTACATGTGATGTACGGATGTAAGTATTTGTCCTGGTACTATCCATATATACTGAAGTATGATTTATTACATATTGTTTTATAATCATGAATAATAACTTAATATTGGTATGAAATAGATGCAAATATTTCATATCATTATTTTGGCTTTCATGATTATCGATTCTTCCTGGCCTAATGCCCCTTTAGGGTGATGGCCATTAAAAAAGAAAAATAAATAAAAAGGTATCTAAAAATCTTCAGAAGAGAAAGGGTGATCAGAAAGGTGAGAGTGCTCTCTGATAGAAGATTAAGAGGGTTTAGAAAGGAACCTTCCAGTCCGAGTGAATTTACCTTGGTGCTCAAGAATTCGGTGGAGCAGCCTGCGTGAGGTCGACCCCACGTATCTAGCAGGACAGCCAGAACATGAAAATAACTAAACCACACTGGGCCGGAGGTTAGTGTGAAGACAAGATGAATGGTTAAGAAAGCTACCGATAGTGTTTTTGTTTGTCAAGGTTATCTAAAAATTAATTTGTGGAAAACAATCACGGAGAAGTTTGTTTAGTGTTTTCCTAATTTCGTAACTTAATGAACCTCAGTATGGGAACTTGATATACAACACTCCTTATCTGCAGTGTGAACAGGCCTGTTTGGGGAAAGCTTTGAATTTAAAAACTTGCTTAATAGTTTCTCAAAAATATTGATGGGGTACATATTATTGGCAAAATAGGTTCTTAAGAAACAAATATCGGAGTGGAAAGTGAGTCAAGAGGGACAACAATTGTACGGTCTGTTGAGCAATGTTGAAATACTGTCGATCTTAAAACTGTACGGGATGTAACTGAGGAAGTTGGCGCCTAGGCCAGTGAAAGCAGGTTTCAGGTAAACACTCGTGGATAAGTGAGAGGAGTAATTGTTAACTACTATGTCCAGGAATGGAAGGCGTTTATATTTTTCAGCTTCATGAGTGAATTTTATGTTGGGATGTTGGGAGTTGATATAAACCCCATATTTATGAATATGGGGGTGTTTTGGTATATATTCTTTTAGTAAGGAGAGTATAATGCAGTAAATACACAGGGCACGAAAGATGACATCCCTACTGTACCATAATGTTCATTATAATACTGCCATATCCTATCAATGAAACCATTAACCCCTTCACTGTGGCAAAGTCTTTTTCACTTTTATTTTTGCCATGTACTGATGAAAACTGAGAAGCATATTAATATTTGACTCTATCCCTGACTATGTAAAATATAGAGTGTAGGTCAAAGGTCAGTGTCACACAGAAGTCTCTTGCTAACCAGTTGTGATCTGATTTTAACCAAAATTAGTGGAAGGGTTTTGCACAAGCCATGAAGTTACGACCCGGTTAAAATCAACTTGGTGTAAGGATTGAAGCTAAGCATTAACGAAGATTCGGGGTCACAGGAAATGGTCATATTTTGTCAACAACTACTGTATTTGAAAGCACTGGAACTGGTTTACTTAAGCTCTGCAGATACTATTGAAAAGGCAGGATTAGATTCAGCCTGCATTTCCTTAACTACAGGTGGGTTCTACAAAATTGAATGTAATAGTCATACGCTTGCCAAGGCAAAAAAAAAAAAAGAAAGAAAGAAAAAAACACGTTCCCATTCTGATGGGATTATTAAGTCTTGCTCTGCCTGTATCAAGCGATCCAGATTTAGTATTTTAATTGACCTAGTCGGAGTGACGGCCTGGACGTGTTCATGAGTTCGATCCTCAGAAGGTGACAGAAGACTTCATTTACCATAATATCATCAAGGTGAGTATGCGATTCATCTGCTCTTCAATGCACTTATTCAGGGTAGCCTAGCCTTGTGTCCTCAAACCTCAGATTTACTGGTTGTGTCTTTTTCTAGCTTTGTCAGAGGTTAGAAACAAAACAGGTAGTGAGGCAGTTTTATAAGTACTGTGTCAACCGTGTGTAACCCTATTAAGATCATCATTATATTCTGCTATTTCTAATTCTCATACTCTATGTTGTTACTTGTCACAATGGCGCTATCCTATATTTAAAGAAACTCGTGACATTGAACTTTGGTGGGAAACCGTGAATTCTAGTGGAATCCCAGTATGTATCACTCAGTCAACCGCCACGTATTCACCCAATCGGGAGTGTTTTCAGAACCATTTTTCACTGTTTCATCAGTGATCGTCTTTGTGCGCGACATTAGCACCTTCGCTGAGTGATTTATTGTGGGTGTGTATTGCTCACACTAAATTCGTTAGCCGTTAGCAAGTGCTGCCCGCTCTCGTCTCTCTCTCGCAATTTGAATTCAGTCAGTCGTGGATCATCGTGAGATAAGGACTGTTGTGCTCCAGCATGAAGCAGTGCCTTCGTTGTACAGCAAGCTCCTGAGATCTCCACCCAGCGGTGAATTGGCGAAGAGGGTCTATTAAATAGCAGCGTCTGGTACTCATCGCGCAGACGCCCAGACTACTCGTTTGGCCCCCTCCATTGACAAGTATTTTCCTTTCGTTTTTCCTAGGTTTAAGTTTAGCTTTTGAGTGAGCGAGTGAGTGTGTTCTCCTTATTTTGAATTCATTTTGAAACATGCAACGTAAATTCATCTCATTGTAATCAATAAATTTACAGTTCTTTTCTCTTGAGCTTAATGTAATGTAAACTCGTGTTTTATTTCTCCACATTAAGCTTATTTTAGCTATAGCTCCTAGTTTGCAAAAACGCTTCTCATTATTCATAACTGGTACTTAGGCCAGTCCTTTTTATTAACTTAAATCCGTTGTGCAACCAGGAGTTAATGCACCGGCAAGAACCTGTTTATCATTAATTGCATTAGATATTGATTGTCAGGGGTGAAGTCACTTTCTCCAGAGGCTAATAGTACCAATAAACAGCACGTGTGAGTAATTAGTCTCTTCTGTGTACTGTTGAGAAAGTTTATAACTTCTCGTCCTTAGAGAATCGGCGAAGTAAGCCGGCATAAAGTAATCATTGCTTGATTTTCACAAGTCAATTCTTTGTCCTGTTCTCAAGTATTATTGAATAATATTCTTTAATATTGCATAATATCAAAAACCTCATGACATCTGGCGACCTCATACCAGGATATTAACTCCTAGCTCTAAAGTTATTCACGGGACAATACTCACTCACTCATACTTAGGTATTTATCATTAAAGTCTATAGGCACTATCTTACTGGTGATTATTGATCAGTTCTATTAATTTTACATAATAGTTTTCATAGTCACCTGTTTGTTTAATTTTCTTTCTTTATCAGTTTAACTATAAAAAAACTGGTCACCACTAACCGGTGCCTATATTCTTTAGTCTCGATTATTGGCATCTTTCTCTGCAAAATAGCAGTCAGTGCTTAGTCTCTAGTTCACTTAGACTGACTTAGCATCATGTCTACCAGCGTCTATGTACAGGAAGCTAAAGATATGGGGCTTACGGACCCCAAAGAAGTAAAGGATTATGTCCTCTCTCGGTTTAATTACGAGCAGCAACGTGAGAATGATGCTCGCAAAGAGTGTCGAATTCAGCGTGAGGAACGCGAGAGAGAATGCGAACACGAGCGAAAATAACGCGAACTCGAGTTAGAACACGAGCGAAAACAACGCAAACTCGAGTCAGAACACGAGTGAAAACAACTCGAACTCGAGTTAGAACATGAGCGAGAACAGCGTGAGGAATGAGAGAGAGAACAAGAACACAGACGTGCTGAGCGAGAAGCACGCAAAAAACATGAATTTGAAATGTTGAAGCTCAAGAGAGATTCCTTGGCTTCAGATACAACTGGTGCAACTGGCCCAAGCTCCACGAGCGCTATCCCTGCACATGTTATGGCGACCCCACACATCAAGCTTCCTTCATACAAGGAAGGCGAGCGAATCGAGCCATACATAGCTCGTTTTGAAGACATGGCTCAGCTTTACCAGCTGGATGAGGCAGCTAAGCGGTTTCAGTTTCTTAGCCTGTTTGAGGGCCCTGCCCTCGATGTTCTCGACAGAATTCGTGGAGACAATCTCACGTATGAGATGATGAAGGCCACACTCATCAAAGCATACGGTCTCACAACTGACGACGCCAAGAGTAAGTTCATGAGGGCGCGTTTACAGGAAAAAGAGACTGCCATTCAGTTTCTTGACCGGCTTACTGCTTACTTAGATGTATAGATGGAGAAAAATGAAACTCCTTCCATGCTTGAGGGGATAATTGACCTTATGCTGCGCATTCAGGTAGAAAAGTCGTGGCCTACTGAACATATGGCTCAACTTAAGATCTGCCAGGTAAAGGATGCCAACCAAATGGTGGAGAAGGCTGATGCATTCTTCACTGCCTATGGGTATCAAACTCGCAAGCAGCATACCTGGAACAGGAAAGCTGATAAATCTGGGAAACCGTTTCAGACTGAACCCCAGCAACAAGGGCGTTCTCAGAATAATGGCCAAGATCCAAAACTGCAGAGGAAGGACCAGGGGCAAAACACCCTGAAACCTGAGTGGAAGGGGTACAACAGGTACCCTAATCAGCAGCAGTATCAGCCACGCAACCGACCGTCGGGACTGTCTTTTTCAGCACCAGTGTATCGGAGGCAGGAGGTGAAAGCAGCCTTCATTCCTCAGCAGCAGCAAGGTGGTCACGTCCCTACCAGTATGGGTACTCCCCCACTGTTCTCTAGTCCCACAGCGACAGTGAACACTCCTCCACAGGAGGCCAATGCTCCACCTCCCCAGACAGTGAGTACAACCCCTCAAGTATCTAATTCTCAGGGCACCATGTTTGCTGCATCATTTATTCAGCAGCCTAATCAGTGGCTAGCTGCTTCCTTCACAGGCTCTCCCACAGGTGACAGTGCTTTCCTTGTTCAGCCAGGGTTTGTGGGAGGCATTCCTGTGAAGGTCCTGAGAGACAACGAGTCCTCAGGTTGCTCTGTCAGGCAGAGTCTAGTTTGGTCTGAGGAGTACACAGGTTGACAGATCCAAGCTCAGCTTATTGATGGATCAGTGAGATTGTTCCCTGAGGCACATATCCAGGTGGCATTTCCATTTTACACTTGTACAACAGTCGCAGTTGTCATGCCAGAACCTTTATTTGACCTTATCATAGGCAATATTCCCGGTGCCAAGTATAGTTGCACTGAAGATGACGCTACTCAGACTTCGGCTGCAGTAACACGAGCCATGGCTGAGGCTCCAAACTGTGTGAATCGCTGCAAGATTTAATGTGTAGCCAAGTTGTTGTTCAAGAACAACATTCTGACCTGACACTTGCCGTCGTGCGAAATAAACAAAAGGGTAGTGTGATAAAGTATTCACAGGGAGGTCAAAGCCAAATTCCTTCGCAAACAAGGACGGTTGTACCATGAGTCACGAACACCCCAGGGCGAGGTTCAACTGCAGTTTGTCGTTCCCGTTAAGTACCGCCAAGCAGTGTTAGAAGGGATCATTGTTCAGCTTCAGGAGGTCACCTGGGCAAAAGGAAAACCCAAGGCCGTATCCGTGCTGACTTTTTCTGGCCAGGGATGGGACGCGAAATATCTAGTTTTGTGTGTTCCTGCAATGTGTGTCCACGTACCACTAATCAGGGACATGTCCTTCCTGCGCCGTTGATCCCACACCCATAATCTCTGAAGCAGTTGAAAGAGAAGGCAGTGGTGAAGTGGGTGTGGACCTGACGTCTCGCCCGTTGGCCCCACAGGACACATCATGTCCAGGGCCTGCACATACATGTGTACCATAAGTTAAGGGGGAAGTTCGAGAACCCCGCAGAGACAGTCCGAGGCTGTGTATGAATTACCTTGTGGAATGTCTCAAGCTGTGGGCCTCTCTGAGGATTCCCGGAGAATGCACATTATCCACATGAGTGTTCACACCCACGGTGGGTGTTAAAATGTGACCTGCCAGAGATTGCATAGGGATTCTCAGCCTCCTGTAATTTATCGTAAGTGTAGTGTTAGGTTAACCAGTAAACTGCTTGTTCTAAGAAATTTGTAAATTCAAGAACTGGCACGTTTCCTGGTTAATAATGTTAGGTTAACTAGTAAACTGCCCGTTCTCAGAGATTTGTAAATTCAAGAACTGGCACCCAGTAAACTACAAGGGTTCTGAGAGATTTGTATATCCAAAGACAATGTTTCCTGGTTAATAATAACATAAGTACTGATTGCTAGGCAGAGAGAGAGAGAGAAATGACACTTTTGATGCTCCACCTTGATTCCTTTCACAGGTGCAGGTGGCGGGTGCAGCAATGTCGTGCAGATCAGCTGGTCGTCCCTGTCGCATGCTGCTGCCTCTTCTCTTCTGCCTCGTCATCTCTTTACTATTAATTTGTATTACATGATTTTACACGTAGGCACAGTTACACCACAACTGTCACACCTACACCGTGTATTACATACATCACGCTGCATAACGGTTAGTCGTTAATGTAAATGTAGCGAACTTTTCGCTCAGTTTGACCTGAGTACAGGATTTTTCACTGTCGTCGTGCAGTTTTTTCCTCAAGCTTGCATCTTTTAACATAAATACGAGTTTTTTTTTTCGCTCACTGGCGACTGTGACTTTCTCCTGTAGCAGGATAGCACAGACACACCACAGTGTGAATCTTCTGTGACTGAGTATGATTTATATGTATGTATATTGAAATTTTTTTTTCCTGAGAAAAAAAATCATTTTGATGGGGCATAATGTCACAAGTTGGTGCGATCCTATATTTAAATAAACTCGTGACATTGAACTTTGGTGGGAAACCGTGAATTCTAGTGGAATCCCAGTATGTATCACTCAGTCAACCGCCACATATTCACCCGATCGGGAGTGTTTTCAGAACCATTTTTCACTGTTTCATCAGTGATCATCTTTGTGCACGACATTAGCACCTCCGCTGAGTGTTTTATTGTGGGTGTGTATCACTGACACTAAATTCGTTAGCCGTTAGCAAGTGCGGCCCGCTCTCGTCTCTCTCACAATTTGAATTCAGTCAGTCATGGATCGTTGTGAGATAAGGACTGTTGTGCTCCAGCGTGAAGCAATGCCTTCATTGTACAGCGAGCTCCTGAGATCTCCACCCAGCGGCGAATTGGCGAAGGGGGTCTATTGAATAGCAGCATCTGGCGTTCATCGTGCAGACGCCCAGACTACTCATTTGGCCCCCTCCATTGACCAGTATTTTCCTTTCGTTTTTCCTAGGTTTAAGTTTAGCTTTTGAGTGAGCGAGTGAGTGTGTTCTCCTTATTTTGAATTCATTTTGAAACATGTAACATAAATTTATCTCATTGTTATCAATAAACTTACAGTTCTTTTCTCTTGAGCTTAATGTAATGTAAACTCGTGTTTTATTTCTCCACATTAAGCTTATTTTAGTTATAGCTCCTAGTTTGCATAAATACTTTGCATTATTCATAACTGGTACTTAGGCCAGTCCTTTTTATTAACTTAAATCCGTTGTGCAACCAGGAGTTAATGCATCGGCAAGAACCTGTTTATCATTAATAACATTAGATATTGATTGTCAGGGGTGGAGTCACTTTCTCCAGAGGCTAACAGTACCAATAAACAGCACGTGTGAGTAATTAGTGTCTGCTGTGTACTGTTGAGAAAGTTTATAAATTCTCGTCCTTAGAGAATCGGCGAAGTAAGCCGAATAAAATAATCATTGCTTGATTTTCACAAGTCAATTCTTTGTCCTGTTCTCAAGTATTATTGAATATTATTCTTTAATATTGCATAATCTCAAAAACCCCGTGACATTACTGTAGTCAACAATTCCATCAGCGTCATCATTATTCATTCCTAATAAAGCCTACCATTTGTACAACCAGTACCACCACTACCATTACCAATACCAATACCAACAATGTACTTTAGCACACCTGTGGATGGCGCTGTCGAGGAACCTACACGCGATGCTGCTGAGCACCTCAGGAAAAGTATCTGTGGTATTCACCCGGGAGCCACACCTCATAGTTCCCTGCACCTAGTCATGGGAAGAACCCTGATACAACCCTTGTGAGGAACTAAGTACCACAAGGGAGAGCCGGATCCCTAATAGTGTATGTACTGTACTATACCTGTTCGACGGCTGGACAGAAGCATTTACTGATATGTGGAAAAATGGGTCTGTCAACCTGACACACCAGGACGGTAAACAAAACCTTCACTTGAAGATGAAGAATATATTTACCAAACAGTTCCGGTGGACACTGCCACCATCTCCAGTGGTCAAGATAGAGAGAGGGAATGACATATCGGCAATACAAGGGCTCCATTTTATGCGTGTGTGTGTGTGGGCGGGTGGGTTAAAGGGGAGGTGGGGTGGGGTGGATTGTAAGCGGGATTTTCTCAAAAGTGGGAAAGGGGGGACATCACCAGACAGGTCAGGTGTAATTCCTGTCTGACCTCACCTGGGTCGGTGTGGGAAGGGACATTTCCACTAGGGACCTCATTATAGGATCTAGCTTGTACATGCCTTCACTAAGGTTGAAATTCATGTATTTTTTAATACACATGGCTTCAGTTATCTTTCGTTTCCCAAAGTCATGACTTTTATACAGTAGATGGCTACCTTGCCAGTCAATTTACAAACATGATTAAATATCGCATTATTCAAATTACATGTTTTTATGGCATACTTGTGTTCCTTGATCCGTGTCTCCAAACTTCGACCTGTTTCTCCTGTGTAAACTAGTTCACAATCTTTGCAAGGAATTTAATATATGCCTGCATCTGAATATGTTGTACATTTGTTCTTTACTAACATTGATCAGATGGTGGAGGTATACCTAAATGCTATTTTTACAGCACTACCGTAACCTATTTACTTTAACATATTCAAGTCTGCAACATAAGGCAAATTGAGGAAGCGTTTCTTTTCTGTTGTTGTATTTTTAGGTACGTAGTAAGATTGCCTAGCTTTAAGGTATGCTTTTTTTATGAACCATTTGGGATACCTTAAGTTTTGGAAGATTTCCCAATAAGATTATTTTCTTCTTGTATTTGTTCTGGACTGCAAATTCTAAGGGCTCTAAGGAACACTGATGAGATAAACAATTTTGTGGCAGACTGATGGTACGAAAAATAATGAATAAACAGGTTACAACTGGTCGGTTTCCAATACACCTTAAAGCTAAGTGAATGATTTTTCTTCATCACCAGTACATCAAGAAAAGGAAGAACACCCTCGTTCTCCCACTCAACTTTAAATTTAATGGAGGGAGCAAGACTATTTGGGTGTGTAAAAAACTCGTCAAAAGTATCAAGTGCTGAAGGCCAAAATGAAAATACGTCATCAACATAACGAAACCAAATGAGTTGAGCGGGACAACCATGTGGCAGTAGTCCTGTTTCAAAATACTCCGTATATAAAATCACGCAAGAATGATTATCACGCATGAGTGATTCATCGAGCCAGCAGACACACCAGGGTTAAGTAACAACAACAACAACAACAACAACTTCTACCATTTCCTCTATCACAACTACCTTTGTGTGCGTGGGCACACATGTGTGTGTGTGTGTGTGCGTGTGTGTGTGTGTGAGACTCTGGGCATAGGCTTCACAGCTTGTTCTCACGGCCCAGTTGTCATCCTACATACCATACACCACATGTCACAACTTCAGCGCTAACACCCACCTTCCGGATTTAACACATGCTTTGGCTGTCTCATACAGGACTGGTAAACTGGTAATGGTGAACTGGTATCAGCGGGAGTATTTTTACGACATGTTGGCGAGTCTACTGGTAGATCAGAAAAGTCGTCTTTATGAAATTCAGATTCTTAAACAGTTCCCTGTCCCAGCCGTAATTCGAACTGGACCCATTACAAACTACAGACCACCTCTCTGTCGATTCAGCCACTGCCTCCCCCGAGAAAGCATCTGTGCTTCTGTGTGTAGCCTTGGTGACTAGGTGGGTGGGATGATGGGCAGATCGGTGGGTGGGATGATGGGCAGATCGGTGAGTGGGTGGGTGGACAGGCAGTGTGGGCAGAGTAGATGGGTGTGTGGGTTGGCAGTATGAGAGGGGTGAATTTAATAGATGAATAGGTGTGTGTGGGCGGGTGGATGGGCAGAATGAGAATAATGAATTAGGTGGGTGGGCGAGGTAGGATTGTGGTGGGCAGAATGGGTGAATGAGGATGGATGAGTGGGATGGATGGGGAGTGGGGGTGGGGACTAGTGGTGAGTGGGTTGATAGACAGAGTGGGTGGATGGGAGGGATGAGTGAGTAGTTTTTTTTTTTTTTTTTTGCGAGGAAGAAGGAACAAAAGGCCGCGAGCTCACAATTATTGTTCCTTCCAAGAGAAAAAAAAATTACAAGAAAGAACCAAATTCAAGATCTGATCATTTCGAGATGGAGGGGTGGGTGAGAAGAAGGGTGGGGTTGGTGATTTGTGGGGGAGGGGGAGCTTTGTGGGTAAGCGGGCAGATGGATGTGTGGCTTCCCGGATGACAAGGCAGGAGATGGGCTTACTACACTAGGTGACTGGGTACGTATGTGGGTTGGTGGGTGGATGAAGAAAATAGATCCATTGCGAAATATGTCCATCCATCCATCCATTGCCAGACGCCATGTATCCCAAACGGGGTGGTCAAGCGCTTAGAGTTAATTGTTTTACAGGGAGGGGCACTAATCCTCCACCAACCCCACTTGACACGTGGGGATGCCAACAGCATTTGGTATTCCCAGGCAGCCACCCATCCAAGTACTAACCAGACCCAACATTGCTTAACTTCGCTGATCGGACAGGAAGCGGTGTACTCAACGTGGCATGGCCGTTGATGTAAATATATTCATGGCTGGAATAGGTCGAGATGGAAAATAGGCCCATGAAGCAAAATATCCTAAAGAGCAACAGACCCATTAAAAAATATTGGTCCTATGAGTGAATAAGGTCCATGTGGGAAACAGAAGCACGGGAGGAAAGAAAAATCCATGTGGAGATTTGGTAAATCCCTATGATAAGAAGATATGTTCATCGTGCAGAACAAGTCCCTGGGGTCAAGTCTGTAGGGAAAACCGGTCCCTAGAGGGAAACTCGGTCTACAGAGGGAAAATCGGTCTGTAGCGGGGAAAATAGTTCCATGATGAAAAAGACGTCCACGGAACGAAAATAGGTCCATGAATAAAACAGGTCCACGGTAGAAATACGTCCAAAGAAGGAAAACTGGTCCACGGGGGGAAACACAGGTCCATGGGCTAAAATGTACAAGCAAGAAACAGGATCATGGATTAAAAAAAGGTTCATAGGAGAAAATGGATCCATTACGAAAATGGTTTGTGGAAAAAATACGCCCATGGAGGACAATATGTCCTCGAGAGAAAATAGGTTCTTGAGGGAGAATAAGTTGACGAAGGGAAATGGAACACAGGAGTGGAAACAGTTCCACGAAAAAAATATGTTTGTAAGTTTCACTGTATTGCAGAGTGTAGTCGGAGACAGGCTTGTGTTTAGTTATCATTATATTGGCACCATTGCTAAGACTACAATTACTGTCACAACCGTCTCCATCACTACGGCATACTACGACCAATACGATCATGAATACCACCAATATCCTTGTCATAAACACCACATCCATCATCACCATGAAAGCCACCACTACCACCACACACAACAACTACCAAGAGCAAGGTAAGTTTGAAGGTGGAGTTTTTTTTTTTTTTTTTTTTCCTGACACAACAACCAACACTACCAGTATCGATATGGGTACCACCGTTACAGTTATACCAGCACCATAACTATCATCATAATTATTACCACCATTACCATCTCCACTATCCTACGATATCAATACCACCAAGACCGCTAACTCTGCTACCGCTGCCACCAACATTACCGGTTTCAATATCGGTGCCACCATGACCGCCATCGCTACCTTCACCATTACCATTACCAGCAGCAGGGTGAGGGAGAGGGTTAAGGGTGATAGAAAGAGACAGTGCTTGGTATGCAGCACAGACGGGTCGGACTGTATGTTTAATACGGATTGCCCTGAAAATGCTGATGATGCACTGCTCCTCCTGTAGTGTTTCCTTGTGAGGCTTCTGTAGTAATTCGTCCTTATATGTTTACTTATTGGAGGTTAGTTTTTTGCCATTACGATCACGATATCTGCTACTGTCTCAATCACTGCCACTGTGGGAAATATTACCCAACAGAAAACCAGAGTGATTTTTAACATACTGCGTTCAGAAGTAATGGGTATACGTGTTGGAGTTAAAACCCAAACTTTATCAAAACTAATTTAAACAAGACATAAACAATGTAACATGTTCAACCAGCATTTCCTGATCTAAACTTCTTGCACCTAAGGATGGTGGAGAAAATCAAAAATGTAAAGTAAAACTTTTAGCTAAACCTTTTCTTAATGAGCAGTTCACTGGTAAAAAAACAAGTTGAAACGGAAATAATCTCTACTTTAGTAATTTCTTAACACCATCAATGTTAAATACAAACCGTTTTAGTTCTGTTCCGTAGGGTGCTTTTCTTTTCAGCAATTTTGGAGTTTTAGAGAAGTAATGTATACCCAGTTTTTATAAGCATTTTGTAATACGATGATTTGCTCTAATCCCATTTCTGTATGGTGTGAAAGTACTTAGTCACTTTACTCTCTGTTCCCTGTTATTTTTGATTTTTTTTTTTTTTTTTTTTTTTTTTTTGCCTATCGACCACTGACGCCGGAGCCTCTGGTCATTAAGGCAAATATATATATATATGTATACATATTGACACATATATACATATATATACGAACATATATATATATACATACATACATACAAACACACATCCATGCATATGAACATACACACTTTCATGCACACCTACATACATACATATATATATATATATATATATATATATATATATATATATATATATATATATATATATATATATATAATAATTTTTATTCTATTATTTTTTGTAGTTTTATTTTTATTATTTTTAATTATTTTTTATATTTTCAACCCCATATTACTTATAATCAAAAATACCTAATCTAAACACCCCAAAACCAACCACCTAACAGACAAATCGCTAATCTATACTAAATCCTAAGAGACAAAAAACTAGAAGTACACTAATGTTAAAAAAGCCTCGACCAAGAGAACACCATCGACTGCAGATATGTAATGCCTTTCTACATTACATACCTGCACTCATCACCTGGTGACTGTCAGTCGAGGCACAACCTAATATAGGGGACATCAATATATGAAAGGGAACCAGACGAGTCAGGAACATTTCCATAAACGTCAGCTGTCGTCCCTAATTAGAATAACTTAAGCAAGATAGTATAATGTATTTACATAATTTGTACAAAAAGTGAAGAACCTCGCCCAGCAGACCACCATTGACTGCGAATGCCCAATACCTTCCTATATTGCACACTTGCACTCATCAGCTGGTGACTGTCAGGCGAGGAACTTGGCTTAATGTAGGGGATATCTGTATTAGAAATAGATCGGTGGGAGGAGGAACTATTTAAAATATGACAACTGTCAACCCTAATTAATATTACAATATATACATATTTACCGTTGATAAAAACCATAACCACACAGTAAAAAAGTCACATCACTCTGATCAGTCCAGTCTCTCTCAAGAAAGCCATCAATTTATCAGTCATAACAATGTCCCCATCACCCAGGATGGTGGAAAGGGTGAAGGGGACGTCTACTGCACCGCAGTAATTTATAAGTGAAGCACGTTCACGAATAAATCGCCGACAACGCAGGATGATATGACTGATAGATAACACCGCATTACAGATGTCACAGTGCGGTGGGAAGCGTCTTTCCATATATGGTTTCATGTGGGTTAAAATGGTGGCATTGAGCCGTAACCGTGCCAACACTTTTTCTTCTAGGCGACTGGGACGGTTGGCAGTGTCCCGGTCGCCCAGGTATGGCGTACAAGTTGGAATATTTAGTCTGGTCCACTGACTTTGCCACAGAAGACTTATTGATTTCTTTCCGAGAGATAGACTCGACCACAGATCACGAGGAACGTCCCAAGTCTCCACGAGCTCTACAGCCGACTTTTCAAGTAAGTCAGCCTGCTCATTGCCGTAGATACGACAATGACCAGGCACCCAGATCAGCGTGAATGACTTGTTGCATGAATGCAACTTATTAACGATGCAGCCCTGGATCTCGTGAGAGTCCGTAGTGCAAGATGCAATTGCCTGAAGGGCTGATTTTGAATCTGAAAATATGACAAATGAGTCATGCCTAGAATTGAGAGCATAGTCTATGGCTTTGTCAATAGCAAAAAGTTCTGAAGTAAACACAGATATATGAGTCGGCAACCGAAACCTGAGGGCACATTCAGTCGACCACACACTTGCACCCACACATTCACTCAACTTGGAGCCGTCGGTGTACAATTGATGGGACCCCAAGTGACGAACAATGATGTTACGAAACAAGTGTTGGACCTCTGCCTCCAGCGCCTTGTCCTTTGGTGCTGGGAGCCATGTAACATCCACTGTAAAGCCGGGTGGCTCCCAAGGCGCTATATTTTTAAGCACCAACTTGTCACAGTCACTGGGGTCCACACCAAGCTCCTGAGTCAGTAAGTGGAGGCGAGCGGCAAGCGGCCGACGCACCCCCCGCAGAAGGTGGTGGTATTGACGCAGAGGGGTACAGGCCACATTGCCGATATTACTTTTCCTAAATGTCCTTATGCCATAGGACAAGGCCAGGTGGTCACGGCGAATACGGAGGGGAGGCACATTCGCCTCCCCTTCCATACGAGCCACATGGGTACACCGGACGGCTCCAAGACACATTCACAAACATTTATTCTGTAGCACATCCAATCCTTTCAGCGTGGCATCGGATGCCGAGCCATACACCTGTGCGCCATAGTCTAGCTTCGATTGAATAAGGGACTTATACACCATTAATTAAGATTTTCTTTCAGCACCCCAGCTAGTACCCGCTAGGTACTTGAGGACATTTAACGGTTTATCACAACGAGCAAGCAAAGTATTAACGTGAAGTTTAAAATTAATTTTACGATCAAAATGTATTCCTAAAAATTTTACAGAATTTTGAAAAGGTACTGCCTGATTATCCAAAGTTAAGCACAAATTAGGATTGTTACAATTAGTGAAGACTATAGCGGCACACTTACGGACGGAAAACTTAAATCCCCACTGCAAGACCCATTGGTGGACGGAGTCAAGGGCTGCTTCAATCTGCCCAGCCGGAAATTGTGCATTACGGGAAGAGTGCCATATTGCACAATCGTCAGCATAGAGCGAGTATTTAAGATTCCTCGGGATGGGAGCTGATGACAGAATATCATTGATCATAATACTAAATAAAGTAGGACTAAGCACACTTCCCTGTGGCACCCCATTTTCCAGGATAAATATATCCGATGTTATGTTACGGGGCAATTTGACAGAGAAAGTTCTGTCCCTTAAGAAATTTGAAATAAAAATAGGCAAATTTCCTCTTAAACCATAAGCATAGAGCTTCATTAGTATACCGTGTCGCCATGTCATGTCATAGGCTTTATGGATGTCCAAGAACACCCCTATCATGAATTCTTTATTGGCAAATGCCTCTGCAATACAATGCTACAAATTCATTAAATGATCTAGTGAACTTCTGTATTTACGGAAGCCACAATGTTGATCATTTAACAAAATCTTCGACTGTAAAACAAAAAGAAGCCTATTGTTTACCATACGTCCCATGACCTTACATAGACAAGAAGTCAACACAATAGGACGAAATGAAGTGGGATTTATAAGACGACCAGCCTCTTTGGGTATCGGTATGACGTGCGCAAAGTGCCATGAGTTTGGGAACGTTCGAGACGTCCAAATCTCATTGTACAATGCTAACATCTTAATCAGGTTGTCCTGATTAAGATGCTGGATCATACCGTACGTGATGGTGTCTGGTCCAGGGCTGGTGTCTTTACAGGATTTAAGGGCAAGGAGCAGTTCATCTAGCATAAGCTCTTGGTTGTATGGGGAGTCTACGTCTTCTGTGGCAAAGTCTAATATCTGTAGCTCAGCCATGCGTTTATGATGTTGAAAATGCGGATCATAATTGGCTGAGCTACTTACATGAGAAAAACTCCTGGCGAAGATGTTAGCAACGTCCACGGGCTCGTCATAGAAGTTATTATTAACCTGAAGGGTGGTGATAGGTATGTATGGGCCTTTATTATTTAATATTCTTATAGTGGACCAGACTTTACGTAATGGTGTTGTACGAGTCACTGTGGACACAAAGGACCGCCAGGAGTCACGTTTGGCCCTTCTTATTATTCTCCTTGCCTCAGCCCGTGCCTGTTTGTATGCAATAAAATTTTTCTCAGCGGGCTGACTATCAAAAATCCTGTATCTCCTATTGCGTTTTCTTATTGCTTGTTGGCAATCTGGCGTCCACCAATGTGCTCTATGCTTTGCATGAACTGTAGAAGTCTTGGGAATAGCAGCCTCAGCTGCGTGTAATATGGATTGGGTTATATTTTCGACCTTAACATCTATGGTCTCCCCAGATATATCTAAATTGGCGACCCTTGAGAAGGATCCCCAATCTGCTTTCTTATAGTTAAATTTTGGAGGTGGAGGGTCCGAAATGATGTCGCGTGTACAAGAAAGACAGATGGGTAAATGATCACTTCCCAAGGAGTCATCGTAAGGGTCCCATGAGAAATCTTGATGTATACCAGGGGAGGCCAAAGATGAGTCAACGGCCGAAAAGTTACCAGTACAATCATCTACACGAGTCGCTCTACCATCGTTCAGAAGACAGGTTGGACTGTAGTATTAGGTTGGCTACTTGTTCCCCATGGCCATCAATCCTCAAGCTACCCCATGATAGTGATGGGCGTTAAAATCGCCCAACACTAACTTATTCCCAGGCAGATGTTCAAATAGTGAATATAAAGCGTCACTATCAATGAGGCCATGTGGAGGACAGTACAGAGCAAATAGACAGATATGTGTTATTAAATTTTACTCCGCACGCGACCGCTTCCAGAGTAGAATTTAGAATCACATCCCTTTGTGGGTGTGATTTGTGTGTGTAAATGGCTACTCCGTGACCTTCATATCTTCTATACGAGTGGTAGTGTTTTAACTGTGGAGGATCAGGATGATCCTCCAGGCGCATCTCCTGTAAACAAACAACGTCTGGCCTGTGTATTGACAGCAAGATTGCTATATCTTGTAACTTATTCCCAATACCTCTACAATTCCACTGTAATAGAGTGAATGCGGCGGTTTAAGATTTTCGTTGGGGGCCAGTGTGTTTAGTTTTTTTATGCCCCCCGCGACCAGGCGAGTGGCTACCGGGGGACCTTTCCCGGTGCTTGTTGATGGAAACCTCCATATTATCGTCAATAACAATGCTCCCAGATTCCACCGAGGAAAAGCTATTCTTCCTCTCCCTCGTTGGACTAGGAGCAGGGAGGACATGAGGACGTGGCTTTGAAAGGGTAGTGAAGTTATGTCTTACAGTCTTGTCAGGCTTCGATTTAGGCTTGACTGACTGAGAAGCAGCAGCGGCCTGTGAGTATGATGAAGCTTTGGGGAGGTCAGTTAGAGAGTTGGATCGTACAGGAGGCTCAGAGGTGGAGGTGGAGGTAGAGTGAGTGACCTGATTAACAAGCACGAGATCAGTCTGCGTCTCCACAGTGCACATCACAGGGTGGGACATCACCGCCGAAGCATAGGACCTATTCGGTGTGGGAGTTGCATGCAACTCCTTCACCTTTTTCCTTGCTTCGTAGAAAGAGATGCCCTCAGTTGCCTTCATCGCACAGACCTCTTTCTCCTCCTTCCACTTGGGACAATCCCTAGAGGAAATGAAGTGAGCACCCTTGCAGTGAAAGCAGCTGATGGCCTCTGATGTGCAATGTTCGGCATCATGACCTTGCGTTGCGCACTTACCACAGACTGATTGAGAAGCCCGACAAGACTTTTCATGATGTCCATATAACTGACATCGTAAACAACGAAGTGGGTTACGGATGTATGTCCTTACGTTAATTTCATACCCCACTTTGATATGGGTTGGCAGAGTCACCTTGCCGGAAGTCAATATAACCGTTGCCGTTTTCGTCCTCCTGCCCTCGGAAAATCTCGTGATGAAATGGGCTTCAATTACATCTTCATGAGCAAGTTCACATATGATGTCGTCCTCTTCCATGACCATGCGGTCCCTGCAAGTGATGACTCCCTTGCAGGAATTCATGGAGTGAGGGATCGTTGGCACAACATCATAGCAATGGAATTTGCTCAACTTCATCAAATCCTTAACCTGGGACGAGTTTGCAGTCTTTACTAGATCTCCACTAGCATGTTTTTCACCTGTTCTACCTCTCCTGCACATCCATCAATCACCTTCTTGATAATGAAGGGATTGAGGCTGGACAGGGGAGTAGAACCAACAGCGTGCAGCAAAACAAAACTAGCATTTTTGACGTCAATGTCTAGCAGAGGGCATGTCCGGGGCCGTTCAGTTTGGGGGCAGTACGTCCGTGAGACAGTCGGGGGTCAGTCAGGACTACCTTCCACCCTGAAGAGGGGGGAGGCAGCAGTGGCGTCCGCCATAGTGACCACTTCACCCTAAAGGGGGAAGTGGGAAGGAGAAAAAACAAACAAGGGAAAAAAAAAAACAGGACAACACACCTATGGCTAAGGTTTCCCTCTCAAACCACTCCAGGGAGGCCCGACCGTGTTACTTCTCACCCCAGAGCGATCAGTGGGAGGGACCCTCCGTGGGCGAGTAAGCAAAGGTAATCTTAGTAAAGAGATATAGACACTTACTATATCTCTAGCAAGGGTAGGGAGGAAAATTAGTACAAGCTAACCTAATTTTTAACGGTTTATTTACAAAACTAATGCCGGTGAAGCAGCCCTGAAAACTAGAGGAGAGCCAGAAAAACACTTCTAAACTCTCCGCGACCATGCATAAAAGTTCCTGTTTAGAAAAGTGGTCAGGTGTGTAGGAAGTTGTCACTGCATATTGTCTTGGTACTGGAATCACAATATAATGTTAGCCTTCTGACAGTTCTGGATCAACTAAGTGAAATTGCACAAATCAGGTCACATGCTTACAGCAACTGAGGCCCTCTGCTATGTAGTCGGGGAAGCAGTTGTAAACAAACATCAACCGACTGTAATTGCTGTTAACCCCTACACCGCGGGCTTGTTTACCAATGACTTGCGTGTGCCGCGGGGTTATTTGGGCTCCGACAGACTCTCAAAAAATATTTGCCAAAAATCAGTTATTAGTCCTAGAATAATAAAATTACATATGCTTATGGCACATACCTTCAGCTTTCTCCTGGAATGATTGTTGAGCCTTCGTCGGTTACCGTAGGACTTGTGGAGACCTCTGAAGTAGGGTAACGAAGTCTCCACTTTACACTTCCCGACAACCCGTAATATGATTACCACAGCCAGATACAAACACTATAAACACTATTCTACAATTTTCAAGTAGTTTGGGATCCATACTCCCCCAAAAAAAAACACTGCAAAAGCAATGGAAATTACGAGCGCGTCTGATCGTCGCACTGTCACTAGTTCGCTCTTGGTACTCTGTCATTTATTATTCATAAAACCCCTCACACTTTATATTTCTATTACTATATAACACTTATATATATCTACAGTCTTTATCCATAAGTTTCCTTCAGTAGTATTAGTTTATTGTCACTGTAGGGATTCAATTTCTTTCAGTAAAATACTTAGCATTCACTTTCTCGTCCTGTATACTGGCATTGAGAGTGAATGTCACTTTCATCTTCACTCTCATAACTCATAGCATTCAGACATGCTAGAGTGAAACTTTCACTTTCATTACTCCTAGGGTATATACTCGTATTCTTATAATACTACTCATTTACATTTCTATTTACGTTCTCTATTTTATTTACGTTATTTACATTTCTATTTTATTTACACTGTGTTGTGCACTGTCACTTGAAATAACTTATAAAACTATTTTCCATTGTTCACGTATATTTACATTCATTACTTTCACTTGCTGTTTACACATTATTTACACATTATTTTCAATTCCACTTGCACTGTTTTACTCAATAGAAAGATCGTAGTCACTCTTTTATCAATTGTCAGCCCTTTACGTCTTTCCACACGAGGTTTAGTAGGGGGTAAAGGTCACAGGGCCATTTGCATGGGGGTGAAAAAAGGCCTTGAAGTCAGCAAGAAGAAACATACGTATCCTCGCTTCGGAAGATGAGAGTAAACTGATAACGGAGGGCCAGCGTGGAGGCCCGCTTTAGGGGTTATTCAGAGTTACCAATATTACTTCTTGAAACAGCTAAGTCTAGCACTGATATGATTGGCAGGAAATCTAGACAATACATTATAAATTTGGTAGTTCCAGGTGAATGTAAATATCACTTAGGCTTCTCCCTTCCCTCCTTACATGTATATTTATTACGAAAATAGATTAGAGGCCTACTTAGGAGTTATATATTCAGAGCTACCAATGTTAGATCTTGAAACAGCTTTGTCTAGCACTGATATGATTGGCAGGAAATCTAGACAATACATTATAAATTAGGTAGTTCCAGGTGAATGTAAATATCACTTAGGCTTCTCCCTTCCCTCCTTACATATATATTTATTACGAAAATAGATTATATGGCATATTTCAAGGGGGAAAAAACAGCGAAAATTAGCGAACGAGTGCACGTGAGGTGTTGTCAGGTGATAATTAGTCAAATCCAGGTGTATGGCACTCTAACTTACCTTATTTCTTTCTTGTATATATTATTTGGTATAAGAATAGGACATAGGGCTTATTTCAATGGATGAAATCAGTGAAAAATTCCAGGGAAGATTTACTTAGCGTAGCACGGCCGGGCAGGCGAGAGGATAGGGTAATGGAGGGGCGGTAGGGAACGGGGAGAAATGGCTAAATTGTCAACAATGGATGGGAGTACAGATGAGATTAGGAGTGCTGACTAGTGTTGGACATTGGCAGTACTGATAGATGATACAAGCCCCCACTTGGAAGCCCGGGTGAATTCAAAATAACACAGAATCACAAAAGCGACACCCCGCGGTATGATCCCTTGCTCCCAAGCATCACGAAAGTGACGCCCCGCGGTTAAGGGGTTAATGACAGGAACGATGATACTTTGCATATCATATAAATAAGATGATTATGGTTTATCATTGCTCTGTACCACCTGGGAAAAAAAATCAGTGAAGTGCTCCACACTTTGATTGTAATACCATCTAGTTTTCTCTGATTTGCCTGTAAAGTAAATACAGTACTTGGAACACCTAGTTCTGGGGGTGAAAAGAAGCTGTTGAATCTAGCTTCAGCTGGAATGTTTGGATAAAAGTAGACGTTTAAAGCACTACAGTCATATATTTTTTTATTTTCCCCGGCCACCTTTGATGCGACTAGTTCTGTCTACGTTATAATAACTGTAATGCATTTTACAACAAATACAGCTTCTGGTTCTGAGAAGTTTAAACATGTTCTGGGTAATTAAGTATGTTTCCCACCATGTAAATCTATCTATTTATTGCCAGACGCCTCAATCCCGTTTGGGGTGGCCACAAACAAATCGCCTCCACGTCGCCCTGTCCCCCGCCATTTCACTGCCCTGCTCCCAACTCACAGCCCCCTCTCTCATATACCTCTCCACCCCATCCCTCCATCTCATCCTCGGCCTCCCCCTTCCTCTCTCCCCCCTCCACCTCACTCACATACACTCTCTTCGTCAGTCTTTCAGTCTTATGTAAATAGGGGAGTGATTATAATATGACCAGAAACAACATTTATTTGGCTCATGTTAATAAAGAATACCAATACGAATATAAATGCAGCCAAAATGACAAAAGATATATTGAAAGTTATCGCAGTTATAGTTATCATACATCAGCCACCCTAATTATACCTTTACGAGTGAAACATTAGCTGTGTCTCTTGGATGTCGGTGTAGGACAGCTTCAATGCCTTTATAAATCACTGAAAATATGGAATCGCGAGACACAGCCCTGGCAATGACTCGGTATACACCACGCCAGTCTCTCTCTCTCTCTCTCTCTCTCTCTCTCTCTCTCTCTTTCTCATATCACATCATCAGATCTCTCATGTTCCATTGTTTATCAGAATATCTATCCGTATATGTTTCCATAATATGGATGACGTATATTCCATAACATATTGGTGTATTTCATAACACATCATACCCGGTGGTTTGTCACGAAGTGTGATTCATTGCTCCGAATCCTAAAGAACCTTGTTCCTACTGAATCCAGCTGGCCAAGCTGTGAACCTCACATATGCGAAACAAAATTCTGTTTTAGTATAATTATTATTATTATCAATATTAGATACTAATAACAATAATAATAATAATAAACATACTTATTATTATTATTATTATTATTATTATACTGGCTTTCTGAGTGACGACATACATAGACCGGCCCTTTGCCAAGCTTGTTTACTGATGTTAAGAGAGGGGCCGGTTGGGTCGGGAGAGTTATTAAGTGCGATATAGTGGGGAGTAGTGATAGGAGCGCTGATAACGATAAGAGTCTATATTAATTTCTGCGTCTCGTGATTCCATATTTTCAATGATTTATAAAGGCATTGAAGCTGTCCTACACCGAGATCCAAGAGACACAGCTTAATGTTTCACTCGTAAAGGTATAATTAGGGTAGCTGATGTATGATAACTATAACTGCGATAACTTTCAATATATCTTTTGTCATTTTGGCTGCATTTATGTTCGTATTGGTATTCCTTATTACCATGAGCCAAATAAATGTTGTTTCTGGTCATATTATAATCACTCCCCTATTTACATAATAAAAACAGCCATTATTGCGTCTGGAATACATACCCACCACTCACGTCCGTTCTGACAAGACCAATGGCCGTTCATTCATAGATAGTCACGCTACTACTGCGATGTTGCCACATCTTGACAGGAGGTAACACAGGGGGTATTAGAACTCTTTGAGGCAACTGTACATATTGAACAATCATGGAGACATGACACATCCCTGTTTCAACCCAACCTTGAAAGAGAAAAATTCACGCAGTTCACCATCCACACGCACTGCAGCCTTAGCACCATCATACATACTCTTCACAGCATTCACCAACTTCCCATCTACTCCATATATTCTTAATACTTTCCACAATCCTTGTTTATCCACCCTGTCATATGTTTTCTCCAAATCCATGAAAGCCGCATTCAACTTCTTTCCATTCTCTAGAAACTTTTCCACTAAAGATCTAAGAATGAATATCTGATTTACACAACCCCTTCCCTTCCTAAAGCCCCCCTGTTCTTCTCCAACTGATTCCTCTGTTATTTCCCTAACTCTGTCAATAAGTATCCTACCATACTCTTTTCCTACTATACTAAGAAGACAAATGCCCCTATGATTACCACACACTCCTTTTTCCCCTTTTCCCTTGTACAAGGGAATAATTATACCTGACTTCCAATCCTCCGGAACTCTACCTTCCTCCCAGGCCAATCTGCACATCTTCCACATCCATTCTACTACTATCTCTCCCCTATGCTTCAACATTTCACCACACACTCCATCAATTCCTGGAGCTTTCCCCAATTTAACTTTCTTCATTGCTTCCACAACTTCTATCCTACTGATTTCTTTCTATCTTCTCACCTCCCTCCTTCTCCCAGCCGTTCCCCAGCCACTTATACTCGCATCACTTCCATCCTCTATGTTCAACAATTCCTTAAAGTGTTCTCTCCATCTGCTCACTTTTTCTCCCTTCTCCACTAGTAATCTACCATTTTTATCTTTCACTCCCCTGCTAACTTCACTTCCACCATGTCTTACTCTCTTCACCACTTTCCAGAACATTTTCTAACAGTCCCTCCACTTTACACTCAAATTCCTTCCAAATTCCTCATCCACTCTCTTCTTACTCTCCCTCCCTCTTTCTTTCTACATACAACTCTCTCTTCCGCCTCTCAACTTCTTCCACGCCCCTATTTCTCATCCATTCATTGTATGCTTTCTTCTTTTGTTCCACAGCCTGTCTCACCTCTTCATTCCACCACGTTGTTCCTTGCACCCCCCCTCCGTCTTCTCTTCATCCCACACGCCACATCACATGCTGCACACATTTCTTCTGTGAATATCATGCACACACCTTCCACGTCCCCTATCTGCTCCAAATCATATTTGCCCAATCGTTCCTCCACTTCTCTCTTATATTCTGCCTTTTTCTCATCCTCTTGTAACCTTTCTACTCTCCTTGCAAATACTCCTTCTTCCCGTCCTTCCCTTCTTCTATTACTCCATCTTATTTGGATCTTGATTCTGGCCACCACCAAGTAGTGGTCAGAAAGTCCACTTCCCCAACCTCAATAAGATCTTGCATCCATTACACATCTTCGCATCCTTTCATCCACACGCACATAATCAATCATTGCCTTTCTTTCATTCATTTCATCACCCACCCTTCTCATCACTCGCCATGTAGGCCTATACCTGTGGATCATTTATGCCTGAAGAGGGTATTGGCTATCACCAACCCCCTCCCAGCACAAATGTCCACTAACGCACTGCCATTCTTATCTATCTCAGCAGGCACACCCCACTCACCAACTATTTCATCCACATTCACATTTCCTACTTTACCATTCATATCACCGATAAAAAACACTCTCTCATTCCTTCCAAACTTTTCCATGCACATTTCCACATTTGTCCAGAACTCTTCTCTCACTCTGTTTGCACGATCTTGCGTTGGCACATACACGCACACAATCGCCCACACTTGTATTCCAACTTTCAATCTTACCCACACAATCCTTGACCCAACTGATCCATACTCTCTTATGTTCCTCTTCCATCTTTTACTCACAACTATACACATTCCTTCTTTTGCCCTCTTATTCTCACCTTCTCCTGCACATATACCCCATCCATACTTCCATTCTCTCACACTTTCACCTCTCCATTTAGTTTCAGCTACTCCACATACATCAACTTTCGCACCCTCATGCACCTGGACAATCTCTCTCTTTCACTCATCATTCGTACGTCTTACATTCCTTGTTCCGATTACCATGTCCTTTGTCCGGTCCTTGGGCGTCATCTTTTGGTCAGTTCTTGTCCGAGGCTTCTTGTTCGTCCTTTTAGTTAGTTGCTTTCTGGGGAGGGGCACTAACCCTCCGCCAACCCTTTTAGTCGCCTTGTACGACAAGCAGGGATACTGGGGGAGTATTCTTGAAAAACCCCCCTACCCCCAGTGGGTAGCATATAAATATCAGTATTATTATATATGTGAATTGTATACAGTTAACAGGAAAAAATTCAAGGTATTGGTTTTACTAGACTTTTAATCATTATCTGTTAATATGCCTTTCATATGCGCACAACAGTCGATGAAAACTGATAATTAGACACTAATGAAGCTCTGACTCAAAAGAAGCATGGATCAAAATCATGAGTGATCACAAGTGGACTCATTCTGACGAAATTACTCGATATTGTTTTACACACCCTCATATGGGAGACCCTATTACGCCCTATCGATTACTCTGCCTCACACATATTCAACCGTATCGTATACACTATAAAAGCTGTTGCACAGACAGATCTATTATTAAGTAATTATAAATTATATATATTATGAAGAAGTGAAACAAGCTGTGCTGCAAAAGAAGAAAGCAAATAATGAGTGGACAGGAAGCAGAGGCCTGGAGGAAGTTTAGAGACGGAATAGAGAGTTATGTTGAAAAGCAGAAAGTGGATGAGGGATTTGGAAGGAATCTGAGTGTAATGTGGAGGGAATGTAAGAAAATCTTCAGGAAGGAAGAAAAGAGTGTTAGAGAGCAAGATAGAGAAGGTGGTAGAAGAGTGAAGGATACAAATAGTAGATTGATAGTAGGAGAAAACGTGAGCTGATGAAGAGAACCCTTTAACGAATTCTTAAACTTGGAGAATGAAAGTAATGCGGGTATAAGTGACATAGAAATGGCTGGGAGGAGAGAGATGAGAAGGGAAGAAGAGATCAGTAGGATAACGTAGTGGAAGCAATGAAGAGAGTCAAAATGGGGAAAGCACAAATGTTGAAGCATGAGGGAGAGATAGTTGTAGAACAGAAATTGATGATGTGCAGATCGGCCAGAGAAGACGACAGAGCCCGGGAGGATTAGAAGGTATGTATAATTATTATTCCCATCTACAAAGTTAAAAGGGTAAAGGAAATGTGTGGTAGTCAGAGAAGCATTTGTCTTCTGTTTTTAATAGGAAAAGTATATGTTAGGGTACTTACTGATAGGGTTAGGGAAACAACGGAGGAGTCAGTTGGAGGAAAATAAAGAGGTTTTATGAAGGGAAGAGGTTATGTACAGTATTAATCTTGAGGTGGTTAGTGGAAAAGTTTCTAGAAAAGGAAAGTTGTATGTGGTCTTCATGAATTTGGAGAAAGCATATGGCAGAGTAAATAGACAAGGGCTGTGGAAAATATTAAAGAGTACATGGAGCAAATGGGAAGCTGTTCAGTGCTGCGAAGAGTATGTATAAGGGCGCTAAGGCAGCAGTGCGTGTAAATAGTAAACTGAGTGAATTTTTTTTATCTGAATGTTGGGTTGAAACAGGGATGAGTCTTGTCTCCATGGTTGTTCAATCTGTATATGGATGGAGTTATAAAAGCGATACAATGTAGAGCAGTGGATGTTAGAGAGGCCCTACTGAGAGAGGGTAGCGATTGACAACTTCCTGTTCTGTTATTTGCAGATGATACTGTATCATTAAGTGAAGACGAAGGGGATCTGCAAGGTTTGATGAATGAGTTTGGAAGAATGCGTAAGAAACGGAATCTAAAAATGAATGTAAGGAAGAGTAAAGTTGAGGTCTTTGCGAGAAACAAGTCACTCAATGCACAGTGAGGCTGGACGGTGTGGAAATGGAAAATGTGAGTGCATATAAGTACTTGGCTAGTGTGAGGAGTAAGGACGGAGGTCTGGAGGATGAAGTGCATGAAAAGGTACGATGGGGAAGAAAGGTTGCTGGTTCTTTGAAAGCAGTGATGAAAATAGGGAAGTGAGCATGGAAGTAAAAATGACGCTGCATGATAGTATTGTGATGCCAGCTCTAATGTATGGAAGAGAAGATTGGACCTTGTTGGGAGGACACAAGTCAAGAGTATGAGCAGTGGAAATTAGTTACTGGAGAGGAGCATGTGGAGTTGCATGGAGGGACAGACTGACAACTGAGAATGTGAAGGTGCGTTGTCGTGTGGATGTAGATGTGCTAGAAAGCGCTGGGAGAAATATACTGAGGTAGTTTGGCCATGTGTAGAGGATGGAGAGCAGGAGACTAACAAGGAGAGTTATGTGAGTAAGGTGAAAGGAGAAAGAGGGAGGGGGAAGGAAGGACGGAAGGACGGAATAATGATGAACTAGCACAAAGCCATAATATGGCTATATGGAAATAAGGTAGAATGGAGCGGAGTAGATAATTATAATGAATGTATGATATGAAGAACAGCACTGAAAGTGGCAATATTGGAAACAGAAACATTGGAGGAGTCACCTAGGAAATCAGTAAGCTGTGGGGGCCGACATAATGAGGAAAGGAAGGGAATGACTGAGGGACGTTGTTGGAGTGTAGACGAGCTATCAAGAAAAAGATGATGGATTGCCATAGGCCAATCACAGTGTGATCAGACGGGCTGAAGGTCAAGGATCATCAAATCTTCATGAGTTAGGCAGGTATGGCCCAAGCGAAGGCGTGCAAGGACAGTATCCCATCGACGAGTGGGGTGGGTTGATGTGTGTCAGGGAAGAGCAGGGGATTTAACACCATGAAATTTGTTGTGAGCCTGTTGGTTCCAAGGGGATTGCGAACGACCACCAAAGAGACTGGTTGGAACAGGGAAAGACTCAAAGGCAGGAATGGGGCAGAGGGAAGACAAAGGGGAAAAATTAGCAGAGCATGACAGTGAGTCAGCTTGTTTATTATGTGTAATCCCAGTATGGCTAGGAACCCAGCAGAAGCGAATTGACTTTTTTTTTTTTTTTTTTTCAAACGGAAAGGCAGAACAGCCACTACTGAAATAGGGTGAGAAGAATGCGTGGTGTGTAAGGAAGTGAGCACATTGAGAGAATTGGAGAAAATAACAAAGGTGGAGGAAGACAACCTAAGTAGAAACTTCAGAGCAAGAAGAATAGCATACAGTTCTAGAGAATGGATACTTGCAATGGAGGTAAGTGCACGTTTGGAAGGAGAAGTCAGGGAACACAACATCAAACCTAACTCCATTGCAAAATTTAGAGCTGTCAGTAAGAACGTGCGTGGCAGAAGACTGACAGGACGTAAGTTCGAGAAAAAGACAGTGAAGGGTATCTTAGGGAAGAAGAGACTTAGAATGAGGAAGAAAAGAAGGGCAGACCACAGCAGGAGGCAGGAGCCAATGTGGGAAGAGAACTTGACATAATGGAAGAATAGGAGGAAAGTCAGAGTCGATAAACTGAAAAAAAAGTTGGAGACCCGAAGGAGGAATGGAATAAATAGATGGAAGACCTTGTGAAAAGAGCGTTGGAGAAAGCTGGAAGGATGGAGTAAATTATTTGTAGGAAACTGAAGAAGATGTGTATAGGACCTAATAGAAGAGGACTGCGATAAGAGAGGAAGGGAAATGCCGGATTCAGCGCAAAGACTTACAACAAGAGTCAACCGAAAAAGCACCAATAGCTAAGCGAAGACCAGTAAGATGACCAGAATCTAGCTTTGAAAGAGTGCAATTGGAGGCAGAAGAATAGACTTAGCAACTATAATTGAGTTTGGAAAGAATAAAGACAGTGAAGACGAAGAAATGTGACACGATCAGCATCCCATGAATGACAGGACTGCGTTTGCGTCAAACGAAGACGATGAAGGGTATAAGACTTGAGGGAAGTAATATGTTCATTTCAATTTAACCGAGAGTCAAATGTAAGGCCAAGAAACATGGTAGAGGATCGGTAGAGGAGAGGGATGTTTTATAAGTACAGAGAAGGCTGTGGTATGGTTCGCAAACAAGTAAACGTTACTGCACAGGACTATGAGGTAGAAAAACGAAAACTATGAGTAGCAGCCCGTGTGGAGGCAGCATCGATGGGGGATTGAAGAAGGGATTGGGTACGAGGCAGATCTGAATCTGTAGTGTCATTAACTAAATTATCAACATACAGCTTGCCCAAAACAGGAGGGGGTAGAGAAGAGACAATACCATTTCTAGCTATAAGAAAAAGGATGGTACTAAGGACGCAACCTTGGGGGACACCTTCATGTTGGGGAAAGGCATGGGAAAGGTGGTCTCTTAGATAGACATGGAAAGTTTGGAGGGGAAGAAAACTGTGAAGAAAAACACTTATGTTACCATGCAGACCAAGGGAAGGAAGATGACCAAGAATATGATACCACCATACATGTATCACAAGCAAGTTAAAAAAAATACTAATTACCCCCTGGTGGAATGAAAAAGCAAAGTGGATAAAATATTCGAGTTTGAGGGAGGATCTAAGGTCCTACGTGCTTTGTGATGTACAAACTGTTAGAGGGGAAACCAGACTACAGGATTCAGGGTGCCTCATGAGTCCAGTATTGACCATCCGTCCAGGTAGTTTATATAAACAGCTAGTCAGGGCTATGGAACGGTAATCTTTAGGACTGTGCCCAGGTTTACCAGGGTTTAGGAACGGGAGGATGATCGCTATACGTCAGTCAGAAGGGATGAAACCTTCACTCCAAAATTTATTAAACAGGGCCAATAGAAACGACGTGGCTTTTGGACAGCGTCGTCATTCTCTTGTATTTTTACAGTATTTAAGTGAAGACGACAATTCACGAAGAGAGAAGGGAGCATTAAGAACTCCCTCAGCTGACAATGTAAAAGAAATTGGCTCGAAATCCGAATCAGAATTAAGGCAATGAAATTCTGAGGAGAGACGAGACTCCCTACTAAGAAGACTAAAATAATTACCCAAACCATCTGCAGCTATGGAAGCATAAGCCACAGACCGGCCATAAATGTGAAGAACTGGAGCTTGGGGTAGGATTTGTTTGCATGATATTCTATGAACTCGGGACCAAACTGCTGCAACAGGTATATTTACAGAAATAGAAGAAATATAGTCTCCACCTAGAGTGTTTTGCCTGATGGATGGCACGACGGAAGGCAACAGAAGCTCAGCGAAATATGAAAAAGTTACAAAACTGATCAAGAGTGGACAGTTCACATTGAAAATTTTCCAGGCGGCACGTTTTTTTTTTTTTTTTTTTTTTTTTTAATAAATAACAGAACGGAGGAAGGAAAAACAAATGAGTAAAAAAAAAAATAATCCATACACCAGATTACTGGTGTCCTCTGTTCATAAAATATCTGTAACAGTTAGACTTAAACAGTTGTGAGTTGAAATTTGGAGGGAACTCTGGAGAAGCGAGTTCCAGAGAGATGCAGTTCGGGGAATGAAAGAATTCTGATAAGCAGAAGTTCTGCAATATGGCTGAGTGACATTCCAATCATGAGCGCTACCAGATGCCCGTGTAGCACCAGGGAAGGCATGGAGAGGTGGCACCACGGACGCAACTTCGTCTGAACATTTGCCAAAAAAAATATCTGTAAAATAATGCAAGGGAGGCAACATTCATTCTTACTTGCAGGGGAGGTATTTTATGTGTAATGGCAGGGTTGTTAATGATTCTAACAGCTTTATTCTGAATTTTGTCTAGTTGTCTTAATGCAACCTCTCCACAACCATCCCACAAGGGTGAGCAATATTCAAGCTGAGAGCGCACATGACTCTTATAAATTATAGCTAACTGCTCATCAGTGAAGAAGTTACGGACTCTGTACAATAATCCAAGTTTCTTTGAGGCGGTTTTAGCAAGTGATCCGACCTGAGAGGTCCAGCTGAGGGCACTGTTAAGTGAGACGCCAAGAATTTCAATACTTTTGGAGAAGGGAATATTAGTAGCACTGAAGGTAATGTACGAATCTGGCAATATCTGTCTATTAGTAAACTGTATATATTTAGTTTTACTAGCATTGAAAGAGACAAGGTTGTTTTGTCCCCATTCACTGATTGTAGACAGATCTTGATTTATGGAGATGGCTGTACTGAGTTGAGAGGTAGAGATATTTGATTTTGTAAATGGATGTCTGAGTATGAATGAACTTTGTAGTGTTGAGTCATCTGCATATGAGTGAATGGGATTGTGGGTGACAGATAAGAGATCATTAATATGAACCAGAAATAGGGTTGGCGCCAGAACTGATCCCTGCGGCACGCCAGCGTTAATTGAGTGGAAATTGGAATATACATCATCTACTTTTACTCTTATTTTCCTGTCACTAAGATATGAAGAAATCAAAGGAACAAAAGACGTTAGTCCATAGCAAGGGAGTTTGGACAGCAGGGAACGGTGCCATACTCTGTCGAAAGCTTTAGAGATATCATGAGCTACTGCATGAGTTTCTCCAAAAAGATCAATTGATTGATGGATGGTATGAGTTAAGAGAGTGAGTATGTCAATGGTGGATCTTTCGTGGCGAAAACCATATTGTCTATCACTAATTAAGTTGTTGGATTCCAGATGTTTAAAAATGTGCTTATTAATTAAAGTTTCAAATACCTTACCAAAAGAAGATGTGACAGCTATTGGTCTGTAATTGGAGGGGTCAGACGAACTTCCTTTCTTCGGAATTGGGTGGATATTGGCTACTTTCCATAAATTTGGGAATAAAGAAGTACGTATGCATAGTCTGAATAATTTAGCTAAGACAGAGGCAAGTTCAGGGGAACACTTTTTCAAAACAATTGGCGGAATTCCATCTGGGCCTGCAGCTTTGTTGGCAGGTAAATTGTCTAGGATGGATTTTACGTATCTTGTCTGTATTTTAAGCGGGGCAATTTCAGGAGAATTAAGTTCCAGTTTCATACGGAGGGATCGTGAACAAGTAGAAGACCACTAGGGAACACGTTTTGCAGTAGATGGTCGTGTATCACGGGAACTGTCCGTGACAGCAGCATTTGAAACCGGGACAAGGTAGAAGGACAATATATATATATATATATATATATATATATATATATATATATATATATATATATATATATATATATATATATCTTGTGGCGATGAAAAACAGGAAAGAGGAAGATGAGAAACTGTAAGGGAAGAAAATAACTCCCAGTCAGCAGCATGGAACTGCCAACGTGGGAGACGAGGGAGAGGACAGGTAGAGGCAAGAGAGAGGTCAACGGGGAAGTGATCAGTATGAAGATTTTCTTCTAACACCGACCAATGAAAATTGAGAGAAACTGAAGCTGAGTAAAGGGACAGACTCAAACAAGAGAGGAAATGAGTACGGAGATCAAAGTGAGTAGGGGGTGCCAGTGTTAAGAATAAAAAGATCTTGAGATGAAAGAAATTGTTCTAATAAGCATCCTCTAGTGGTGATCACAGAGTCACCCCACAGGGAGGAGGAAGGGAATTAAGGAACGAGAAAAAGGAAAATCAAGAGAGACAGAAGGAAGGAAACAGAGACCTAACAGGGATCCACTGACAGAGAAAGACACGAGCAGAATTATGAGTGATAGAAGAATAATTAGAAAGAGGTTCATAGTGGATATCATTCCAGGTAGGGGGGCCAGTGTCATATGAAGGAGGGGATCCAGGAAAAGTATAGCCAGAAAGAGGAAGCAAGGAAGTATGAAGCAAGGTTTCTTGAAGAGAAAAAAGGAGAGGATTATTGGAGGAAATAAGAAAACAAAGGTCCGTACAATCGGTATAGAAACCTCTAGTATTCCACAGAAGGAGTGCCAAGATTATGGAGAATCAAGTGCGGTAGGAGCACCGAGATTGCTTACAGCGTTGCGGAAAAGAGTATCTAGGAGGTATAGGTAAACCAAGAACGGAAGTGATCAGAGAAGGTAGGGAGGATGTAGTGATCATAGAGGAGGCAGGTGGCTGGATAGAGGATGACTGGAAATGAGAAGAGAGGGGAAAAGGAGGTGCAAGAGAGGTAGAAGGAATGAGAGGGGAAGGTTCAGGAGAGGTAGGAGTGGGAGTAGGAGGGACTGGGAAAGGGGGGAGGGTATGTAAAATTTTCTGCAGCAACAAGGGTAGGTAAGGTGAAGATAACTGATGTTACTGTACTTGGAAGGGATTCTTCTTTCACAGGAGAGGACAAAGGTTGAGTGCTAGTTGGTGACATATTATTATGGTAATGTTGTTTGGAAGAGGGGGAACACTGGATAGTCCAGGCAGTAAAGGAAAGGGGAGAGTGACCAGGAATATGAAATGGAAAGGATACAATGGCGCATTTACATTTGTTAGCTCGGGAAGGTGAGGGAATAGTATGCTATATTGAAAGGTGGCGGAGTAGAGGAAGCAGAACTAAGAAGTGAGGGAAAAGAGGAAGAGGAGTCAGGATGAGGCATGAGCAGCAAAAGAATTTGAGAGAGGTACAGAAGCTGAGACACTGGATGAGCTGGAAACCTGTGTTATAGGAGTGGGTTGGGCCACACGTGCATATGAGCTGCCGGGGGTGTCCCAAACGATGTGCACGTTGATGGGCTTCTCAGAGGGTAAGCCCTGTTTTCCATCAGCTATGAGACACTTCGGCCTCAAAAATATAAATAGGGCATTTCTGTATAAGGTTGTTTGATGCCCTCCACAGGTCAGACAGGACTGGAAGGTCGATATACGTGTGGACACAGAGTGTCCAGCTTGTGCATAGTTGGGGCAAACAGCCTGTGATAGGCTTCATTTTGCTGGATGGTCAAAAAACCAGCAGGAGTACACTGATGAGGGTCAGGAACATTCTTTAACAGAGACGACTGTGCCTCTGATGATAACGGAAAAGGGAAGCTCTCGAGATTTATACACAATCTTGGCAATGCCTCCGATGATAACGGAAAAGGGAAGCTCTCGAGATTTATATACAATCTTGGCAATGTTGGCTGGTTGTTGGCGGGGTCCACGGGGAGAGATAGAATAACAGTAAACTGAAAGAATCTGGTGGCTTTGTTCTGATATCTTATGAGCAGTCAGTAAAGTTTCTATTGTCAAAAGACAAGAAAGAGGGAAGATGAACAGGGCCTGTGGCTGAATTTTATTGTGTATCTGAAGAGACGGAGATTGGATTGCCTGAAGGGTCAACTAAAGCTGTGACTTTTTCTGCTTGAATAGCACTTTGTACTTTGAGGAGATGAAAGTCATTGGGTCATACAGAGAATGTGATATGGAGCCTACCCGTCATAATAGAGAGAGATGAGGCAAGAGGTCATCTGTTTGAAAATTAATGTAATAATATTGAGACCAGGTCTGGGGTCCAATAAGAGAGGTGGTCAAGACATGGTTAGTAAATCGGGAAGCAGTATGTACGCAGGACGAGAAAGCCAAAGAAAGAGGACGGGTAGATGGAGGAGGGGGTAGAGGCAGATAAGGTTCAAAAGTTAGATGAACAGTTAGACAGAGTTGTACATGGAAGGAACTGTGAGGCGGGAGATAGCGAAGTTAAGCAGGATGAAATATATTGAGAATCAGTGGAAAGGGCCAGAGAAGTGTCAGGAAAAGAAGCCGGGCTAGCCATCGAGGTACAAAAGATCAGCAGAACTGAGGAAGGAGGAACCAGAAAAAATTTCCATAATTTTCTTTCGGAAGAAAAAGGCTCATCTTGACTGCTGTAAAGAAAAGATTGATTGGGTGGACCCGGGAGTCAAAAGGCCCGGTCAACGACCCAAGTAGAGGCCAAGCTCCAAGCATGCACCCCCTACCTTAGTCAAGAAAGGATAGCAACACCGTGTGGGAGAGCAAAGTCTCCCAGCACAATGATGGGCCACTGCCTATTGGCTGAGAGTCCTACCACTAAGCAACAGCACCCCTGGATCCAAAAGCTGCATCTCAGCAGCAGTTCCACCTCCACAAAGTTCTATACACCGAGGTGGTACCAAACCACCATGATCCCTACAACTGGCCAGACCAGTAGCCCACAGTCACACCCTAATCCTTCTGGACACAGCAACTTACTCAAGGTCATTGATGGGAATTTTAATGAATATCGAAAATTTCACTCTATTTAAAGCCAAAAACAGAATAGAGAAGATAGGAGAAACGGAAGAAAGAAGCAACAGTAGAAGAAAATATCCTTGCAAAATTAGTTGAGGCGGCGAGAGGGACCCAAGGAGGCAACTGGCTATTGACAGATGAACTACTTGAACTTAAATAACAAGGAAATGCAGAGACCTTACTATTTCGAAAACTCCTATTTGAATTTCTTTAAAAAGAAAAAAACCTATACAGAACTTTACAAAAATTAAAGCAGTTATAGCACTGTTCACGAAACAAAAGTTTGGACAGTAGGGACTGGCGACGCAGACAATCTGGATGACCACATGTTTTCAAACCAGCCTGTGGTGATAATCTTTTCATAAAGTCAAAGTATACTAGAGATTTCCACTGACTAGCTGATAAGATAGCGGATATATTTTGGGTGGACTTTACGAGAAAAGATTGCAACAAAACACTGAAAAAGTTTTCAACAATCAATGAGTAACCATTTTATTCATAAGTGTTGTTTAATGATTAAACCACTCTTTAACGTGGTGGCTTTACATAAGTGACAAGCCTAGTGGTTTCCTGTAAGCCAGGAAACTATTTACTACTTTGGGTGGCAACTGTATAACGAACCCATATGTGTTCCCTAGTTGTCAACAGATGGGTTGTCTGAGGGTTAATGCACCTATCCCTAAAACAAATAACTCAAAGACAAACGGCCACCCTTTACAGGATTGTGGCTTCTGGCTATAGACAGATAGACAGAAGCAGATCCTAGCATCTTTTTGTATGTCTTTACTTTCATGTAAATGTGTAGCTTACTGAAGTTAAACATATCATTCAATAGACTGTGGGCAACCAGTGCTCAGTATTATTAGGTCTTATATCAAACGGCTGAAAACCAAGGTGGTCCTGATAGGAAATTTTAAGCAATCACCATCAATACTATCACTACAGCAATCCTTACCACCATAACCAGTGGATCACTACCATTACAAGTCATACCACATTAACCAGTATATCACTCCCGCTCCAATAATCATTACCCCATAACCACTAATCACTAAGCTACCACCACTATGACTACCACTAGTACTACCACCAGTATCATACACACTATATCATTACCAGATTGCTACTAAAAGCATTGCCATCACTACCACTACCTGCAGCAGGGCTAAAGTGAGGGTAGGGGTGTGACCCTGAGAGGCAGAGACAGTTGTTAGTGTGCAAGACGGCCGGATTATACGCTTATTGTAAAGCTATTGAAAATGTTAATGATTAACAGCTGTTCCTGCCCCGTCTCATAGTGAAGCTCATAAGTCTTTTTTTTTTTTTTTGGGGGGGGGACTTTCTCTTTTATGTACTGCTGCTACCACTACCAATAGCATCATTGCCACTAACACCACCAACGTCAACACCACAACTACCATTACCAAAAGCAGGGTGGTGATGGAGATGGATCAGGGTTCGTAATTTCTCATCAGTCAAGGTGGCTCCCAAGCCTCTTTTCCTCTTCAGTAAACATTTTGCATATAGGTCGTTATTATTCGCTTATGTGTTATTGTTGCCCTCTGTCTTGGTCTTAAAAAGACAGACAACGTGCCAGATGACACCAAAGTGTAATATGGAAAATAATTCAGTTAGGAAACGGTGTTAGGTAATCGTCGAGTGTACTAACGTATCCAGGACAATGGCTCTTACTCAGGACAGCCTGACTGCAGTATATGCTTTGTTTTGGGATGATACTAAAGATCCTGATTGCGAACAAAATCGTCTGGAGGTATCAAGAACAAACCAACTGCATACATCATCTGATGCAAGGGATATGCAGCATGACCATATATACCCTCAAAAATCTAAATAGAACAGTAATCTCTTGATACGCAAACATCTTTTGTGTTTTATTCATGGTACCGACATAATTATATTCAGCTTGTGCGGGATTTGTCTAACTCGTGGGTTTAGGTACGATTAGAGTCATCAGATAGCACTGACCCAGAGATCTTCCATAAGTCAAATATAAATCGTTTGTGGGTAGCACGATAAATATAATGACCTTGTGCCTTAGACTGTGTCAATACGTTGCAGGAACCAATTCCCACACCGATACTGTGTATTTATGGCCAAGGTCTGTTGACGATCTACTGGGTCTGGCCATTTGTAGCAAACAATGAGACCTCTCCACGCATAACATGCGTTGGCCAACCACGATTAATGAAGTCAGCTGGATGTACAGTAGAGTCTGTTTCGATGAAGTACCAAATCTTCTTTGAACACTCCAGTTCAAGTCAGAATTATGGTTCACTGTGCAGTTTACAGGCGCAAGTCTGGTTGGTGTAAAGATAAGGAGAATGAAAATACGTATTTTTGTGTGTGTGTGCTATGTTGTGTACTGTGCTGTGAGTTGGGGGAGGACACTGTGCTGCGATGTACAGTGATGGTGCACTTTAACCCCTTAACCGCGGAGCATCACTTTTGTGATGCTTGGGAGCAAGGGATCATACCGTGAGGCATCACTTTTGTGATTCTCTGTTATTTTGAATTCACCCGGGATTTCAAGTAGTGGCTTGTATCATCTATCAGTACTACCAGTGTCCAGCTATACTCATTTCTGCTAATGTCACCTGTACTCCCATCCACTGTTGACAATTTAGCCATTTTTCTCCTGTCCTTGACTCCCCCCCTCCTTACTTCCCCTCCATTACCCTCTCCTCCCACCTGACCAGCTGCTTCACAAATGCTGGACAGATTTTTCCACTCATTTTATCCATTGAAATGTGCCCTTTGCCCTATTCTTATACAAAATAATATATAAAAGAAAGAGAAAATGTAATTGATACTGCCATACATCTGGAATGGGCTAATTATCACCTGGCAACACCTCACGTGCACTCGTTCGCTAATTTTCCCTGTTTATTTCCCCTTGAAATATGCCATATGACCTGTTCTTATAATAAAAATATTTATAAGAAAGGAAGGGAGAAGCCTAAGTGATATTTACATTCACCTGGAACTACCTAATTTATTATGTATTGTTTAGATTTCCTACCAATCATTTCATAGCGTATATATTAGCAGCTGTCACCACGCTGACATTGGCAGCCCTACACTGCCCCTAGGCCACAGCATTCAGTTTACTGTCATCTTTCAAGGTGAAACCACATCGGATTTGTGCCTGTCCAATTCCGCCACTTTTTAACCCTATGCAAATGATCCTGTGACCTCTACCCCTACTAAACCTCGTGTGGAAAGGGAAAAAGGGCTAAGTGACTCCACTGTGGAACGTGAACTGGCTAATTTATCAATGATAATGATGGACAATGACTACGATCTTTCTGGTGACTCTAAAACAGTGCAAGTGGAAATGTAAATAATGTGTAAATAATGTGTAAACAGCAAGTGAAAGCAATGAATGTAAATATAACTGAACAGTGGAAAATAGTTTTATAAGTTACTGCAAGTGACCGTGCATAACATGGTGTAAATAAAATAGAAATGTAAATAATGTAAATAAAACAGAGAATGTAAATAGATATGTAAATAAGTAGTAATATAAGAATATGAGCATATATACTAGGAGTAATGAATATGAAAGTTTCACTCTACCATGTATGAATACTGAGAGTAATGAAAGTGAAAGTGACAGATTCGCTCTCTACGCTAGTATACAGAACGAGAAAGTGAATGCCTGGAGTGAAAATAAACTACTAGTACTGAAAGAAACTTATAGATAAATATTGCATATATAAATAAGTGTAATAAAGTACTAGGAATATGAAGTGAGTGTGTGTTTATAACAAATGACAGCTCCGCCTCAGAATACCATCAGGGAACCAGCATGGGAGGAAAGCTCGTATGCTCTCGTAATTTACATTGCTTTCACAGTGTTTATTTTTTTTTTTTAATATGGATTCCAAACTACTTGAAATTCATAGAATAGTGTTTGTAGTTATAATATCAGGCAGTGGTAACCATATTAAGGGGTATCAGAAAGTGTAAAGTGGAGACTTCATTACCCAAATTCATAAGTCTCCACAAGTCCTACGGTAGATGACGAAGGCACAACAAACATCCCAGGGGAAAGCTGAAGGTATGTGCTATAAGTTTATATAATTTTAATATTCTAGAACTAATAACTGATTTTTGGCAAATTTTTTAAAAAGTCAGTCGAAGAGTGAATATCCTCGCGGGACGCGCAAGGAGAGCAAAAACATCCCCGCGGTGTAGGGATTAAAGAGTGTGTCAATTTTTGGAATTTCCTCATATGTAAGATGTTTAGTGTTACAGACATTAGTTCTGATATCAAGAGCTGGAATCCATTATTGGTATTCCAGTCCCAATTATGTAAAAGTGAGACATGTTTCGCTCGTTATTGCTATATTCTTGAATTTCTTATGGCCAAACACTTCCAAAAACGTTATTTCGTACAAGTCTCTTAACATCACACATTTGAGCACTTTATGCTTAATAAAGCATTCATTACAGCACGTACTCCTGAGTTAATGGGGAAATCCTTCTTGGAAAAGTATATTCTTACAAGTCTGTCTCAATATCACACATCTGGGCACACTGGATGTTATGAAGCCTTTTTTTTAAGTGTGTGTATACATTCTTTGCTACATTTTACAGATTTGAAACTCTCCATAAAAGTACTAAAATATGTGTACCGATGTAACAACACAGTCATTAACATATCACTGTTCAAACACAATTTAGACACTACTCATAATATTCATAGGCAGCAATACCAATACTTGGGCTGTCTTCTTACTACTAAAATGTAGACCATCACTTCAGTTACTGATGATTTCTCATTACAGGGCCAGGTGTTCCGCCTGACTTAAAAACAAAGCAGACTAGACAATCAGCATCTGCACATATGAGCAATCTGGTGGGATCTAGCAAACAGCTTCTGTTATCTGAATGTCCAACTTTCCGTGATGTTCTAATATATATTTTATTTATTTAAATTTATTTTTTAAGGAGAACAGAGCAATGAAGAGATAAGAAACTTCCCAGCAGCCAGTCTTGCAAAATACTGTACATTCATCCAGTGGTGACCAAGAAATGGAAAAGAGCAAATGATTTGGTCTACATTTTGTTTTAAATTCTCGAGTCACCATACTCAACAAGTTTCAAGAGGTCTGGAAACAGGACATAGAAATATCTCTTGGAGGAGGGAAATTGGAAATCAAGAAAACTCTTATTGCAACGTTTGACAAACTTTCAGACATTCTTAATTGCAAATGTGAAATCGTTGCCTGCTCTAATTAGAGTTGCCCTCAGGATTTCAAAACGGAAGTTCACATCAACTGCCAGTGTCCTAAGGAGGAAAAGATTCCTTTGAAAAAAAAAAAAAATTGCTTTTATCAAAGAACCAAGAGCATCAATTGGCTCCACTGGACCTCATCTGATAGGGCTTCCAGGTCTTCCTGAACATGACAGTTAAATCAAGAAGCAAAAGCAACAGCATCAAGCCATGAAAAGTATATATGAAAGCAAACAGGAAACAGAGATGAATGAGCAATCATTGATATCATCTGAAATACTGGAGTCATCTGGAGATGAAGATGATGATGATGTGCCTATTGATGTTGTTCCAGATAAGCCTCTGTTCGACAATCAAAGCACATCTACCAATAAAGAATGGAATACCTAATTTTGCCCTGCAGAACATCAGGTATGGTGTTGGCCTTCGTTCCATAGCTGCAGTTCCTAGAGCTGCAATGATGGACGCAGGATTGAGCGTTAAGGAGGATAAATGGCTTGTAGTTAACCACACCATGTTAAAGAACGGCGCACGAGAAACTTATGAAGACATTACACCAGAAGTTTGACGATTGATGCATAAAAGGAATCACTAAGTGTATCTTTTTTAATGGCCACCAAGACACAATAAAGATGAAGCTCAAGGCAGAGGAATCAGATACTCAGTTTCTGGGCATGGTCAAGGAATAGCATTGCATTGTGTACAGTGAGCCAGACGGACTGTATTTCTTACTCATTGCACCTGAAAAAAAATCAAATGCAGAGATCATCGCAGACAGTTTCGTAGAATTCATGAGTGAAAGAGGCACTGGTAACTGTATTAAACCACTGGCGGTCTTTAATGTCAGCCCTGGTTAGGAGGCTGGCACTATGCATTGAGTGGAGGTGAAGCTTAGTCATAAACTGAACTGGCTAGTTTGTCTATTCTATCTGTCTATTGCCAGACGCCTCAATCCCGTTTAGGGTGGCCACAAACAAATCGCCTAGTTTGTGCCCTCTGTAATAATGAGTTACTTCTGCGACACTTGATAACACTGGATGACAAAACCCTGTAAAACAAGTGGACTTGCACAATAGGGAAGATGCTTGACCCTGCCACAGAGCTAAATTCAGTCCTTCTTTTACAAAGACACACATTGGAGAACCTCTTGTCCACCCGAGCAATGAAGATTTGGGGGGATCTCTCTACTGATCAAGTCTTTGGCTACAAGATCAAAAAGGTAATTAAAATAGGGTATCTGCCAACAAACATGGTTTTTCTTGAGATTGGTCCTGTATGTCAAACAAGGTGGTTGACGACAGCAAACTGTCCTTGCCTGATAAGGGTATCAAAACATGGCCTCAAAGGTAAATATATGAATAATCTAAAAATGATACTGGACTACAGTATGAATGTTTACCATCTTGCTGATTCAGTATTAAAGTGATGCACTCTTGGATTCAGGGCCTTAGTCACATGGTGTTTCAATTGCAGCACCAAATGCAGCAGAAAAAGGCTGTGGTGGATACTGTCATGAATACCATACAGCGTTCATCATGCTTTGCCTTTAGTGAAAATTTATGATAATTCAAGCACTGATTTGCTCTGGTGATTGGGAGAAAAGGCAGTAGGGTGTCCAAAATATTACTGATTTGAGAGAAGAATGAGATATATAGACACTAAACTTAGGGATATTTCATTCCGTACCAAGAAGATTCCTTCCATCAACCCAGAAAGCGTCCTCACTCTTAGACCTGATTCATTGGTCTGATGGAGTCTAGAATCACCTCATACCTGTGCGTTTATAACAACTGAAGGGAAAAAAATTCATCGCTGAGGCAATGCAAGTGCTTCAGTGGCCATGTCATGTTCAGACTATAAAACAATGTGTCAAGGAACTCACCGATACTGCAGGTAACGTATTTATTTATTAGAGGCCAAAAGCAAGCAGGTGGTTGCTGTCCAGGAATTAATCAAAGCAGGACTTAATGAAACCAGCACAATTAACAAAAAAATTTGTCTTTTATGCAATATAGTTTGCTGCTAGTGTTTATTTTCCTCATTACCTAGGCCAGAAAATGTGAAGAGTTATGTACTCACCCCTGTTTGTCTGTTTGTTTGACTAATCCACAATATATTTTGAAAATCTATTGATAGATTTCAATATTTTTTTTTTTTACAAAAGATGAATAGAGGAAGGAAAAACAAATTAAATGCAAAATAATCTATATGAGGATTGCAGGTGTCCTCCATTCAAAAGAAATCTTTAACAGTTGGACGTGAACAGCCACAGGTTGAAGTTTGGGGGGACACTAATCTGGGGAAGCGAGTTCCAAAGAGATGCAGTTCGAGGAATAAAAGAATTATGATAGGCAAGTTCTGATATATGACAGTGTGACAGTCCAGTCACAATCACTACAAGATGCTCGTGTGTCACGGGGGAAGGTGTGGAGAGGTGGCAGAATGGATGCAACTTGGTCTAAGCATTTGCCATAAAAACATCTGTAAAATTATGCAAGGGTGGAAACATTCCTTCTCACTTGTAGGGGAGGTAGTTCATTTGTAACTGCAAGGTTATTAATAATTCTTACATCTTTGTTCTGAATTTGTCCAGTTTTATTTTTTTTTTTTCAACTTCTCCACATCCGGTCAAGAAGGGTGAGCAGTATTCCAGCTGGGATTGCACATGACTTGTAAATTCTAGCCAACTGCTCGTCAGTGAAGTAGTTGCGGATTCTATACAGTAATCCAAGTTACTTTGAGGCGGTTTTAGCAAGTGATCTAATGAGAGAGGTCTAGCTGAGGGTATTCTTAAGTGAAATACCAGGATTTTCAGTAATTTTAGAGATAAGAATATTATAGTCTCGTTGAGTGACTCTGAGGTTATTATCGTGCCCTGGCAACCTACCCTTCAACAGTGCATCAGATTTCGTGTATAATATGAGATGCATGTGATTCTTGTATAATATGTTCATGTATAATAATATTCGTGTACAATATCTTCATGCATAATAATATGATTTGTGTATAATATGCTACGCAATCGGAAGCACTTTTGAATGGTAGGTTGCCAGGGCTCGATAATGACAACCTCATAGCCGTGTGTCGCGACTATAGTGATACTGAAGGTAGCCTAATATAGGAATCGGCAATATTTGTCTATTAGTAAACTAAATACAGGTATTTGGTTTTTCTAGCATTAAATGTGACAATGTTACTTTGTCCCCATTCAGTGATCTTAGATTAGTCTTGATTTATGGAGATTACTGAACTGAGTTGTGAGTTAGCGATATTAAACTTTGTGAATGGGTGTTTAAGTGTGAAGGAACTGTGAAATGTTGAGTCATAAGTCCAAGGAAGACTTTATTCAGTTTTGGTTGTGATCGGATTTCTAGGCTGGACTGTTTTTGTTTGTTTGTCCACAAGAAGTTATGGAAGGATTTCAAGTGAAAATTTATGGTTATGTAGTAATGGACCAAGACGGAGATTACATTTTGGTGGTGACCTGGGTTGTCTGGTATAGGCGTTGGGTGTGGTATGTGCTCTCTGATGCACTTAATAAAGAATTATTGAAACAATGAAACACTGTAGTTTCAGTACCTTTCAATTGTTTTATACTAACATCTATCTATCTATCTATTGTCAGACGTCTCAATCCCGTTTGGGGTGGCCACAAACAAATCGCCTCCAAGTCGCCCTGTCCCCCGCCATTTCACTGCCCTGCTCCCAACTCACACCCCCCTCTCTCATATACCTCTCCACCCTATCCCTCCATCTCATCCTCGGTCTCCCCCTCCCTCTTCCACCCTCCACCTTACTCATATACACTCTCTTCGTCAGTCTTTCACCCTCCATCCTCTCCACATGGCCAAACCACCTCAGTGTGTTCCTCACAACGCTTCCTATCACATCCACATCCACACCACAACGCTCCTTTATATCCTCATTCGTCAGCCTGTCTCTCCACGTGACTCCACAGGCTCCTCTTAAATAACTCATTTCCACTGCTCTCACTCTTGACTTGTGTCCTTCCAACAATGTCCAAGCTTCACTTCCGTATGTTAGAGTTGGTATCACAATACTGTCATGTAGTAACTTTTTTACTTCCATGCTCACTTCCCTGTTTCTTATCACTGCTTTCAAGGAACCAGCAACCTTTCTTCCCTGCTGTACCCTTTCAAGCACTTCACCCTCCAAACCTCCATCCTTACTCATCACACTACCCAAATACTTAAACGTACTCACATTTTCCAATTCCTCACCATCCAACCTCGCTGTACATTCACTGACTTCACCTCTCTCAAAGCCCATCACTTTACTCTTCCCTACATTCACCTTTAGGTTCCGTTTCTTACACACTCTCCCAAACTCATCCACCAAGCCTTGCAGCTCCCCTTCGTCTTCACTCAACAACACAGTATCATCTGCAAACAACAGTACAGGGAGTTTCCAAACACTATCCTCTCTCACCAGGGCCACTCCAACATCCACTACCCTACCTTGTACCTCTTTTATTACCCCATCCATGTACAGATTGAACAACCATGGAGACATGACACATCCCTGTTTCAAACCAACTTTCAAAGAGAAAAATTCACTTAGTTCACCATCCACACGCACTGCAGCCTTCGCACCATCGTACATACTCTTCACAGCATTCAACAACTTCCCATCTACTCCATATATTCTTAACACTTTCCACAATCCTTGTCTATCCACCCTGTCATATGCTTTCTCCAAATCCATGAAAGCCGCATACAACTTCTTTCCCTTCTCTAGAAACTTTTCCACTAAAGATCTAAGAATGAATATCTGATCTACACAACCTCTTCCCTTCCTAAAGCCTCCTGTTCTTCTCCAACTAATTTCTCTGTTCTTTCTCTAACTCTGTCTATAAGTATCCTACCATACACTTTTCCTATTATACTAAGAAGACAAATGCCCCTATGATTACCACACACTTCTTTTTCCCCTTTTCCTTTGTACAAGGGAATAATTATACCTGACTTCCAATCCTCCGGGACTCTACCTTCCTCCCAGGCCAATCTGCACATCTTCCACATCCATTCTACTACTATCTCTCCCCCATGCTTCAGCATTTCACCACACACTCCATCAATTCCTGGGGCTTTCCCCGATTTAACTTTCTTCATTGCTTCCACAACTTCTATCCTACTGATTTCTTCCTGTCTTCTCACCTCCCTAGTTCTCCCAGCCATTCCCCAGCCACTTATACTCGCATTACTTCCATCCTCTACGTTCAACAATTCCTTAAAGTGTTCTCTCCATCTGCTCACTTTTTCTCCCTTCTCCACTAGTAATCTACCATTTTTATCTTTCACTCCCCTGCTAACTTCACTTCCACCCTGTCTTACTCTTTTCACTTCTCTCCAGAACATTTTCTTACAGTCCCTCCACTTTACACTCAAATTCCTTCCAAATTCCTCATCCACTCTCTTCTTACTCTCTCTTACTAATCTTTTCACCTCTCTCTTCCTTTCCACATATAACTCTCTCTTCCGCCTCTCAACTTCTTCCACGCCCCTATTTCTCATCCATTCATTGTATGCTTTCTTCTTTTGTGCCACTGCCTGTTTCACCTCTTCAGTCCACCACGCTGTTCCTTGCACCCCCCTCCGTCTTCTCTTCCTTCCACACACCACATCACATGCTGCACATATTTCTTCTGTAAATATCTTACACACACCTTCCACGTCTCCCATCTGCTCCAATTCATATTTTCCCAATCGTTCCTCCACTTCTCTCTTATACTCTGCCTTTTTCTCATCCTCTTCTAACCTTTCCACTCTCCTTGCAACTACTCCTTCCTCTCGTCTTTCCCTTCTTCTATTCCTCCATCTTACTTGCATCCTAATTCTGGCCACGACCAAGTAGTGGTCAGAAAGTCCACTCCCCCAACCTCTATACACTCTTGCATCCTTTACGCATCTTCGCATCCTTTCATCCACACACACATAATCAATCATTGCCTTCCTTTCATTCAGTTCACCACCCACCCTTCTCATCACTCGCCATGTATACCTGTGGATCATTTTATGCCTGAAGAGGGTATTGGCTATTACCAACCCCCTCCCAGCACAAATGTCCACTAACGCACTCCCATTCTCATCTACCTCAGCAGGCACACCCCACTCACCAACTATTCCATCCACCTTCACATTCCCAACTTTACCATTCATATCACCAATCAAAAACACTCTCTCATTCCTTCCAAACTTTTCCATGCACACTTCCACATTTGTCCAGAACTCTTCTCTCACTCTTCTAGCACGATCTTGCGTTGGCGCATACACACACACAATCACCCACATTTGTATTCCAACTTTCAACTTTACCCACACAATCCTTGACCCAACTGATCCATACTGTCTTATGCTCTTCTTCCATCTTTTACTCACAACTATACACACTCCTTCCTTTGCCCTCTCATTCTCATCTACTCCTGCACATATACCCCATCCATACTCCCATTCTCTCACACTTTCTCCTCTCCATTTTGTTTCAGTTATTCCACATACATCCACTTTCGCATCCTCAAGCACCTGGACAATCTCTCTCTCTTTCACTTCATCATTCGCTCCTCTTACATTCCATGTACACATTACCAAGTCCTTTGTCCGGTCCTGGGTCGTCAACGTTTGGTCAGTCCTTGTCCGAGGCTTCTTGTCTGTTTTTTTAGTTAGTTGTTTTCCGGGGAGGGGCACTAACCCTCCGCCAACCCTTTTAGTCGCCTTTTACGACAAGCAGGGATACTGGGGGAGTATTCTTGAAAAACCCCCCTACCCCCAGGGGGTATTTACTAACATACAAGCCAAAATTTGCTTGACTGTGTGTGTTTCTGGGAGAATGATTTTTTTTTTTTTTTTTTTTAATATAGTCAGTATTAGATCTGCGAACCAAAATGTGGTCTTATACATTTCAGTTGTTTTCAGCTTCTTAGAGCAAGTCACATCTTTAGGTCCTTTCATGCAAGAATTTTTCAAATATTAGTTCTTACCTTCAAGATAATGCATTATGCATGTGGTGTGGTGTATTTCTGCTTTGCTGTGCTGTGACTCCTTTCCACGGAGAACCAAAGTCATCAGACTAATCTCCTCAAGGACTTGTAGGTCATTAAATCTTAATCTCCCTTAGGAAGTGTGTGTGGTTTGATGAAGTGTGGTGTGTGTATGTGTGTGTATGTAGTGAGATGTGCAAGTTAATTATCTGGTAATGGTGTGTCTGGTGGTGTATGTACTGTATAGTGTAACCCGATGTGCTCTGAGTGGTGTGTTATTATATCGTTGCCTTACATGTTTCTTTTTTTTTTTTTTTGCGTGTGTAATAATTCACTGACAGTATATTAATTTTTTAAATGTTGTTATTAATCCCGGTCTTGTCTGACTGAGCAGAACCATTAAATACAGGCAAGCAGTCTTCCCTGGAGGGCCGTCCCGTGCAGTGAACGGATTATTCCCTTGCGGCAGACAGCACCTCCTTGTAACGAGGCGCAGTGAAAACTGAAGGTTTGGCTCCAGGATGAGTGCCTCACTTGTTTTTCTCCAGCCATTCAATACGGACATCACAAGGGGCCCAATTCACCCATTATTTCGTTAAATGATAACCAACAAGCAGTGTTAATGGTTTCCTGTGTCCCTAGAAACCATCAAGTCTTTCATACTGTGTAGAGTCATCGGAAGTGGAAAGAAGAGTAATTAGTAGTGATAGGAAGGATGGGAGAAATCAGACGCGATGAGAACAGACACAAAAAGAGGATCATGAAGGTGAAGCAAGAATGTGTGTGTGTGTGTGTGTGTGTGTGTGTGTGTTCTTACCTAATTGTATCTTTACAGGAATGAGTCAAGCTCGAACTGTCCCGTGCATTAAACCATTTTTATCATACATATCCTTAAATTTGTGAATAGTTTTGGCAGACACTACTTCATTCGGTAGTGCATTCCACTGATCAATTGCCCAATTTGGGAAACTGAATTTCCCAACGTCTTTATCACCTCTCTTTTTATGTAGTTTTTTGCAGTGTCCTCTGGCTGATGCTTCCCCGTAGGTTATATATTCATTTATGTCTATTCTCTCTTCCCCTGAGATGCATTTATATAGCATAGTCATGTCTCCTCTTTTCCTTCTCTCCTGTAGTGTTGATAGATTCAGTTTTTCTAATCTTTATTCATAGCTTAGATCCCTTAAGCTTGGTATCCATCTTGTAGCTGCCCTTTGTACTTTTTCAATCTTATCTATGTGTTTTTGTGGATGAGGATTCAATACTACTGATACATATTCCAGGGTTGGTCAGATGAATGATGTTATCTCCCTGAACTTGTCTTCATTTATATATGTGAATGCTATTCTCATATTAGCAGGCAATGTATACATGTTACATACCTTCTCATTGATATGGTCATCTTGAGAGTGTCTGTTATTGATGATTACTCCAAGGTCCTTCTCCCAATCTGGTCTTTTCTCACTTTTACCAAATTTAATTACATGACACTTGTCCACATTGAATTCCATTTGCCATTTATTGCTCCATTCATGAAGCTTCTTTAATTCCTTTTGCAGATCTTTGCAAGAATCTGTGTTAGTAATTTTCCTTTGAATTTTTGCATCATCCGCAAACATATTTAGATACCTTTTATTTCCAATGTTACTGTCTATGCCATTTACATATACTAAAAACATAATTGGTGCCAGCACCGAGCCCTGTGGCACTCTGCTGGCCACTTCCCTCCATGGTGAGTAATTTCCCCTTAATATTATTCTCATTTCCCTTTTTCTAAGACAATCCTGCATCCAACAGTACAGATTCCCTTGAATACCTCCTTGATGGTGCAGCTTCCATAAAAGTCTTAGGTTGTGGTACTCTGTCAAATGCTTTCTTAAAATCTATATAGATACTGTCCACCCATCCTTCTCTTTTCTGTAATGTTTTCGTAACTTTGTCATAGTAGCTTAATAGATTAGTAATACATGATTTCCCCTGTCAAAAACCGAACTGCCTCTCTGTTATCATACTGTGTTCTTCTAGATGTTTTACCCAAACTTTCCATATCAGCTTTTCTAGTATCTTACAACTGGTCAGTGATACTGGTCGGTAGTTGAGTGGATTTTGTCTAGTCCCATTCTTGAATAGGGGAACAATGTTTGCTTTCTTCCAAATATCATGTAGTTTACCTTGACCCAAGGATTCCTTGAATATCAAATTCAATGGTCTGCTTAACTCTTCTGCACATTCATATAGCACCCAGCCTGAAATTCCGTAAAGACCATTTCCTTTTCCTTTCTCTACTTTACATAACTCTTCCAGTACTTCTTTTTCTGATATTTGTATATCTAGTAATACATGTGGCCATGAATGTTCCATATCATCTCTCCTAAAATTTCTTTTTTTCGCAAAAACTGATTGGAAGTTTTTATTTAGTGCTTCACAAATGTCTTTTCTTGTGTATAGATGATCCTATCATCCGAAATGGACTGTATTTTATCTTTAACTTTGGTTTTGCATCGGATGTAGTTGTAAAAAACCTTTGGTTGATCACTAGTTTTATGTCCTCCTCAAACTGTCTCGGAGCCTCCCTCCTTATCTTTGTATAATCGTTTCTTGCCTGTGTGTGTGTGTGTGTGTGTGTGTGTTCTTACCTAATTCTTACCTAATTGTATCTTTACAGGAATGAGTCAAGCTCGTACTGTCCCGTGTCTTAAACCATATTTATCGTACATATCCTTAAATTTGTGAATTGTTTTGGCACACACTATTTCATTCGATAGTGCATTCCATTGATCAGTTGCTCTGTTTGGGAAACTGAATTTCCTTACGTCATTATCACCTCTCTTCTTATGCCGTTTTTTGCAGTGTCCTCTTGCTGATGCTTCTCCATATGTTAAGTAATCATTTATGTCTATTTTCTCCTTCCCTGATATGCACTCATATAGCATTATCATGTCACCTCTTTTCCTTCGCTCCTGTAGTGTTGGTAGATTCAGTTTATTTAGTCTTTCTTCGTAGCTTAGGTCCCTTAAGCTTGGTATCCATCTTGTAGAGGCCCTTTGAACTTTTTCAATCTTGTCAATGTGCTTTTTGAGATGAGGACTCCAGACTACTGACGCATATTCCAGGGTTGGTCTAATGAATGATGTTATTATCCTTCTTAGCATGTCTTCATTTATGTATGTGAATGTTATTCTCATATTTGCAAGCAGTGTATACATGTTCCGTACCTTCTCGCTGATGTGGTCAGCCGGAGATAGTCTGTTATTGATAATCACACCTAGGTCTTTCTCTCTTTCTGATGTGTATAGGGTTTTATTTCCTAACTTATAATCCCAATCAGGTCTTTTTCCACTTTTACCAAACTTGATTACATGACACTTGTCCACATTGAATTCCATTTGCCATGTACTACTCCATTCATGAAGTTTATTTAATTCTTCTTGTAGCTCTTTACAAGAGTCTGTGTTAGTAATTCTCCTTTGTATTTTTGCATCATCTGCAAACATATTCAGATAGCTCTCATTTCCAGTGTTACTGTTTATATCATTTATATACACTAAAAACATGATTGGTGCCAGCACTGAACCCTGTGGTACTCCACTAGTCACTTCTTTCCATGATGAGTGGTTTCCTCTTAGTAATGTTCTCATTTCTCTATTTATGAGAAAATCTTGCATCCAACAAAACAGTTTGCCTCGAATTCCTCCTTGATGGTACAGTTTCCATAAAAGTCTTTGGTGTGGTACGGTGTCAAAAGCTTTCTTGAAATCTAAATAGATACTGTCCACCCATCCTTCCCTTTCCTGTATTGTGTTTGTTACTCTGTCATAGTAGCTCAACAGATTAGTAACACATGATTTTCCTTTTCTGAAACCAAACTGTCTTTCTGTTATCATACTGTGTTCTTCTAGATGATTTACCCAAGCTTTTCTTATAAGCTTTTCTAATACCTTGCTTACAACACTGGTCAGTGATACTGGTCGGTAGTTGAGTGGATTTTGTTTATTTCCTTTCTTGAATAAGGGGACAATATTTGCCTTTTTCCAAATATCAGGTAGTTTACCTTGACTCAAGGATTTCTTGAAAATTAAAAATAATGGTTTACTTAACTCCTTTGCACATTCTCGTAGTACCCAACATGAAATTTCATCAGGACCACTTGCTTTTCCTCTGTCTAATCTACTTAACTCCTCCTGTATTACTTTTTCTGCTATTTGTTTATCTGGTAGTATGTGTGGACATGCATGTCCACATAGTCCCTCTCAAAATTTTTTTCTTCTGTAAAAACTAATTGAAAATTCTTATTTAGTGCTTCACAAATATCTTTCTCTTATGTATAAGCGTTTCCCTCGTCCGTAATTGATTGTATTGTATCTTTTACTTTGGTTTTGCTTCTGATATAGCTGTAAAACAGCTTTGGTTGATCACTACTTTTATTTATTATATCCTCCTCAAACTGTTTTTGGGCTTCCCTCCTTATTCTTGTATAATCGTTTCTTGCCTGTTTGTAATTATTATACGCCCTTTCACTATTATGTCTTCTGTATCTATTCCACAACAAATCTCTTTTTTCTTTTGATTTTTTACATTCTGTATTGAACCATTTCTGTATTTTCTTATATGCTTCTTTGTGCTGTGGGATGTACTTCTGGACTCCTATTTCATAAAATTCACAGAATTTGTTATATACAGCATTTCAGTCTTGTCCTCTAAGCTCATTTTCACAATCAACTTCTAAGAAATACTTCTTTAGGTCTTGATAATTTCCCTTTTTATAGTTTAGGCTCTTTTTGTAACTGTCATTGTTGTTTACTATGTCATATGCTATCCTGAAGCTATAATTTAGTACTGCATGATCGCTTTTGCCGAGTGGAGGATGATATATTAAACTGTCAATATCATTTTCTTGCCTAGTAAATATTAGATCTAGCACTGAAGGTACATCAAGTCCTCTTTTTCTGGTGGTTTCCTTCACATGTTGCTTTAGGAAGAACTCTTGTACGAGATCCAGGAGTTTTTGGTCCCAACAGCTTTCTTGGCTAATTATATATAGAGTATTCCAATTTATATTTGTATTGAAATCCCCAGTTAGTATAATTCTTTCTGATTTCTCTTCCATTTTATGTAGTAATGATCTTAAACTCTGAATTGTACTCTCTGCCAGGTCCTCATATTCATCTCTTTCCCATGTGTTTGATCTGGGTGGCATGTACAAATTGGCTACAATTATTTTACCTTCAGATGTGTTGATCTCTACTGGAATCAGTTCTACTTGTGATGGTATATCTAGTTTTATTTCATTGACTTTTAGATTTTTCTTAGTTAATATTATAATTCCTCCTCCTTTTTTTAAATTTCTGTCTCTTCTCCATATATTGTATTCCTCTAAGTTTTGTATGTCATTGGATATCCTTGGTGTTAATTTTGTTTCAGTTAGGCATATTATTTGTGGTTCATTATCTCTGACATAATCATTCATCTCTAGTAATTTAGATACCATTCCATCCACATTTGAGTACATCAACTTTATCATCTTGTTTATATACTTGTCATGACATGGTTCTACTACCTTCCTCCTTTTTATTCCATCCTGTTTGTGTACCACTTTCGTACCTGCAATCCTATTACTTTGTAAAAAAAATTTCTTCTTCTCCTCTTCTGATCTTCCCTCATTTTTTGTTTTTGCTTCCTCCCTTTTCTCTTTCAGTAATTCCAGTTCCTCTTGTGTTAGGCATCTTTTTATCCATACATTTGTGTGTGTGTGTGTGTGTGTGTGTGTGTGTGTGTGTTAATCATAAGGGCATTTGTCTTCTTAGTGTAGTAGGAAAAGTATATGGTAGGATACTTATTGACAGAATTAGGAAAATAACAGAGTAATTGTTTGCAGAAGAACATGGAGGTTTCAGAAAGGATCCTTAGGTGTTTAGTGGGAAAGTTTCTAAAGAAGGGAAAGAAGTTGTATGCTGCCTTCATGGATTTGGAGAAGGCATATGCCACAGTGAATAGACAAGGAATGAGAAAATTATCAAAATTATATGGAGTATGGGGAAGCTGTTCAGTGCTGAGTACATATGAGGGGATTAGGGCTGCAGTGCATGTAGATAGTGAACTGGGTGAATTTTTCGATCTGAATGTTGGATTGATACAGGATGTGTCATTTCGCCATGGTTGTTCAGTTTGTATATGAATGGAGTTATAAATGAGATATAAGGTAGAGCAGTGGAAGTTGGAGTGGCCCTAATGAGAGACGGCAGCAGTAAGGAACTTTCTGTTTTGTTGTTTACAGATGATACTGTACTGTTAAATGAGTCGAAGGGGAACTGCAAGGCTTGGTGAATGAGTTTGGGAGAGCATGTAAGAAACGGAACGGAAAGATGGATGTAGGGAAGAGTAAGTTGTGGTATTCGAGAGAACACTAGTCATTGAATGCACAGTGGGGCTGGATACTTGGATAGTGAGGAAATGGAAAGCTTGAGCTTATTCAAATACTTGGATAGCGTCATGAATAAGGACGGAAGTTTAGATAACAAAATGCTTGAGAGGTTTCATCTGCAAAGAAAGGTTGCTGGTTTAGTGAAAGTTGAGGTAAGAATATGGAAGTTAGATCAGAAGGAAAAAAAAAAAAGTCGCGGCATGATAGTAGGCTTATCCACACTCAAACGTATGAAAGCGAAATTGGATCTTGTTGGAAGGACAAAAATCACGAGTGAGAGCAGTGGGAATGAGTTTTTGAGAGAATTGAATCTGAGAATGGCGTGCATAAGGGAGATACGATTTCACCCAAATTGTTTACAGCATCCCTAAAATTTATTTTCAGAAAGCTAGACTGGGAAAACAAAGAAGTAAATATAGACGGTGAAAACCTACTTCCTCTAAAATCTGGAGATGAAACTGTCCTAATCTCAGAAACAGCAGAGACATTGCAAAAAATGTTAAATGACCTAAATGGAGAAAGTCTCAATGTAGGGCTAAAGATTAACCAGAGTAAAATTAATGTTTAATCCAAATACATGAAAAAGTGTCATCAGAATAAGCGAAGAAACTCTTGAAGAAGTCGAGGAATACAGTTATTTGGGACAAAAACTAATACTAATGAAAGACCATGATGGCGGGGGGGGAAAAAAAAAAAAAAAAAAAAAGCATTGCAGTTGGATGGAAAGCTTTCGTTAACACAGTGACTTTATGAAAAGTAGCTTGCCAGTACGTATCAAACAATGAAGTATATGATAAAATGTATAATCCCTGCTATGACGTACGGTTGTCAGAGCTGGGATCTGACAGTCGATGGAAAATCAACAAATCAGTCTCCAAAAAGCAATGGAAAGGTCAATGTTGGGATTATCTTTAAGAGACAGGAACAGAACAACTTGGGTGAGAGAGCAGACTAAAGGCAAAGACATTATAGATGTTATAAAAGAACGGAAATCGAGGTGGGTAAGTCATGTGGAAAAGTTAATAGATAGCCGATGGAGCCAGAGGCTGACAAGACTGGACTCCAAGAAATTATAGGCATAACAGAAAAACGACGGACAGGAGATGGAGAGATGAGATAAATAAGTTTAGAGGCAAAACGTGGCAGAGATTGGCTCAGTCAAGGAATTCGTGGAAAAGGTTGGGGGAGGCCTTTGTTTAGTAGTGGACTTTCAATGGCTGGTGCTGCTGCTGCTGCTGCTGATGATGATGATGATGACATACATACACACATTCATATACATATATATACACACCTGTTCATATATACATATACATATAAATATATTCACAGATGCTCATATACATATGCACAAATAAATACATATATTCACATACAGTATATACATATATATATACACACACACACACACACACACACACATATATATATATATATATATATATATATATATATATATATATATATATATATATATATATATATATATATATATATATATATATAAGGTGGATGGAAATCTGATGACAAGGAAAGTTTGAGCTCCCGTTTCATCAGCCCTCGGGACATGCTTCTTACCATCACCCATTGCTGAACTTTTCAAGATTTTCAGTAACACAGAGAGTAGGGCAGCATGCTTTCCAATACAAGTTCCTATATCTGTCAACACCAAACTACATGCACATGAAACACTACACTTCTTGTTCAAAATGTTACTAAAATTGGAAATCTATCGCCAAGTCTAGGAGTCCCCAGGGGGGGGGGGCATCAAAGCCCCCATCACCCGCCCTGCTCCCGGTGACGACTAAGATGCCTGGAACCACTGTCTGACTCACTTTTTCATTTCTGCAACATTCACGGTCTTTCCTCTAACTTTCTCCCTGTTGAGCACTACCTCTCCTTCTCTAAACCTCACCTTCTACTCCTTTCTGTGACTCAACTGTCTGAGGTGACTGAAAGCAAACCCTTTTCTGTATCCTCCTTCTTTCTTAATACTCATTTCAGAGTCAAAGGTGGCTGTGGTGCATATGTTCACAACATCATATCTTGCATTCATGTTCCTGAACTCGAATCTTCTGAATTCTCTACTTTCTGGCTTTGCCTTTCCTGTCATTCTCCGATTAAACTTATCTGTGCTGTTTACTTATCCCCTAATTCTACTGACTTTGAAAAATTCGTCGACTATCTTACTTCCATGGTGGAACACATCCTATCAATTTCTCCTTTCTCTGAAATCTCCATCCTAGGAGATTTCAATGTTCTCAACCTTTGGCTCTCCTTTCCTTTCACTGATCCATATGGTGAAGAAGCCTACATTTTTTCTATTATTAATAACCTAGACCAGCTTGTACAGCACCCTACTCATATCCCTGACAGCCTTGGAGAAGGTTCCAACACACTTCACCTCTTCCTTACAACTAAGCCTTCTGCTTGTGTTGTTAATCTTTCTCTCTGTTAGGCTTCTCTGATCACAATTGTATAACTTTAACCTGTCCTATCGCCTGTGGACCATCCCAAGAAACGATGGTTGTGGTACTTTGGAGCTGCTGATTGAGAGGCCCTCAGGCAGTACTTCTTTGATCTTCCCTGGAATGGTTATTTCTCCCATGTCCAAGAACCTTCTGAGTGTGCCTTGAGGATTATGGAGGCTATTCTCTTGGGCATGGAAGCATACATTCGTCTCTCATAGTTATCTTTTGTCTAATGGGAAGAAATTGTTTAATTACACTTGCCCTAATGGTGTCCACAACAAGGAGAAGACCTACAAAAGGTACCACAGCCAACTTTTGAATCTTATATCTTATGTTTCTGCCCAGAATCATGCTAAGTCTTTTCTTTCCTCAGCTAAAAATAATATCATTTGTACTTAATGCTATGAACTCTCCAACTTGAATTCTTCCTTCTCCTTCTGGCACTTTGTCAAAAACCTATCTAACAACTTTACCTTATCGTCCTTCCCTCCTCTTTTCCACTTTGATGGCTCTGTAGCTATTTCCTCTACGAATAAAGCAGAACTCGTCACTCAGATTCTCTCCTCCAATTCCACCCTAGACAAATCCGGTGTTGTTCCTCCATCACTTACCCCACTCTGACTTTCTCATGGCTGCCATGCTAAGTCTGTTCTTTCCTCTGATAAAAATAATTTCAATCGTACTAAATGCTCTAACTCTCCAACTTGAATTCATCCTGCATCTTCTGGCACCTTGTCAAAAACCTTTCTAACAACTTTACCTTATCGTCCTTCCCTACTCTTTTTCACTCTGATGGCTCTGTAGCTATTTCTTCTACTAATAAAGCAGAACTCGTAGCTCAGACTCTGTCCTCCAATTCCACCTTAGATTATTTCTGTGCTGTTCCTCCATCACTTACCCCACTCTGACTTTCTTATGGCTGACATTATTATTTTTTTTTTTCAGTTGATGTATTTTCTGCTATCACTGGCCTCAGTAATAACACAGCATATGGGTCTGATGGAGTCCCTCCTGTTGTTCTTAACCCATTAGCACTCAGAGTTCCTGTGCAAGGGGGTTTGCTGGAAGGGTACTAAGCGTACTGCCCTCTGCCTATTGGCTCATAGTTGCAAAGCTTATAGGTCCCTACCCAGGGGTTCCCTTCTTTACTAAATTTTGAAAATGCCCAGTTCCGTCCTTTATAAAGGACACTGGACAGCAGTGGGTTAAAGAAACTGATAGATTTGCCAGTGTTTAACCCATTAGTGCACAGAGTTCCTGTGCAGGGGAGTTTTCTGGAAGGGGTACTCAGTGCACTACCCTCTAATTTTAATTTTTTTTATGTGTTCGACTCTAGACATAGGCATCACAGCCTGTTCCCAAGGCCCAGTAGTCCTCCTACATATCATACACCTCTTACATGTCACAACTTCGGCGCTAACACCCACCGTCCATATTGAATATACGCTTGGGCTGTCTCATACAGGACTGATGTATTGGTATTAGCGGGGGTATCTTTACATGTCGGTGGGTTTTCTGTTAGATCGGTAAAGTCTGCTTTACAAGAAATTCAAATCCTTAAGCTGTTCCCTGCCCCAGCGGGGATTTGGACCTGGGTCCGGTCGGACTGCATGCCACCTCTCAACCAATTGAGCCACTGCCTCCCTCTATCGGCTCATAGTCGTGAAGCTCGTAGGTCCCTACCCGGGGCTTCCCTTCTTTATTAAATTTTGAAAATGCCTGGTTCCATCCTTTATAGAGGACACTGGAGGTGTTGGTGTGATGATTGCGGAGAAATGGGTGGAATATGTTATGAATGTTTTGAGAGTAAGCGATAGGATATTGGTAGTGAAAATTCTGTTGGGAAGAAAGATAGCTGTGATTATATCGGCATATGCTCCACAGGCAGGATTGGATGAATCAGAGAAAGATAGATTTTGGGATGATTTAATACGTGTAGTGGGTGGTATGCGGGATGATGAGATAGTGATTTTGGGAGGGGACTGAAATGGTCATGTAGGTGAAGCAGCACAAGGTTATGAAGGAGTGCATGGGGGATGTGCATATGCTCTAAGGAATGCAGAAGGGGAAAGGATACTCGAGTTTGGGGAGGCAACGGACATGATTGTGTGCAACACTTATTTTAGGAAAAGAGACAGTAGGTTAATTACGTATGAGTCTGGGGGAAATAGCAGTCAGATAGATTATTTTCTGGTTAGGAGGGCCGATAGGAGGTTAGTGAGGGATGTTAAAGTTATAGGAAGTGAGGAGTGTGTGCAGCAGCACAAACTATTGATTTGTGATATGGTGCTTAAAGAACAAGTGATGAAAAAGAGGACTTATGTACCTAGGAGGAAAATATGGAAGCTGAAAAACCAAGTAGTAAGGGATGCCTTCTATAGCGAGTTGAGGAGAGTGGTGGCTGAACAGGGAGCTGTAGACAGAGGCGTTAATGAACAGTACAGAGCCCTCAAGAACAATTTCTTGAGAGTTACTGATGTAACATGCGGCTGGACAAGAGGACCACCAAGACATAAAGTAACTTGGTGGTGGGATGAGGGTGTAGAAGCTGCAATTAAGGAGAAAAGAAGGCTTTTCCGGGAATGGAAGAAGGGTGGTAGCAAAGAGGAATATTTGGCTGCCAAGCGTAGGGCTAGGAGAGAGGTATACAGGGCAAAGTCTGAGTCACAGAGACAATTACTTGATAACCTAAATCATGGGGAAAGGAAAAATATATTTAGGGTGGCAGGTCAGATGAAGAGGGATAATCGGGATATCATAGGTGAGCATTGTGTGAAGAATGATGAAGGAAGGGTAGTGGTGAACAGTGAGGATATTAAAGATGCATGGAGAGAGCATTATAACCGGTTGTTGAATGAGGAGTTTGACTGGGACAGGGAAGGTTTGGAGCCAGCAGATCCAGTGTCTGGCCCTTGGCCTTTGATTGATACTGCTACTGTGAGGCAATAGGCAGGATGAGGGTGGGGAAGGCAGCAGGTGTGTCTGGGTTGACTGCCGAAATGTTGAAGGCCTCAGGCGATATAGGGGTGAGTTTAGTCACTGACCTGATAAACAGGATTATTTATGAGTGTGTTGTCCCAGATGATTGGCTGAAGAGTGTAATTGTAAATTTGTATAAAGGGAAGGGTGATGCCCTGGAAAGAGGAAATTATAGAGGTATAAAGCTTTTAGATCAGATAATGAAGGTAATGGAGAGAGTTTTAGAAGGTATGATTAGAGAAAGAGTGAATATTGATGAGATGCAGTTTGGGTTTATGCCAAGTAGGGGGACCACTGACGCCATATTCATTGTTCGACAGCTTCAGGAAAAATATATTGGTAGGAGAAGGGATCTTTATTTTGTTTTTGTTGATTTGGAAAAGGCCTTTGACAGAGTCCCTAGAGAGGTGGTGAAGTGGGCAATGAGAAAGCTTGGCTTGGAGGAGTGGCTGGTTAGGATGGTTATGGCCATGTATGTGGGTGCTCACACCCATGTGAGAGTGAATGGAGATTTGAGTGATGAGTTTTCCGTGAATGTTGGTGTGCATCAGGGGTCAGTCTTGAGTCCCATGTTGTTTATCATGGTACTTGAAGCCCTTTCACGTGACTTTAGAAACGGAGTCCCGTGGGAGTTGTTGTATGCTGATGATTTGGTGTTGATTGCAGAGAATGAAAGGGAGGCGGAGGAATGGTTTAGGAAGTGGGGAGATGGTATGGGGCAAAAGGGTTTAAGGGTAAATGCAGATAAAACAAAAGTGATGATATCTAGGGTTGGTGGCGGTACTGTCAAAGACGAGGGAGAGTGGCCATGTGCAGTTTGCCACAAGGGCGTGGGAAGTAATTCCATCTTGTGCAGTGTGTGTGATAAATGGGTGCATAAGAGATGTAGGGTATCAGAGGTAGACTGCGAGATAATGCTGATTTTATGTGTACGGCTTGCCGGGGTGAGCAGGTGGAGATCGTCAGACGTGAAAGGATTGAACTTGCTGGTGAATCTCTTGAGTGTGTAGAAGAGTTTTGTTATTTGGGAGACATGTTGTGTGCTGGAGGTGAGGCTGGAGCTAGCTCTGTGGCTAGGGTGAGAAGTGGTTGGAAGAAGTTCAGGGAGCTCTTGCCTCTCCTGACATTGAGAGGGCTCTCCCTACGTGCTAAGGGGTCTTTGTATGCAGCATGTGTTAGGAGTGTAATGCTGTATGGCAGTGAGACCTGGGCAGTGAAGGAGGAAGACATTCGCCGGCTCAGACGTACAGAAATGACAATGATTATGTGGATGTGCAGTGCGTCCCTGCGTCCAAGGCCTGGAGGGGCTGGGTTTACAATGGAAGAGTTGAGGGGTAGGATGGGACTGGAGTGTATTGGTGTTGTGATGAGGAGAGGTAGATTGAGGTGGTTTGGACATGTGGAGAGGATGGGGGATGATAATTGGGTGAGGAAGGTGAGAAGTGTTAATATTAGGGGTGGGGTTGTGAGGGGTAGACCGAGAAAGCCATGGGACGAGGTCATTAAGTGTGAGCTTAGGGTTAAGGGACTGAACAGGGAGGCTGCATTGGATCGTGCAGCGTGGAGAGCCGCCATTAGGTGACCAAGGCCGACACATGCAAGCATGTTGGAGCCTTTAAAAACGAAACGAAACGAAACGAACTGGGCACCAGTGGGGTAAGAACTGTACTTCTGTGCTTACACCCTACCTAGGTAAATTCTTTCCCCTTTGTCTGTCAAATTGTACCTTTTCTTCTTGTTGGAAGTCTGCTCTCATTCAGCCTGCTCTGATGAAAGGTGACCATTCCCATCCCACTAAATATTACTCAATTGCTTTAACATCCTGTGTTTCAAATGCTTTTGAGTCTCTTCTTGACAAAAAAAAGCAAATTTTCTACCATAACCTTCTTTTCTGATCATTAATATGATAGCTTAAGATAAAATAGACATGGTGGTGCAACTACCAGGGTCATGTGCTGCCAGACAATTAAATAAAGCAAAGTCAAAAATAAAATAGAATAAAATTAAAATTTATATAAAAAACTAAGAAATTGTACAACATAGAAAAAAAAATATATTAAATTCTACAAAGAAGCCCATCCACCTGTACAAAGGAGAGGTTTCCCCTCCCGTAGAACAGGCATCCCTACTAAGCACAAAGGAACGAAGAAAAGATCCATCACCTCTCTGGCACCCAACGAGGTATTGACAGCACAAATCCCCAAGATGGCGACAATCAACCAGCACATGCCGAACAGTCAAGGGGACCACACAATCCTCACAGAAAGGAGGATGAGACCCCTCCCCATTAAAAAGCCAGGAGAAAACTGGGTGTGGCCAAAATGTAAACAGTACAAGGCCGTCTCCCAACAGCAAGACACACCCTGGGAACTGAAGGGGCCAACCATAGGACAAATGTTACATAACTTTTTGGCTCCCATCTCACCCCAACATTCCAGCCAAAAACGCTGAACCCATTGATTAACTACAGGGACGAAATCTGTAGCAGGAAGCCGTTGCTCAAGTGGAAAAGATGCCAAGGCAGCAGGAGGACCAGCCATTCCTGCCTTGGCCAGCAAATTAGCATGCTCATTCCCTGTCACTCCGACATGGGCCAGAGTGCAATAAAATCCCACGTGACACCCATGGTCTTCCAGTAGGAAAAGCCACTCAGAAATAGAAAAAACAATGGATGGGGCAAATTAAAAGACACCAGTGCAGAAAGAGTAATTCTTGAGTCACAGAAAACCATAAAAGAAGGTTGGGGGAGAGTAAAATTGATCTGCAGAGCAACTAAAATCGCAGTCAGTTCTGCTGTAAAGACAGAAACAATACCAGGAAGACTGCCAACCCATCAAAAAGAATGGCAGACTACTCTAAAGCCCAGTCTAGTATCAATCTTTGGTCCATCTGTATAGACAGGTTTAGAGCCGTCATGGGTCGATGCATGTTCTAAAAACAGAGAGAGCGACAACTGTGTGGGAAGCGATTCCTTTTTCCCTGAAATTGATTCAGAGAAAATCATCACAGGAAAAAACCAGTGGCCTACCCCTGGGACTCTGAGGGGACAAACAGGTAGGGAAGGGACAGATAAAGCAGACATAACAGTCATCAGAGAAATTACCAATATGCCGGGAATCGAACCCAGGACTCTCAGGTGAGAGCCAGGCAGCATACCACTACACCACGACCAGGTGTAGTGGTATGCTGCCTGGCTCTCACCTGAGAGTCCTGGGTTCGATTCCCGGCATATTGGTAATTTCTCTGATGATTTTTCCTGTGTAAAAATACAGGTTCTCTCTTCAGACATATCAGATTGAACCCTATAGCTAAACAGTTTTGGCAAACCTAAACGAGTGGCATAAAGAGAAGACCTGGAATTCTGGAAGACCTGGTCACAGGATACAGAGTCTGGGAGACGATGAAGGTGATACCAACACCTCACCAGCAATGACAGGCAATGCAAGCTCAAAGGAAGTGCATCAGCATTCACCGACAAACTGGAAATCAGGGATGATTTGAAAACCCCAGTCGACAGCCGATTACCAGCATGATGCACTGAATCTAGCATACGACGACTGGTGTCTGCCGCAAGTGAGTAGACCTCACACCTGTAATCAAGTCCAGAAACAATAAGAGGTCTGTGCAAGAGAAGGAGGGTCTGACAGTCAGCACCCCAAGAGGTATATGCAAGAACACTCAAAAGACCTATTGCCCTAATACACATTACTCTAATGTAATGGAAGTGAGGAACCCAAGTAAGTCTGCTATCAAAAATAAGACCAAGAAACCGTGTCTCCTTCACACAAAAAATCCTAGGACCACAAAATTATAGGTCAGGGTCCAGGGGAATCCAATGAACATAAAAAAAATTCATAGCCGCAGTCTTATTAGATGAAAAGTAAAAACCATGAGTTTCAGTAAAATGAGAAATCCTATTATGAGCCAGCTGCATATTTCTTTAATTGTTTACTTTGTTTTATGTATTGTTGTCTTTTGTGATGATGTAGTCTTCCCCCAGAATGTGGACAGCTACTAATTTTTCCTCCGTTGTACACTCTGTACTCCAATGACCGATAGTTTTGTGTTTCCTACAGTAGGGTTCAAACGCTTTTGATTTGTCTCTGTATTCTTAAATTTTTATGTAACAGTCAGGTCTCGTGTGGCCTGGATTTTCACAGTAAAAATAGTCTATCTCCCGAATTTGACCTACAAGATTATTTAACATATTTTGGTCTTTCTGTGGCGTGATGCCTACTAGGGCTATGCCGGAATTTTTTGAGCTTACCTTTTGTTAGGTGTGCATGTGCGAGCCCTTGAGTTCTCCTGACAGTCGTTTTGTCTGTACTCTGGACGAGACTTTCTTTGGTCTTTACTTAGACAAGATTTATTTATCACCGCAAGTCTCTGCTTCACTCATAGCCTGTTTTACTGCTTTGCGATATTTCAGTCACACCATCCTTATTACACTGTAATTCTAGTTCATACACATAATTAATAAAAACATTCCTGGACTATATGATATTGTCATTGCCATTTTTGAATCTCTTTCGGGCAATTTACATAGTGCAGCTATATATCCAATTATGTCAACAGCTTGTATTGGTGATATAATACGATCATCTGTAACCCATTCTGAATTTTCTATGCTAGCTAACAGAGTTCTTTAAATGGTGGACATATAAGCTGTTATAACGCCCAAATCTGAGTTCAAATTTATTTGTTTTAGTAGGTCTACAATGTTATGTAATTCTAGGGCTATGCCAAATAAAAATATCTACCTCCAAAGAATTTTCTCAGGAATTCTTTCTTAAATCATCATATGTTCTGGTTCGCAAAAGCTTGTCTGACTTAAGCATATTGCCAGCTGGGCAACGTTCCTGGTTTATGCTGCATTAAAAAACAGCTACTTTTTTCTTCTCATCTGCAAAGTTTCTCCTAACGAAATGTTGCTCACATTCATATAACTGTGTATATCCACACTGACTATATCATTACCTGAAAATGTTTTGAGACTTTTGTCCTCATGATAAACATACACTGGTGCCGACTTTGTGTAGTGTTGTTGCCAGGAAAGTAAAGCACTGGGACTTGCTTTATATGCCTTGCTATTATCTGTTTGTCCATACTGGAATTTCCTTGCAATTGTATTATGAAGGTAATTCATATGTGTATCCTGAACTGTGTTCTCTCTAGGTTTAGGTTGTCTGATTGTTTTTTTTTTTTTTTTTTTTTTTTTTTTTGGGGGGGAAGCAAGGCAGTGAAGTGGCATTGGACAGGGCGACATGGAGGCGATTTGTTTGTGGCCACCCCTTAAGAGATTGAGGTGTCTGGAAATAGATAGATATATCTGTGTGTATGAAAGTTCTAAAATTCTGCCTGCGTATGACAGCTCTGACGACTCGTCATCATTATTTACTTCTGAGCAATGTTCATCTGCATTTTGGTGCTCTGTTCCTACTTCTGGAGGGTTATTTATTTCCTGTTTTTTGTGTTCTCCTCTACTTGTATTTCTATTTGTGTAGTGTTACTATGTAATGCCAATGTGGGCTCTTTGCCACTAAGCATGGCGGTTTTTTATAACAATGTATTACTCACTAGATAGCATTAATTAACTATCACATTTTACAGTTCTCTTGATTGCTCACTGTTAAAATGTAAATTAGAAAACACGTACTATACATCAGTGTAAAGTGTATAATTTCTTTCACAATAGTTGTGTAGAGGAAAATACTGATATATGAAATTTATATGATGGCGAAATATAAATGAATATTTCTATAATTGTTAGTTATTGTTAGTACAATATGTTGATATTATGTATACGTAAGTTAGGTATATTTATAAATGATGAAGTGCTATAAAATGATGCAACCTTGAAAAGAATAAATCTTTAACTCACTAAAGGTAATTGTGGTAGGAATGTTTGTAGTCGGTAGTGGTGGTGATGATGGTCATGGTGGTGGAGATGGTGGTGGATTGTTATGCTTCTGTCAGCAGCCGGTGCCACCATTGCATTCCTGCTGGGTCTTTGGTAGATGCGGTAGTAGCTGTGGTAGTAGTTGTGGTAGAGGTGGTTGTAGAGGTCGGAGGTCAGGTGTTGTGCTTACTTCGGCTGCTTGCGTCTAAACTCCATTCACTTGCAGGTCAACACAGCTCACACGTGCACATGTCACTTCCTGTGTCTTGCTTCTTTCTTATTTCACTTTTACTTTTATCTTTTCTTCTTCTTCTTCTTCCTCTTCTTCTTCTTCTCGTGATTAGCTTGTAGAGCTTGTTACTTGTAGAAGTTGTAGTTAATTATAGAGTTGTAAATTGTACAGTTGTGTCGTAGATAGTTGCTGTAGATACGTGTTGTATCTTCTTCATTACTGCTGCCACCAGTGTCAATAAATAGATGGGTAGGTAGGTAGGTAGGTATCTAGATATGTATGTAGGTGACACCAGTGCAGAATCACTGCCACCAGTGTCGTTATCGTAGAGGAACGTAGTTTACTGCTGCTGCCAAATGTAGACAATAGTCGTAGCTTAGGAGGCTGGGATTGTAGCTGCAGATTGGCGAGGCACCTATGTCAACAGAATGGGTTGTTACCAGTGTAGAGTCGTGAGGCGTTGGATACCATGGAGATTGTATATTTCTGGGTTTTCTCTCTCTTGTTTCGAGGTTCGCCTTTTTCTGTCTCACTCTCTCTCTGTCTATCTTGTATCGTAAGTGAAGGTGAAGAACAGACACTCTGAGGTTAAGAGGTTTCATTGTGACAAAGTTATATTGTTCATTGCCTACCCCTGCATTTATGTGACGGACAGAGTGATGTGACCCACTGATTCTCAGTGACAGCTAATCTCTGGCTACCAGCCTCCTACTGTATCTCCCACTCTCCCCAGTCTCCTTTTCCTACTCCTAATGCCTCCTACACCTGATCTCTAGGTATATACTACAGTTTGGTTTCTGTTTGGCTGATGTGTGTGTGTGTGTGTGTGTGTGTGTGTGTGTGTGTGTGTGTGTGTGTGTGTGTGTGTGTGTGTGTCTGTGTCTGTGTCTAGCATGCTTCTGTCAATTGGCCAACTGGCGTCCGTGAGTCGCATCGAATGTTTGACATACATCATGTGTTTTGACATTCGTGGTAGTTTACACCAGGGGATGTTTATGTTTTTCTTCCTTATGCACCTGACATCCACCTGCTTATCAGATATTGTGCTAGTGTTACATACTGTATTATGATTATACTAATGAATATTACTATTACATACTGTGCCATGACTATATTAATGCCTTTATTCTGTATCTACCCAACAGGCACCTTAGGTTTTGCAATGAGTATAGAGAAAGTAGGAGGACACAGAAGGGTTTGCTATCAGTCGTTTCAGACAGCTTAGTCTCTGTGAGGAAGAGAAAGTGGTTTTTAGAGGAGGAGAGGTGGTGTTCAACAGAAAGAAAGTTAGTGGAAAAGCCTCGAATATTGCAGAAATGAAGACGTGAGTCGGACAGTGGTTCCAGATATCTCGCTTGGTCGTCACCAGGGGAGGGACTGATGGTGGGGGCTTTTATGGTCCCCCTTCGCCTCCTAGAGACTCCGAGGCTTAATGAATGAATGAATGAATATGATCTGTGCCTATAACATTTTTTTCTCAAAATTCTCAATTCATAAATAAATAGGTAATAAGTAAACAAATAAATTTGATCTGTGTCTGTAACCTTTTTTCCCACTGTTCTCAATGAATGATAGAATGAATGATTGAATAAATTAATTTATCAAAAATTATAATGTTGGTTTTCTTATTATCTTTCAGTCCTTAAAGCAAGTTTGTATAAATTCAGAACAACACACACACACACACACACACACACACACACACACACACACACACACACACACACACACACACACAAGCAGGGTTGGTGATTTTTTTTTTATTTTAAAAAAATAATAATCAATGATTTTCTTGATTTATTCAATTTATTAGATTTTTTATTTATTTGATTTTCTGTTTATCATATAGATAATATTTCAAATGTAGCATACTGAATGCTGTTAACTTCATGTCCTGTCTATCCACTCATGGGTCAGGCTGAAAGACACTGCCCAGAATCCTGATACATACCTGTTCAAGTCCTGTCTGTACATTACTGGTTAAGGCTAAGTTGCCAGTGGTAATCCAGACAGCATATTCCAAAGCTGATTATATTTCCAAGTTTTGATTCATGGCTCATTATTTCAGATGTACAAATAATTTCAATACTTAGTTACAGGAATGCAAAAATATTTTTTCTGTCATACAATGCAGCAGTTTCTAATGGCACCATGCTCCAAAATCTGCTAACTTAATACTTAAGTATCTGAATAAATGAATGCCAACACAAAATTATGCACAACATTTATAAAACTTCAGATTTTATTTTTGTTAACTTTTAGATAAAAGAATAAAAAAATAAAAAAAAATGATTTGTTTTTTAGCACATGATTAAATCAATTTGATTTAATCAATGCCAACTCAGCACACAAGTAAACAAACAAACATTCTGAAAGGTAGAAGGACACACGTTGAGCACAAGAATACCTGATTCTCTCCTGCGAAAGTAGGTGTCATAATGTCAGTATTATAAATGTAGTGAAGAAGTTAACCACATCACAATGAGGACATGTTTACTGAGAGGTCTGGGTTTTTATTCGGCTGGAAAAAAAAAACACGAAAATCGTCAATGAAATCACTGCTTCAGTATTACATGTGAATATCAACGAAAGATTAAATTAACAAAATTGTTTACATAACCTTCGGTCTTCATGAATCAGCCAAACAAAATAAAATCATTTCACGAAGTTAATAATTAAAATACAAGGTTCATTGATCACTATAATAAAAGAACTAACAGTACAACTACCAAGGTCATATGCCGCCGGACAACCAGGTACAAGACACGAGAAATAAGAAAAAAGACATACTTAGTGCAAAATAAATATTCTTTTGTTGAAATAATAATAATACTTAAATGAAAACAAAAGAAAAATTTATGAAATATCAATTACCTACAGTATAAAAGTGGTAGGAAGCTCGCCTCCCGAAGAAAACTAAAGCCATCAATAAAATCGTCATGGGACAGTAAGTGGAACAAGGCAATCACCACAATACAGATGAGTCCTTCCACACATCAGGAACCCATGCATTAGCCATGAGTACCTAACACAAAGTCGGGCAAGAGCCACCACCAATCTCCGAGGGATGGAGGGTAGAGTCCTATGCACAACCACACTCTGAAAAATTTCTTTTAACTTATTATGAGTAGCACCATCCCACTGTATCTGCCAAAAAGTGCGAATTGCATACTTCAAGGAAGGTGTCAAAGAAGAAGCGGGAACCGGGTAATTGGTAGGGGCTGTCAAGATGATGTATCATTAGCTAATGTATCTGCTGTCTCACTGCCTGAGACACCAACATGCGCAGGAGCCTAACAAAAGTCTACACAATGGCCACAGTGGCCAAGGAGAAAAAGCTATTCTAAAACTGATAAAACCAGCGGATGGGAAGAATTAAAAGTTCCAGTGCAGTTAGGCGACTGTGGGAATCCCTAAGAATCACAAAAAATAGGCTGGGGGAGATTAAAACTACCTGTATATTTGTAGAGCATATAAAATCACAGTCAGTTGTGTCGTATATGCTGATGCAATACCAGGAAGGCTACCACCCCGACTGAAGGATGAGAAGATGACACCAAAGCCTACATAAGTGACGGTCTTAAATCCATCAGTATAGACAGGGACAGAGCCCTCATGAGTTGACGCATGTTTTAAAAAGAGAGAAAGGGGCACCTGAGAAGGAAGTGAGCTCTTTTTACCAACAACTGACCTACAAAATGGATCCGATGTGGACAAACTGACAGTCTTGGAACACAAATGGCTATGATAACAAACTGGACTTTGTAGCCAGGGAGCTTTGGGAAACTAGGACGAGTGTCATAAAAAGAAGATCAGCACAAGGAACTGAGTCTGGAAGGCGATGAGGATGATACCAACACCTCATTATCATCGACTGGTGACGTAAATTCAAAGGGAGGGCATCAGCATCCACCAAAAAACTCGAAATCAGGGATGACCTGAGCCAAAACCCTCAGAAGGCCCAAAATATTAATACAAGTTGCATTAATAGAACGAATATGAGGAACCCAAGTTAGTCGTCTATCAAACAGAAGACCCAGAAACCAAGTCTTCCACAAAGGCTATTCTACGACCATAGCGATACAAGTCAGAGTCTGGGTGAACCCCCCAAAGACGACAAAAATGCAAAACCACTGTTTTTGTTACAGAAAAACGGAAGCCACGAGACTCAGCTCATTTCGAGCCACGAGACTCAGCCCATTTAGAAATTCTGTTAAGAGCCAGCTGCAACTTCCTCTCTATCAGAGTTGCTAGATGCAGAGATGGAAATTTAGAGGATATCTACATACAGCGAGCCTCGTACATCATCAGGAAGTACACTGATTACATTGTTGATGGCCACAGAGAAGAGAGTAACACTAAGGATACTCCCCTGTGGCACCCCATCTTCAAGTGCACGGGCATAATAAAGCACTCCTCCCATGTGGACCCTTAACCCCTCCATGTCCACCAGCGTCAAATGACATTTAGCCGATAAGTGGCCGCAGGTGTCGTTTGAGTGCGGCCTATAAAAAACTGCAAAAATTTTTGAGAAGTGAACGAACATTCTGAATGTCTTCAGACTTCCGTACACTACATTCCCATACACCCATCAAGCAGTTCAGAGCCTGCTGCTACGATGAGTGGATTTTTGAATATTTTGCTCCTGGCCATGCCTAAACAAGCACAACTACACCCATTATCCCGACCCAGGCAGAAAATATAATCTTTGTCCTCTCTTGCAAAACACACACAACCACCTGTTTACGATTAGGAATTAATACAGGCACAAACAAAAAAGACATGATAATAAGTGAAAATACATGTTTGTCTTGGTATCTTTTCCTGTTTGCTCAGGTTTGTTGTAATGATTTGATCATTTGATGCAGTGCAACTTGTGGAAAACTGTGAAAACTTTCAGGAAGTGAATGAACATCACGGACATGAGACTGACCACTTTACCTTCTCCCATATCATCTGTCAGTTCACCACCTACTGCTGTGACAAGCGGATATATGATTTTTTCACTCGTGGCCTAAAAACCCATTATCTCGACCCAGACAGGAAATATAATCTCTTTCCTCCCTTGCAAAATACACACAACCACCCTGTTTACGAGACAGCAACATATATTGAGAAAATAACAAGGTAAAATGATAGAAAAAAGTTAATGTGTTATTATGGCAATAATACATTTTCCCCTGTCTGTAAACGTATTTGAGGGGTCACACGTCTTAAGTCTCAACGTGCCATAAAAAACAAAAAAAAAGCCAGAAAACGCCAGAAATTGCCTCCCAGGGAGGTGATTTCTGGCGTTTTTTGTGTATGACGCATTCACCCCTTAAGACACGCAACCCGTGTTGCACGTCTTAAGGGCCAGTCGCACCATCAGCAAAAGAAAAAAACAAAAATCATATCCCAAGGAGACAATGTTTTTTTATTTTTTTTTTTTTATTGTGCGTTGGGACCTTAAGACGTGTGACCCCTCATTTATTTCTGTTTTGTCTCTGTATTCGCAACAATTAGCCTTATTCATAGTTTTGAAACTGCATTATGATTCTATTTTTAGCCATGCACGTGGTGTTAGAGCTGGAAGTTGTGACTCAACTTCCGTATTGCCAATCGGATCTGACGCTCCACTTTCATCTCCTGTGGGAGAGCCTAGCCTCGGAGGACGGACAATTTTCTCATGTAGGACTGAAAATTCAACCCCTTTCACTCCCTCTTCCAAGCATGGGCACAATGATAACGTAAAAAATAACTCGAAACTACCATAAACATATTTTGTCAAAAGGTGAAAAAATATTCATAATTTTGTTTTCCAGTCATTCCTAACATATTATGTACTGAAATCATTCGATATCATCATATCTCATATATGCAAAACATTTCAGCACCATTCGCATTGTTTTGGGGGTAAAAAAAAATAACAACACCTGCGAAGCTGCATTGCAGCAGTACCTCTCGGTGGTGGATATCGGTTGCCCATATTTCTGCAACTTTCGTGCTCCATTGCAAAGCCACAGAACTGGTATAGGAAGCTGGGATTTGCGTTGTTAGGTGCATCTGAACCTTCTCTTCAACACGGCAAAGAAAAAAATCAATTTTCGAAACTTCAGAAAATGGCCCCCACATCGGCCTACAGTGCGCAGAAAATTCCCGACGCACACCCACAGAAGGGTTAAAAAATGGTTGGATGAAAACTGCTGAATAAAAACAGGCAAGCATCCATGAAGACCAAATTCATTAAGAGAAAGTAAAATGCCATGACACCAGGCAGTGATGTATGTCTTCTCCAGATCGAAGAACACTGTGACCTGGTGTTGGTTAGTGAAGAAAGCCTCACAGACAGAAGATTCCAACTACAGTAGGGTATCAGAGGTTGATCGCAGAGGCTCAATCGGTAGAGAGGTAACCTGCAGTCCTACTGGACCCAGGTTCAAATCCTGGCTGGGGCAGGAAACAATTTAAGGATTTAAATTTCTTAAAATCAAGCTTTACTTATCTACCAGAATACCTGCCGACCTGTTATAAAAAGACCCCCGTTAATACCAATACGCCAGTCCTGTATGGGACAGCCCTAGCATATATTCAATATGGACAGTGGGTGTTAGTGCCAAAGTGGTGACATGTACAGGTAGAGGTGTATAGTACAAACGAGGACTACTGAGCCTTGAAAGCAGGCTGTGAAGGTTATGCCCAGAGTCGGACACATAAAAAAAAAAAAAAAAGAAAGAACAATGAACAGGGGATAAGAAGTCACCATTCTCTAAAAACCACACAAGCCTAACATCAACCATCTGTTCCAAATGCTTATGCATACAAGAAGTCAGAGAAACTGGCCAATAAAATATCACCTGTAGTTGGTCCTTACCTGGCTTAGGGATGGGAATATCTACAGGAACATCCCAACAGGCCTGAAATTCACCGGGACACCAGTTCTTTTTAAACAATAACAGAAAAAATAAAAAGGACTAATGAGATAGGTGACGTAAAAAGGCATATTGAATATCATCACAACTAGAAGAAGAATCATAGCACTGCGACAGAGCCAACTAAAGCTCAGAAATGGAGAAGAAGACATTATAAGACTCTCCTCCACAAGGGGCAACACTGAGACCAAGAAACTCTAGGCGCCGATGGTGGCAAGTCGAAGGTGAATCTGTATCCTTCTGTGACATGCTGGCTAAATGATCAGCAAACAACTCTGTAGCAATAAAAAGACAAACCACAGTTCCATCTGTTGCAGATTAAACAGGAGGGAGAGGAAGAGTGAATTTTCCTGAAATTTTCCTTACCCAGTTCCACACCTGTGTGTCCTCAAATTGATGGAGGAAACATAACCCTTCCAGGAAGAATGCCAGGCCTCTTTTAACACGCCCCGTCCCATCGACGTATGGGTACGTTGCAACATTTTGCATTTGCCAGTCCCGGCGACGTACTGGTACGTAATTGCAAGGTCCCTAATTTGCACAATTTTCAATTTTCGCACGTGATTTTTCATACGTACACACGGGACACCTTCCTCTATTCCTCTACAACATGCCAAGCAGGGACAATGCCTTACACCGCATAACCTCCCCCCTCCCCCCTTCACGCCATTGTCTCGGCAATTCACCTGTTACCAGTGACCTAGCCAGTAAAGATATTCAGGGCCAGAGTCATTCCCCAATCGATGACAATGTGGTGGACAAAGGTTACATAGCATTAGAAGAAGAAACAGTCAGAAATAATGATCAGGTAATATGGCAAAAGAAGGTCAGGTATGGTGATTAGTTAGTGAGTGGAACAATGCTTATAATGCCTATATTACTGCTTGAAAAGCAATATACTCTCATACTACATATAAATTCGTACCAAGTAAATAAATACCGTTTATGAGTTGTGTGAAATAGTTACCCTCCCATAGAATTCGATTTCTTTGGTACCAGCCTGTTAGAAAACCCAGTCAGGTAAGGAGGTACTCCTACCGGGATCGAGTATTTTAAACCTCAGGTGAGCGATTTCTCTATGAATTTTCAATGTTTCTCACCAAAAGTGGAGGTTTTAGCCAAAAAAAAAAATCTTCGAAAATACCTCGGGATTGGGGGATGTCAGAGGTGAGGAAAACCTCATGACGTGACGAGTTAAAGCCTGCCTCATATGAGCTCACACCGTCTAATAGGCCACCAAATACTGAGGATCCCTACTGTGGTGATGAAGTTGAGAGAAGGCGACTCGTTTGGCTCTCACTGTGGAGTTGCACTCAGTGTTCAACCAAGGAACCGAATATTTAGGAAATTGACCCGTCATTCTTGAAATAGATAATAGGATCGCTGAGTGCAACATGTCAGTGAAATACAACACCGCCTCAGTAAGACAGCCAGACTCACTGACCGAAAGGGCAGTGAAACTTAATTTCATGAAAAGTGGCCAGTCAGCTTTATTCAGAAGCCAGCGAGGAAGACAAGGCTGAGGTTCACCTTCAGTAGCTCTAAAGAATAATGGAAAATGGTCGCTGCCATCCAGGTCTTGCAACACATCCTAGTTAAAATCTAAAACAGCCTCAGCTGAGCAGAAGGATAAATTAATGGTAGTAAAAGTTCCAGTCTGGCTACGGAAATAAGTCATCTTACTGCAGTTTAACATGCCCAGCTCCTCTTTTTCCACCAAAGAAGCCAGTATAACACCCCGAGAGTTTGCCTCATTGTCACTTCATAGTGGAGGAAGACCATTCAAATCTCCTTGCAACAGAAAGGGAGAAGGAAGGCCATGAATAAGGTGTTCCAGACCCACCCTTTCAACAGTAGCAGTATGAGGAAGATAAAGACTACAAACTGTACACTTTCGAAGTACAAACATCTGGACATCACCAGCCTGCAGGGGGGCGCAAATGTCCACACAAGTGAATTAAAAATCCTGGTGAAGGAAGATGGCAGCACCTACATGACGACCTTGGCCTGGCACAGGATCAGAATAAAAGGCATGGTAGCCAGATGAACCAGAAAGAACAGAATCGCCAACCATGGTCTCCTGGACACACATACATTAAAGGGAAAATTGTGCAACAAGATGACACAGTTCCTCATGGCTGGCATACAAACCCCAACAATATCATTGAATGATATGCCCCATAGTGGAGGCAGACCAGGTTACTGCGGGACTGTACAACTGACTGGCAAGTGAGTTAGGGCTGATGCTTAGGATGGCCCTTAGGAAGAGCCTACCCAGCACCAGAAACCTCCACCCTATGCCGTACATCCGAGGACAAACGTGAGGATGAGAAAGAGAGTTTTACGATACTCCTCCTCTGAGTGGGAACAACAGTTTGGTGGATGGTGGCTTGGAGGCCACCTTGGGTGATGTAAGACAGCCAGTGCCACCATCAAAAGCCCCAGAAGCAGAAGCTGAGTCCACAGGACTAGAACCCTGTATGGATGCCATGGTATGTGGCATAACTGAAGTGCCATTGGTCCAAGGAACACTATCCCCAGGTGGGAACTGGACCACAGGTGAACCATCAACTTCAGCCTCCTTACGGGTAGACCCCACTGCCTTCAGGGCAGAGGGAATGGCCAAGCGGTCGACACAAGGTTCCACAACAGAGACCTTAGGAGGGCGGTCTTCAGGCTCAGAGGACTCTGAAGGACCATGGTGTCATTTTCCAGGTACAGATGGTACTTCAGGCATGTTGGACAAGGCAGAACAAGGAGACACGTGAACATGGATAAACACCATGGAAGTAAGCAAACCTCCAGCCACCAAAGTTGGGGAAGAAACAGTCGGAGTAGAGAGTGGGCAAACATCAGTCTCACAAACAATACTAACCTTGGGGACAGTTTCCAGTAAATCATCAGTTGGATGAGTGGGTACTCAAATGGGTCGAGGTACCTTCTGAGACATAAGGTTGTGCACTGCCATTCCTGAAAAGACAGCATCATAAGTAACCCCAGGCTGGAAGAGGCGAGCTGGGGCTCTCTTCTTAGCTTCAAGGAATAACACCTTCTCATGTGTTGAAATAGACAAAATCTCCTTCTCCAGGCAGTAGCAAGGGCAGTTTCGAATTTACAGCATGAAGGCCCCCCCAGTGATAGCATTTAAGGGGCTGTGGACAGTCACTGGTATGACTTGGTCCACCAAAGAAGACACAGACACCAGGAAGGCCTGCCTGTGCATGGCGACAAAATTGTGTAACATGTCCATAGCCTTGACAGTGGAAACATTGCTTTGGGGTAGACACGTAGGGCTTCACAGGAAGTGGCAACCAAGCAACTTCACAGAAATAGATAAGGTTAACTTGTCAAATGTCAGGAACAAGGTTGGAGTCGGGGTTAACACGCCATCTGTATTCTTCTGCAGACACTTAACTGTCACCACACCAGAAGATAAGAGTTCCTCTAACAATCGTGCCTCTGAGTATCTGATGATGTCACAGGAAAAAAATTACACCTTTACATTGGTTAAAAGTAGCATGTGAAATGCATGAAATATGAACCAGAAACTGAGGCCAAAGCCATTAATCAGAAGCTCTCCTCTGGGAAGACACCTCAATAAGGATGCTTCCATCTTCCTGAGCAATATTTTAGGTTCCCTGCCAGAAGCCGATACAATGGCAAAATGTAATTTAAAAATGTCTGTATCCAGCACTGATCCACGCCAAGCAGATTTCAGCACTAGATATTTTGAATAATCCTCTGGCACTGCATCTTCCGGGCCGAACCCCAGAGCTGAATCAACCCAGTGTGACCTCTTCCTTGTCCAAGTTGAATGCTGGGGCAGAGAAGGAACTTCCCCAGGGGTCTGGAAAGGCTCCAGAGTGGCAGTAAGTGAAGGTGATTTGGAGAAGACAGGGATAGATCAGGAGCTGACAATAGAATTAATTTCATGAGCCATGAGCAGCAAAAAAAATAAAAGGAAAAAAGAAAAGAAAAACAAAAACTTCATTCCTTCATCCCTCCACCCACCACGGAGCCCAGTGAGAGGAGGTCATACGCCAGAGATAACATCACTGTCAACCCAAGACGTAGCAAGGGACTATACACGCATGTAACCATCAGGGAACCCAGACAAGGGTGACTACAGGACCATAGGAACTACCAGACCCCCCAGCACCCACTTGACACTAGCCAGCAAGTGACCAGCCGAATGACCTGGTTGGGCCCAACCAGGCCGCCTGTCTGGCCAGAGCAGGGGACCAAAGAGCTGCGTTCCTAATAGCAGAGTGCGTCGTGCAACATTTATCAACCCGCAGGACTCCTGTTTCCCAGCACTACGGGACGCCACACAATGCAAACACGTGGGGAGACAAAAACCCCACCAATGATGGAAGATGGGCAGTGACAAGTAACATCACCAGCAGGCCTCCTCTACCAGCGATGTAGGGAGAGTGCTTGGTTCACGAGGCCGACAAATGTTGAACCCTACAAAGGTTGCACATCTCAAGAGTAGGTGGCACTGCCAGCCATGCTTCAAGCCCCCCTATCAATTCAAGGTGACCCCTCCCAGCAGGGTTAAAATACAAGGACATTCTTGTAGATTTCAGTTTATAGTGTTTCCACAAAATAATGATAATTTTTGCTTTACAATGACCAAGAAACATTCTTTTCAGATATTATACCTTTTCTAACAGTACAAAACACATTCCCATGCACCTAACTTACCTTTTGCTTGAAACATATAGAAGCAGTTTGGTAATGATAAACGTTTGTTGCTGACCCTTCTGGCACTCTCTCTCTCTCTCTCTCTCTCTCTCTCTCTCTCTCTCTCTCTCTCTCTCTCTCTCTCTCTCTCTCTCTCTCTCTCTCTCTCTCTCTCTCTCTCTCTCTCTCTCTCTCTCTCTCTTGAAGGCAGTTTATCAAAATATTACCACAATCGGTCACAACAAGAAGGCTGAAGGGGTTAGTCTTGTACTGAAAGTATCCTTTCCGTGTAACTGCTTGTTGGTGGCACAGGGCAATTGCATTCTGAAATACATACAAGCATGATTTAACAGGTTGGCAGTAGATGATGTAATACTCACTGAGGAATGGGCCTGTCCAGAAACGTTTTTTCCTGCCTATAATTAATGAAGAAATTATTTTTAAAAAATCTAAATCCGATTTAACACTAAACAAGAGGAGACAATCTTCACAGACCTGTGGTGAAAGTACTGCAGCCATTTTTTACAGCTTTCTTTGAAACTCAAAGAATGTGTGAAAATACTGTATTAAAATGCCTCCCTATGGCCAAAATTACATTGCTCAATAATAAGCTGATGCATCAACTGATGCGACAGCTAACATGTCAAATCAACTCCAAATTTCAAGCTGAACAACTCTGTATTTTATAAGAAATTCGTTAAAATGCCTCGTTGTAGCCGACATTGAAAATCCCCTAATAGTCAGCTGATGCATCAGCTGACGCAACAGCTAACATGTTAAATTTACTCAAAATTTTAAGCTGACCAAGTTTGTATTTCATAAGATAATCGCTAATAGCTTTCTAAGAGCAGATATTTGAAATTTCCTTGAAGAAGAAGAAGAAAGAAAAAGATCTCCCAGGTGTACAATCTGCTTCGCAGCAGGTATAAATGAGACTAAAATAAATTTGTTGAGTGTGATTAACAATGTGAGCTATTTGCAGACTCATTTAGTATAAGCCATTTAGTCAGTCAACCAACCCGTGTACCAGACATCCCCGACCAAAATCCCCACCTATTGGACTTGTTTCTAACAACCAGTTAAGATAATTATAACGTCGAAGTGAAATCCCGCTTCGGATCCTCGGATCATTGTCCGATACAAGCCACCAGTTCAACACCTACCACACCCTCCTGCTTTGAACCTGTCGTGGTGACTAAATGGCACTACCACAGGGCAGACTGGAAGGGTCCCCAAAATTATTTCATGGATGTTCCTTGCACCTCCTTTTTTTCTCAAGATGCAAACTCCACATTGGGTCACATACAGGGTTTCATTAAGGCCGGCATGGAAACATTCATTCCCTATCATACTGTCAGAAAAAGATGTAAATCACCTAAATGGTTTGACCACAATTGTGCTAGAGTAACAGAGCATAAAACAACAGCCTCTAACACTTATATACAAGTACCAAAACTAAAGAAGCCTTTAACTATTACAGAAATATCGGAAACCATGCCAAAACTATTATCACTCTTTTCAAATCAAACTTTCTTCATAGACAAGCTAACAAACAACTAAACATCCCAAATGATAACCAAATATTCTGGTCTACCCTTAATTCATTTAAATCTAACTTCACTGCCAACTCTTCCATTCCGCCGTTACAGTCCCCCAGTGGAAATCTAGTAAGTGACCCATGTGGAAAAGCCAACCTTCTTGTTGATATTTTTTCGGCAAACTCTACCCTAAATAGAAAATCACAATATTCCTGTACTTGATTTTGATTCCCTTCAAATACCCCCTTTCAAGATTCACACAAGCTACGTACAAGCTGTATTAAAGAATCTCTCAATAGACAGAGCTACTGGTCCGGATGAAATTCCTTCAATAGTATTTAAAAATTGCTCCCCAGTGTTGTCTCTAATTTCCTCTTACTTTCATAACAGGAAAATACGGGTCATGGTAGATGGAATTTATTCCCAGTTTCATTCCATAAATGCTGGCGTACTTCAGGGATCAGTTTTGGCTCCAATCCTCTTTCTCATTCATATAATGTCCTCTTATCTGTCACTCACAACCCAATACACTCTTATGCTGATGACTCGACACTTCATAGTTCTTTCACATTTAATACATCCCTTACACAATCTGATATTATAAATTCCCAAATAAACACAGCAATTTCTCTGAACCAGGACATTTCTAAAATTATCAATGGGGACAAACAAATCTGGTCTCATTTAATGCTCAGAAAACTAAATAGGCCTACATTAATTTCTCCAACAGAAAAAATCCCTCAGACTCCCACATAATTTTAAATGATGTCAATATTCCCATATCACTATAATTGATATCCTATGTGTCACACTAAACACCAACCTAGGCTGGACAGATTATGTTAAATCCCTTGCTAAAAATTATTCCAAAAAACTGGGACTTCTGTACAGAGTTCGTGAATTCTTCACTGACGAGCAGTTGGCCACAGTATACAAAAGTCATGTGAGTTCTCAGATCGAATACTGTTCGCAACTGTGGAGTGGATGTGGAGCGGTTGCACTGAGGCAGTTGGACAAAATTCAAAATAAAGCCATTAGATTAATCAATAATCCTGTCATTACGCAAAACCTTCCTCCATATCAGTACGTAGAGATGTTGCATCTTTAGCATTATTTTACCGATACTCTTACCGTAAGTTCTCTGACGAACTTGCTTCAGTTGTGCCTCCCCTTCACATTTTCTCCCGAAATATTCAGGCAGCTGGGAGCGCCCATGGACTTACACTCTCTCCCCTGCAATGCAGAACCTCTGCTTATCAAAAGTCATTAATCCCCAGAACTACTACTCTCTGGAATTCACTTTCTGGAAGTTTCATCCCACAAACATTTAATCCACTTATATTAAAATCCAGTTGTTATACTTATTTTATGAAAGGAAGATGTCTTTAGGCACACGGACTTTTTTTTTCTTTCCTTTGTTTTTCCATCCTCCATTCATTGTCACTTAAAAAATATTATAACACTGATTTTATCATTTTCTCTGAGCTGTCTCCAGACAATTTTAGTCAACTTAGAGAAATCTGTAAGAACTGGAAGGGTTAAAGATGACTTTCATTAACCCCTTCAGTCCCGTGACATGAGTGTCAGTAAATTTTGGTGTCTCTAGGTGAGTGTATTCAGATTAGGAGAGCCCCTACCGGTGGATGAAGAACTGAATGTTGCACCAAACGCACCAGTTCGAAAGGGTTCCTAACCTCCACACCTGCCCTATCGTTAGGCTGTATTAAGAACACATTACTAAGGACATTCTTGAACTGAATGATCTAACCCTTTGAAGTTGTCTTGGCGCTGGAGTGGTCTTGGCACTGAGGCCTGTCTTGGTGTAGAAATGGTCTTGGCATTGAAGTTATCTTGGCATAGTAGTGTCCTTGGCGTTGAAGTGGTCTTGGCATTTTGTGGTTTAGGGACTGATGTGGTCTTGGCCGAACGGTGGTTGCTGGGCTTATTGATATTCATTTTTTCTTTAAAATGCAGCCCGAAATCAGCATCTTAGTGGCAAAAAACAAGAGTTCTAAGGCAAAACTGTCTTGTAATTCGCACCACGTTCCACAACTGATGTCCTGCTACAGATCAGCATCCAAGAGAGAGAGATGGTAGTTTTAGACCAAGTTAAAGTGAACAGATTATAATCAAACTCTCATTATAGAGAGATGGTAGTTTTAGACCAAGTTAAAGTGAACAGAGTATAATCAAACTCGCACTGTTCATTTGCTTAACCATGGCAAAGCTACCCCAAAGTTATTTCTAATTTTTATTAACACTACAAACAATAAGCTCCCACACCTCATTTACTTATCTGTCTTTTCAAATCACGTTTCTTTTTCTGCTCATTCCCCTCACATATAGTCGCTTAGCCAACCTCTCACTGTCCTTTTATTCAGTACGGCAGGGCTCCCTCACAGGACTTCTTTATACACTTTTTACTGCATACACTTGCACACCACCTTTCTTCGTCTGTCTCTCCCAGTCCTTAAAACCGTGTGCGAAGTAACTTGCTTCCAAAGCCCATGTTCTGCTCTGTTTTTACTCTCCCTCTAATATCCGGTTCTTCTGTTGTTTACTGTAAGAGCAATAAATTACCGCTTTATTTCTCGCTACATCTGTATTTAGCTAATTTTTCCCTGCCCTAAAAACCAGTCCAGAACACTCAGGCTCGTGTAATTTCCTTACATCTCCTATCATCCCCCCTCCCCTCATAAAAAAAAAAAAAATTTGGTAACTCTGACATTTTTTATCTTTTGAATAAAAGTCAAACCAGTTCATCACAACCATATCCACGGTGGCGGTGTTAACTTTGGTATAGGCTGAATCTGGCATTATCAAGGTATTTCCAGCACCCTGAAATTTAACCTTGACCTGTTACTGATGTGTCTCGATAGCGTGGTCGTAGCTACTTGCAGGAAGATAGTGAGGTCCGTTGTAGATCGTCACTGCCAGGATAAAGTCGTGAGACGTAGTATGGCTCGAAGTTGTCGCTGCTTATTACACGGTGTGTCGTCGGCTAAAGTGAATAGGTAGATCTCTCTCTCTCTCTCTCTCTCTCTCTCTCTCTCTCTCTCTTTGTGTATCAGCGAGGTGAGTTAGAGCACTATTGGGTTACAGAGTTTATTTTACATTTATATCAAATAGTGATTTACAGTGTAACGTAGTGTGACGGCAAAGCCTCCTAGCTGACCCTCGTGTTATCTAGCCTTCCTCCCAATCCCTTTTGATCTGAAGGGCATCTCTCCGACATTATATACGGCTTGGAGAGGATGGATGTGTGTGTGATGTAGTGTCTAGTAGATTTCTATTCACTTGGACTAACCGGCTAAGGCTGGTTACTCCATGTGTTTGAATACGTCATGAAATTCTTGGTTGTCTGGGCTAAAAAGAGATTGTTTGAGATACTTCATATGTTAAGAATTCTTGATGGTCTGGGACAACAAGACTGTGGACATACATTATGTGGATTGACATTCCTAGTGAGATGCTGTGTATGTCACCAGCAGACACTACATCCTGTACATTGTGTTATGACATATATTCTAGGGCCTATATAATGTCTCCATGTGCACCCAGGTCAAATTACTTCTTTCCAAACTTGCACATTATGTATGTGCCTTCATGCAAATCTGATCGAGCATTCATTAGATATTTTGTCAACATACATACATAAATACATACATACATACACATATACACATGCCCATACATACATACATACATACACTACATACATATACATACATACATGGAAGTCAATTCAGTTGCAATAGGTACGCCTTTGGTGTCGCTATAAATGTACTAATATGTTATGGTTTATTCATAAACAGTATTGCTATGTTGCCTCAACAATTTGTAATAAAAAATCAGTCTAATAATGATGTAACTTCCCATGCATTAGGCAACGAAATGCAGAGAACTTGGGCCTCGAGCTGGGACACAAAACGTCGCTTGGTAAGCTTCCACCAAGCGTTGCACACGGACTCACCATACAACCTCCATGACAGGGCTCATTGTGGGTTGAAATGAGACTAAAGATAGACTGAGTTGACCCCATGTTACCTTGACCTTCGACCCCTTGATCTTACTGACCTAATCAGTTCATCGTCCTCCATACTGTATCACTGACAAGTTTGTTCAAAAATCGTTGAGGGGTAAAAGAGATGTCGTGTTCCCACCCATATAACCTTGATCTTTGATCCTTTGACACTGCTGACCTAATCAGTTCACTGTCCCTTCATACTGTATCACTGACAAAAGTTTGGTCGAAATCCGTATAGGAGTTCAGGAGTTATCACGCCTACAGCTACTGTATATGACCTTGAACTTTGACCCCCAATCAGTTCATCTTCCATTCACACTGTATCACTGACAAAAGTTCGGTAAAAATCCGTGGAGAGGTTTAGGAGATATCGTGCCCACACTGATATGACTCCGATCTTTGATTCCTTGACCTTGCAGACGGAATTAGTTCATTGTCTCTTCATACTGTATCATTGACAATAGTATGGTCGAAATCCGTCGAGGAGTTTAGAAGATATCTCGCCCACACCCATATGACCTTGACCTTTGTCATCTTATTTATGCAAGGAAGAGGGAACAAAAGGCTAGGGGCCTGCAAATTTTTCCCTCCGAAAAAAAAAAATAAATAAATAAAAAAATAACAGAGAACCAATTCAAGATCCTTTCATTTCGAGATGCTGCTTTTGAAAGATTAGAGATCGTAGGCAGTAGGATAAACAGACAAAGGGAGACAGTTCCAGAGCTGACCTGTTGCATACATGAAGGACTGGAAGTAACGGTTAACTCTTGCATTAGAGAGTTGGACAGAAAAGGGATGAAATTTTGTTGCTAGACAGGAGTTACGTGTCCTCCACAGTGGTGGAGGGATGCAAGCAGACATTTCAGAGGAGTAGTGACCATTGAAGCAACGATAGAAGAGTGAAAAAGAAGCAACACTGCAGCAAAGAGACAGGGGATGAAGGGAGCCAGTAAAAGAGGTAAATTTAATGAGGCAAAAAGCCTTTGACACCACCTTGTTGAGAAGAGCTATGTGTGGGGTTCCTCCTCACACATGAGAGTTGTACTCTACACACGGGCAAATAAAACCCATGTATAAAGTCAACAGCTGTGCAGGGGTAAAGAAGGTAGGGAGTCGGCTTAGCACACCCAATCTCTTGGAAGCAGCTTTTACAAGAAGGGGAATAATATCTTTCCAAGAGAAATCCCGAGAGAATGAAACCCCAAGTATGTTTAAAGATGATGCAGGATTGCACGGATATTGCTTAAAATTAGAGAAGATTTTATCGGGTTGATAGATGTAAAAACTGAGTTTTTCATGCATTGAAAACAACGGGGTTATTTTTACCTCAGTGAGAGATATAAAGCAGGTCAAACATTAGGTGTACCAGAGGCTCGTCCCTTGTTTGCTGAAGTAACTGCTGAGATGGACGCTGCAGGAAACAAATTGAGAGTAAAGGAGTTGCTGATGGGACAGAACCCTGAGGAACACCATTGTTGGTAGCTCTAGGAGAAGAACGGTGGCCGCCTACAACAGTAGCTACAGAACGACCAGAAAGGAAGCTACAGATGAAGGCACAGATTAGAAGAATAGAAACCGTAAGAAGGTAGCTTGGAAATTAAAGACTTATGCCAGACTAGATCGAACGCCTTTGAGATGTCAAGTGCAATGGCAAAACTTTCGCCAAAGTCTCGAAAGGAGGATGATCAGGAGTCTGAAAAGTAGGAGAGAAGACCACCAGTGGAGCGTCTCTGGCGGAATCCATACTGATGATCAGAAAGAGGGTTGTGATAGGAAAGATGCTTTAACATTTTTTTCTTGTGAAGAATAGATTCAAAACTTTTGAGATACCGGATGTTAAAGGAACTGAGTGATAGTTAGAGGATTGGGAACTTTTGAAATACAGGATGTTAAAGCAACTGAACGATAGTTAGAAGGCTGGGAGTGGTCACCTTTCTTTGAGACTGGCTGAATGAGAGCAAGCCTCCAGCAAGAAGAAAAGGTGCAAGCTGATAGACAAAGATGAAGGAGTTTAACTAGGCAGGGTGTAAGCAGAGAAGCACAGTTCGTGAGGACAACAAGAGAGACCCCATCAGGCCCATATGCCTTGTTAGTACTGAGGCCAGTGACTGCAGAAAATAAATCAATTGAAGTAATTTTAATGTCAGCCATGAGGAAGATAGAGGGGGGAAGAAATGGAGGGACAGCACTAGAATCACCTAATGTGGAACTGGAGGAGAAATTCTGGGAGAAGAGTTCTGCTTTATCAATGGAAGAAGTAGTTATACAGCCAACAGAGTGGGAAAGAGGAGGGGAGGATGTTGAGTTAATGTTGTTAGAAAGCTTTTGGTAAAGTGCCAAAAGGAGTGGGAAGAATCATAGTTGGAGAGTTCAGAGCATTTAGTACGGATGAAATTATTTTTAGTAAAGCGAAGAATAGACTTAGCATGATTCCGGGCAGAAACATAAAGAAGATGAGATTCAGGGGTGGGTTGACTCTAGTACCTATTGTAGGCATTCTTATTATGGACAGCATTAGAGCAAGTGTTGTTAAACCAAGTTTTTTTTTGTTTTTTTTTTTGCATTAGTTAAAGAATATGAGAAAGGAATGTGTGTTTCCATGCCCGAGAGAATAACCTCCGTAATGTGCATGGCACACTTAGATGGCTCTCGGCCATGGAAGCAATAATCATTCCACGGAAATTCAAAGAAATACTGCCTGAGGGCCTCCCAGTCAGCAGCTCCAAAGTGCCACAAATGATGGTTCTTTGGAGGGTCCATAGGCTATACTGGAGCAATAGGACAGGTTAAGGTGAGATGGTTGTGAGCGGAGGAGCCCAAGTGAGAGGAAAGATTTACAGTGTAAGCAGAAGGATTAGTTGTGAGGAAGAGGTCAAGTATGTTGGAACTCTCTCCAAGGCTGTCAGGGATACGGGTAGGGTGCTATACATGCTGCACTAGGTCATTAAGGATAGAAAAGATATAGGCTTGTTCACCATTTGGATTAGTGAAAGGAGAGGAGAGCTAAAGGTGGTGGTGAACATTGAAATCTCCTTGCATGGAGATTTCAGAGAAAGGAAAAATGGATAGGATGTTTCCATCGTAGAAGTACGATAGGCAAAGAATTTTTCATCGTCAGTAGAGTTAGGGGATAAGTAAACAGCATAGATACATTTAGTCAGAGAACTACATGAAAGCCAAAGCAAGAGGGTAGAGAATTCTGAAGAATCAAGTTCAGGAACACTAGAGCAAGCTATGTCGTTGCGTACATGTACTCAAGAGCCACCTTTGGCGATGAAATGATTATTGAGAAAGTAGGAGGATACAGATAAGTGTTTGCTTTCAGTTGCCTTAGACAGCTGAGTTACAGTTAGAAGAGAAGGTGAGGTTTAGAGGAGGAAAGTTGGTGCTCAATAAAGAGCAAGTTAGAGGAAAGGCCGCGAATGTTGCAGAAATTTATGGTCCCCCCCTCCATGGGCACTCCCAGGCTAGGTTAAGCGACGCCATTTTGGTTGAATATTGAATAGGAAGTGTAGTGTGTAATGCACGGTTCGAGAAACTTGTATTGGAGAGTATCCTGTATCAATGAAACACTGAAAAAGTTCATCAAAGGGAGATGGTCAGTAACTGGTCGCGAGGGCTGATGAAACAGGAGCTCCAGCTCTCCCTGTCACCAGCTTTCCATCCACCTTGGGAGTACCCTCCTCCCCCTGCTCGACTGGTGCTACAGTCTACTGCTGACCAAATCAGTTCATTGTCCCTTCATTCTGTATAAGTGACAAAAGTCTGGTCGAGATCCGTCAAGGGTTCAGGGAATATTACGCCCACATCCATATGACATTGATCTTTGATCCCTTGACCTTCTTGACCTAATTAGTTCATCATCCCTTCATACTGTATCATTGACGAAAGTGTCGGAATACGTCAAGGAGTTCAGGAGATATCGCACCCACACCCATATGACCTTGACCTTTGACACCCTGACCATACTAACCTTATCAGTCATCATCCCTTCCTACTGTGTCTCTGACAAAAGTTTGGTCAAAATCCATCAAGAGGTTCAGGAGATATCGTACCCAGACGAATGAATTAGTCAGCTCCATCTGACTTTGAACTTAGAGCACATGACCTAGTTGACCAAATCAGTTCATCATTTTCTCATTCTGCATGACTGACAAAAGTTTGGTGGAAATCTGTCAATGGATTCAGGATAAATCATGCACACAATAGTGCTACAGATGTACGGACCCATGCACACACGAATGCACGCACGGACAGACAGACCAATTACTGAATGTCTCCTTAGCCATAGGTGTGCAGACAAAATAATAATAATAATAATAATAATAATAATAATAATAATAATAATAATTCTGACTTGAAGAATTCAGTATATGTTATACTAGAGAATGAAATGCAAAGAATTCAGACCCTGAGCTGTCAGTGCAAAGCGCCACTCGGTGTGCCTCTACCAAGCCTTGCACATGGACTCGTCATACAACCTCCATGACCTTGCTGACCTAATAAGTTGATTATCCCTTCTTACTTTATCACTGACAAAATTTTGGTCGAAATCCATTGAGTTCAGGAAATATAGTGCTCACACCTATTTGACCTTGACTATTAATCCCCTGACCTTGCGGACCCAATCAGTTCATGGCCCCTAAATACTCTATCACTGACAAAAGTTTGGTCGAAATCCGCCGAGGAGTTCAGGAAGTATCTTGCCCACACCCATATGACCTTGGCCACGCCGTCCAAATCAGTTTGTAGTCTATTTTTTTGTAACTGACAAAAGTTTGGTTGAAAACCGTTGAGGAGTTCAAGAGATATAGCACCCAAACCATATAAATTTGACCTTTGACCCTTTGACCCCGCATCATCTAATAAGTTCATCGTCCGTTCATACTGCATCACTGACAAAAGTTTGATCAAAATCCGTTGTGGGACTCAGGAGATATCACTCTCACAATGATAAACTAACTTGACTTCGTAGTGACCCTGACCTTGGCCCCTTGATCTAGGTGATCTAATCAGTTCATCTCCTCATACTGCATTCATGACAAAAGTTTGGTGGAACTCCGACTATGGGTTCAGAAGATACCGTGCCCTCAAGTGTTTCGGAAGCAAGAACCCATGGACGCACGAAAGCACGCACGCGCGGACAGACCAAGCACTTAATGCCTCCTCCACTATAGGTGAGAGAAAAGATAATTAGATATGCAATATGATTACTTATACCCAAAGATGAATTAGTGATGTGGCAGCCTTGGACCAACAAATGGTGAAGGCCTCTGTTTGTTCCGTCTGTATTATAAATGCATGAGGTACAACATTATATATTTTTTCAGTATGACTCATAATGTATACATGAAAATTTGGATTCTTGATAAAAACTTCATGCATGCAGTTTCACTATGGGTCTGTGGGTATGGCATACTTGGCTGTCAGTACAGTACAAGGCAACATCATTTTACATTAATGTTCGTATCAACTTATATACAGATATCCCTACGGGGAAACAAATCTGATGCAGAAATGTTAGAAGATCCACGATGCACGTCATCAAATTTTCTATACTTAAGTTTCGTGACGTTTCGGAAGCGACGCACTCGTCCCCAGACAACGGGTAAGAAGTTATTTATATATTTATTCGCTCATTGATTTATTTATCTATTGAGAACAATAAGCTAAAGGTCAGAGGTCACGATCGAATTTTGACCAAGCAAGGTAAACTTAAATAGCTTTTATCCGATTTAGACCAAACTTGGTGGTGGAGTTCAGGGAGAGGAAAGAACGAATTGAGTTATTTTCTAAAATAATTAAGGGCACTGAGCAAGGGCATATTCGATTCTTATGGCTATATGAAAATAAAATAACATAGATTGATAGATAGATAGATAGACAGATAGTTAACATTGCCCAAACACGGTGTAGGGATGTGGGACGGCCAAGAGATTGTAGTTTTGAAGAACCATGGATTGAAAATCAAGGTCACATGGCAAGGTCTCCTTGATCAGACGTTATCCATTGTATAAAATCCTTTGTTGAGGGGTTCAGGATTGAGAACAAAGGAATTCGATATTGAAAATAAATATCAAGGTCACGGTCACTGGGAAACGTCGAAGGTCAAGGTCACGTGGGAAAATCATCTTAAACAGTATGGATCCTTTGGATCAAACTCTGCTGGAGATTTCAAGATAAATCAATGGTGACGGGATTCGATTTTGAGAACAATCCTTAAAATGGCGAGTTCAAGTGCTCTGCTCTGTAAATTAAACATTTTGAATAGATTAAGACCAAATCTGGTGGAAGGAATGAGTCAGCAAAGCATGAAGAGATTTTATTTTTCGGACAATAAGTAAGAGATCGAGTAAGTTTTGGTCCGACTATTGCTCAAGTTAATGACAAGGTTAAGGGACAGGAAAGAGTGAAATTATTCAATTTTGAGAACAAATTGTCAAAAGTGAAGGTTATGAAGTAAAGTTAAATATATGGCCCTTACATTAATTGTTGAGCAGGGATATTGTACTCTTTCAGTACCCCTTTTTGTTTAGAATTTTATTCTCGCTACCGGCGCATGTGTTTAATAATAACTGAAGATGCTTATCAACAGGTAAGGGATAGAGCCAGCCTTAAGTCACACTATCGCTACCAGACGGTTCTCTTAAACTGCATAATATCAAGCAGCGTAAAGAATAAACTGCATAAGAACGACACCTTGCTGAAACGATTAAATTGTTCCACATCCAAAGAGAGATTTCCATTCAAATTTTAGACGAGTAAGGAAAACCCGCCCTCTGACTGCAGGCGTAACAAATCGGATCGAAAAGCCTATATTTGTTCTCACACATCAGTGATATTAAACGTGAGGCGAATATACCACCTTTAATTTGAAATCCCCGGCGAGAACTATTTTCCATAAACTCCCTGGGTAGGTGGGGGGAGCTCAGAATACATTCAGACTCCAGTGCAAATGGAAATCAGAGATGCATGAGAGCGCGTGTTTACTTTTTCGGTGGTGCCATCTCTGAATTCGACGTTTTCTTTTAATATTAACCTCCTCCTTTTGTTCCATTTTCGTCGCTTTTAAAATATTTGTGTGAAATGAATAGGAACATGAGACGGTGGCAATGGGATTCCTCTGGTAGTGTTTGTGCGTATGTGGGGGGGAGGGGTGGGGTTCGGCATACACTCAGATTTAGCGGGAATGGAAATCAGAGATGCATGGAAGGGTAGGTTTATTTTAAGTAGTGACAACTCACTTCTCCATTTTCATTCCAGTCTAAGCCACTATCTTCTATTTTCTTCTTCTTTCCCCGTCCTTTTTTGAAGACTCGTGTGGAATACGGATGAAGTTAAAAGTTAATGTGGTATTAGATCTCCTTGGGTAGTAGTGGGCGAGAGGGCTAAGAATATACATGATCTACAGAGCAAACAGAAAACTTGGATGTTGACTTTTGCAGTAGTGACATCTCGCACCCGACCGGAAAATTATTCTGAATTCATCGCATTCTTTGGCTTCATTCCCTCTGCATTTAAGGACTGTCATATGGAATGAAGATGAAACTCAGAGTTATAGGAAGCATTATGTTGGGCTAAGACTTATGACTTCAATTATATGTGATCTGGGATTTTTTTTTTTTTGCTTTTTGAAGGGGGAAGGAGCGGCAATGAGTTAAAGGAGTGGCTGCCAATAACCCGCTCAGTAAAATGACATTTTTCCAGGAGCGACTTTTCGAACTAAAGAGATTCAAAATGGCTTTAAATGTGTCACTGTCAGGGTGATCTCTTGTGGTGAATAACACTGTTTGGCTGCAATGTAAATTAAGTGTAAATGACTTCCTCGTGCTGAAAGATGTAAATTGACATGAACGAAAATGCTCGGTGATATATTTAGCCAGGGATCTCTCTCACACTGAGGTGGTTCGGCCATGTGGAGAGGATGGAGGGTGAAAGACTGACGAAGAGAGTGTATGTGAGTGAGGTGGAGGGGGGAAGAGGGAGGGGGAGGCCGAGGATGAGATGGAAGGATGGGGTGGAGAGGTATATGAGAGAGGAGGGGTGTGAGTTGGGAGCAGGGCAGTGAAATGGCGGGGGACAGGGCGACTTGGAGGCGATTTGTTTGTGGTCACCCAGAAAGGGATTGAGGCGTCTGGCAATAGATCTCTCTCTCTCTCTCTCTCTCTCTCTCTCTCTCTCTCTCTCTCTCTCTCTCTCTCCTGCTCTTATCCTCAAAATCCCGTTACTTTCGTTCATTCTCCCTCCTCTTCCTTCGCTGAACTAATTTTCTGTTCTCACCTTTCTCCTTCTACTCTCTGTTCGATTTCTCTGGGAATCCTTCTTTGCCTTCTTACTCTATATTGTCATATAATTTTGTACTGATGCTTAGCATAATTTATAGCAACTGTTATTGTTTTTCATATCTCTCTGTTCTTTCCTTCTCTCCTTCCGGCTTTCTTTCCTTCGATCTATTTCTATGTCGGTCGCGTGTAATCCCTAGCTATCTTGACGACAGTTTACGAGTATATTCCCATTCGTCACAATCTATTTCCCCCCCCCCCGTCTTTCTTTCTTTCTGTCTGTCTGTCTGTCTGTCTCTGTCTCTCTCTCTCTCTCTCTCTCTCTCTCTGTCTCTCTCTCTCTCTCTCTCTCTCTCTCTCTCTCTCTCTCTCTCTCTCTCTCTCTCTCTCTCTCTCTCTCTTTCAATCTGTCTACATATATCTACCGTATATCTATTTCTACATCTATACCTATCTATCGATCAATCAGTCACTTTATCTATCTATCTGTCTATCTATATAAAACACACACACACACAAACACACACACACACACACACACACACACATACATACCTGTATATATAATATATATATATATATATATATATATATATATATATATATATATATATATATATATATATATTATGCGAGGAAGAAGGAACCAAAGGCTCAGCCTGCAAAACGTTCCTTCCAGGAAAACAAAAATACAAAAGAGAGCCAAGTTCAAGATCCACTCATTTCGAGATGCCTGGACATACTGTTTGAAAGACTGGAGATCATAGGAAGTAGGAAATACAGGCAGAGGGAGACAGTTCCAGAGCTGACCTGTTGCATAAATGAAGGACTGAGAGAAAAGGTTAACTCTTACATTAGAGAGTTGGACAGAAAAGAGATGAGAGTTTGCAAGATGGGTGCTATGCGCCCGTCGTAGAGGTGAAGGGATGCAAGCAGACAGTTCAGAGGAGCAGTGACCACTGAAGTAGTTATAGAAAAGATATAAAGAGGCAACAGTGCGGCGAAGAGACAGAGGTTGAAGGAAGCCAGTTAGAGGAGGAGATTTGATGAGACGAATAGCCTTTGACTCCACCCTATTGAGAAGTGCTGTATGTGGGGAGCCTCCCCACACATGAGAGTTGTACTATAAACAGGGGGGAATAAAACCCGTGTATCAAGTCAATAATTGCAGGGGTAAAGTAGTCACTGAGTCGGCCTAGGACACCTAATCTCTTAGAAGCAGATTTTACAAGAGATGCTATATGATCTCTCCAAGATAAGACCCGTGTGAATGAAACCCCAAGCATGTTAAAGGATGATGCAGGATTGAGCTGGATATTTTTAAACATCAGTGGGTACTCCTGTGATACATCTTGACGGGTTGATATGTGTAAAAACTGAGTCTTTGATGCAGTAAAAACAACAAGATTATTTTTACCCCAGTCAGAGATACGAGCCAAGTCAGACATTAGGTGTGCCATAGCCTCATCCCTTGTTTGTTGAAGTAATTGCTGAGATGGACGTTGTGGAAACCGAATGGAAAGGTGGAGGGTGGATTTATCAGCGTACGAGTGGATAGGATTAGATGTACAGCTTAGAAGATCATTGACGAATAAAAGGAAGAGAGATGATGATAGGACAGGGCCCTGAGAAACACCACTGTTGATAGATCTAGGAGAAAAACAATGGCCATCTACAACAGCGGCTATAGAACGACCAGAAAGGAAGCTGTAGATAATTATAGAACGACCAGAAAAGAAGCTATAGATGAGGTAAGGATAGAAACCGTATGAGGGCAGTTTGGAAATTAAATATTTATACCAGACTCGATCGAAAGCCTTTGAGATGTCAAGTGTAATGGCAAAGCTTTCGCCAAAGTCCCGAAAGGAGAATGACCAGGAGTGTGAAAGGTAGGTGAGAAGATCGCCAGTGGAGCGTCCCTGACGGAATCCATACTGACGGTCAGAAAGAAGGTTGTGACAGGAAAGATGCTTTAAAATTGTTCTGTTAAGAATAGACTCGAAAACTTTTGAGATACAGGATGTTAAAGCAATTGAACGATAGTCAGAGGATTGGGAATGGTCACCCTTCTTTGGGACTGGCTGAATGAGGGCAAACATCCAGCAAGAAGGAAGTGTACAAGTTGAAAGACAAAGGCGAAAGTGTTTACTTAGGCAGAGTGTAAGCACAGAAGCACAGTTCCTGAGGACAATAGGAGGGACTCCATCAGGCCCATATGCCTTGTGATGGCAGAAAATACATCAACTGAAGAAATTTTAATGTCAGCCATGAGGAAGTCAGAGGAGGGAAGTGATGGAGGAACAGCACCGGAATCCTCTAAGGTGGAATTGGAGGAGAAAGTCTGAGTGAAGAGATCTGCTTTATCAGTACAAGAAATAGCTACAGTCATCAAAGTAGAAAACGTGAGGGAAGGATGATGAGGTAAAGTCGTTAGAAAAGTTTTTGGCAAGGTGCCAGCAAGAGCGGGAAGAATTCGAGTTGGAGAGTTGAGAGCATTTAGTACGGATGAAATTATTTTTAGTAGAGCGATGAACAGACTTAGCTCGATTCCGGGCAGAAATAAAAAAAAGATGTGATTCAGGGGTGGGTTGGCTCCGGTACCTTTTATAGGCCCTCTCCTTATTGTGGACAGCTTTAGAACACGCGTGCTTAAACCAAGGCTTTCTTTGCATTAGTCAAAGGATATGAGAGAGAAGTGTATGCTTCAATGCCCGAGAGAATAACCTCCGTAAGGCGCAAGGCACATTCAGATGGCTCCCGGCCATGGAAGCAATAATCATTCCATGGAAAATCAAAGAAGTACAGTCACTCATAATAGAAACGACCCCCCCGGCCAAGACACCTTTCAACCAATATGATATCGGTCCTGGTAACACTGTAAATGACGTCAGCTGTGTTTGGGGGAAGTTCATTCAAAGATTATTCGAAGTGTGTCGAGCCCATTCATTTAACCCTTGAGGCCGGGGGTTTCATTTGCATCATGTGCGGCATTAATGCATAAATGTTTCGGGTATAGGATTCTGTTATCACCTGAAAGTTCTTTGTTCTTGTAGCATAAAGTTAATTTTGTGTGAAGGACAACATAACAAGTCAGATATAATGTATGTTTGACTCGAATTGTGGATTGAAGCAGTGTTTCGTGCAGATTAACTCCGCCCTCCTCTCAAACACCCCTCCTCATCCCCCCATATGGCTGACTTCAAATACACTGTTACCAACACTGAATACCCAGAGTTATATTGCCTCAAACGCAGGGGGGGTCTTTTCTTTTATGAGTGACTGTACATTCTGAGGGCCTCCCAATCCGCAGCTCCAAAGTGCCACAGACGACATTTCTTTGGAGGGTCCACAGGTCGTACCGGAGCAATAGGACAGGTTATGGTAATAAGGTTATGATCAGAGGAGCCCAACGGAAAGAAAAATTTACAGTGTAAGCAGAAGGATTAGTTGTATATATATATATATATATATATATATATATATATATATATATATATATATATATATATATATATTGTTACGGAACAGAGAAAGATAATGTACACTTTAAGTGAGAATGCTAAGAGTCACTACTGTCCCGTAAAGTTCCAAGTTCAAAACAAAAGAGTTAGGTAAAATTACACGTTAAAGTTTAATCCTTAAATTAACAACAAAACATTCAGGACTCATAAAGATAATGTAATGGCAAATAAACAGGTTAAATATATGGTTAACTGCAATAGCCTCTATTAACACGAAATTAGCAAGAGTAAATTTATCTAAGTCAGCCCTGATAAAATGAGATACCAGATAATACTCAGTGAATGCCAGATAAATAATTACAGATACAAACTATTATCAAAAATAACTGACACAACCCAACATTAATCAAAACCTCACTAGGCCTAAGAATTAACCTTATGCTACACAGTACAAGAAAAAATACAACAACAGTTATACTCAAATTACACACAGATGCTAGATGGTTGGAGACTTCTTGAGCACTCACAATAATCATAATTGTACAGGGGAGGACAGAGATGTGAACAAAATGAGGAGCAGATCTAAGTGGCAATGATGCAGAGACTGAGCTCATTATATAGGGGCCGGCAGAGCCTGATACAACTTGTAAGGGGACGCGCAAATGAAAGCCATGGGGACATAGAGCTCACAATCCCGCTCTGGACAACAGAGAGAACGACTTACTCTACTATAACGGTAGAAGGGGGGGACTGAGGCAGAACACGCTCGTGATCAAACATGCAGCAACTGTGCGTTAAAATTACACAAAGGATGATGAAATCATAGGCTATGTAACACCTCCCCACAAAGAAAAAGAAATTTACAAAGGAAATTTCTTATTACTCTAAACAATCTGTCTAAAGTCTAGATAAGCAATCTGCAATAACATTTTCTTTCCCCTTGACATGTTGTATGTCTAATGAATACTCCTGAAGAAGTAGACTCCATCTTGCCAATCTCTGATTTTTATCTTTAAACTTACTAAGGAATTTCAGTGGGTTATGATCGGTATAAATGACTATGGGGTCAAAACCAGAACACAAATAAAATGAAAAATGTTGTAAACCCAAAATCAAGGCCAAAAGCTCTTTCTCAATAGTTGAGTAGTTCTTTTGAGGTGGAGTGAACTTCTTACTGTAATAAGATACAGGATGTTCAATACCCTGATCATCCTCTTGCAGCAAAACAGCCCCAGCTCCTGTATCACTTGCATCAACAGCCATCTTAAAAGGCTTAGCAAAATTTGGAGTAGCGAGCACTGGCTGACTTAATAGAATAGCTTTAAGTTTGTTGAAAGAGGATTCACAGTTATCGGTCCAGACAAATTCAACTCCCTTTTTCAGTAGGTCTGTAAGTGGTGATACAAGAATAGAAAAGTTAAGAACAAATCTCCTGTAATAACCTACCATTCCCAAAAATCTTTGTAGCTCTTTCCTACTTTTAGGTCTGGGAAGATCACTTATAACCTGAACCTTAGCTCCTGGTGGTGCAACATGTCCATCACCAATTACATACCCAAGGTACTGAACTTTAGCTTGACCAAACTCACACTTTGATAAATTAGCTACAAGATTAGCATGAACTAAACGGTCAAGAAATTTACTGACATGGCATAGGTGATCTTTCCAGTTGTCACTGAAGATTAATACATCATCAATATAAACAACACACCCTGCCAAACCCTCTGTTACAACATTCATGAGCTTCTGAAATGTGGCTGGTGCATTCTTCATACCATACGGCATTACAGAACATGCAAAAGCCTTTCCTAGTGTTACAAAACATGAGATCTCCCTAGCACGTTCAGTCATAGGTACTTGCCAGTATCCCTTTAACAAATCAAACTTACTTATGTACCTAGCCTTTCCGATCTTGTCTATGCAATCTTCCACACGAGGGAGAGGGTAAGTGTCTGTTTTGGTTATCTGATTAACACGTCTGTAGTCGATGCAAAGCCTCTGTGACCCACCTGGCTTAGGGACTAGAGTGACAGGAGAACTCCACTCGCTCTGACAGGGCTCAATCATCTTGTGGTCCAACAGGTAGCCAAGCTCCTTCTGGATGAGAGGAACTTTCACTGGGTTCACACGGTAAGGAGGCAATTTAATTGGCTTTGCGTTTTCAACATCGACATCATGCATCAACACAGTGGTTCTTCCTGGAGTAGCACGGAACACTTGCGGGTACTCCTGCAGTAATGCCGAAAACTCCTGCCTTTCCTTGGGTGGTAGATGAGAAAGCTTAGTCTGGAGATCATTCATGATATCAGGATTCTTCCCCAAACTATCACTCAGGCTCATACTGCATGGGAGAGCTTCACTTGCAGACTCGGGTGGAACAGCTACAGTGCAGACTGGATTATTTTCGTCCCGCCTGTGATATAACTTTAGCATGTTGATGTGACATAGTTGCTTGCTCTTTCTACGATCTGGTGTGGCGATGACATAGCTGACATCACTGAGTTTCTTCTCCACGAAATAAGGGCCACTAAACTTGGCTTGAAGAGGTTGCCCATGAACTGGTAGCAGAATCAAAACCTGATCTCCTGGCTGAAAGTGGCGTAACCTGGACTTCTTATCATACCAAGTCTTCATCTTCTCCTGAGCAGCTCCTAAATTCTCTCTCGCCAGCTGTAAAGCAGTGGACAGCCGTTCTTTGAAATTCATCACATACTCCAGCAGGTTGACGTCATCTTCCTCCGACAGCCAGCATTCCTTGAGTAGCTTAAGGGGTCCTCTTACTTCATGGCCAAACAGTAGTTCAAAAGGTGAGAAGCCCAGTGATTCATTTGGAGATTCTCTTGCAGCAAACACAACGAATGGAAGACCTTTATCCCAGTCTTTCTGATGTTCCAAACAGTATTTCTTGAGCATCGATTTGAGTGTTTGATGATATCTCTCCAACGCTCCTTGGGTCTGGGGATGGTAAGCTGAAGACGTGATCTGGGTGATGCCCAACTCTTTCAGAGACTGCTTGAAAACATTTGACATGAAATTACTTCCTCGGTCTGACTGTACCTCCTTGGGCAGACCAAACTTTGTGAAGAACCCTAGCATTTCCTTAACCACGTTCTTTGCTGAGATGTTTCTAAGTGGAATGGCTTCAGGATAACGAGTAGCCATATCAATCAGGGTCAACACATAAGAAAATCCTGAAGAAGTCTTAGGAAGAGGGCCCACAATATCCACCAACACACGGGTGAAAGGCGCCTCAAAAGGAGGAATGGGAACTAGAGGTGCAACCTTTTCGGTCTGATTACACTTCCCCACAACTTGACAGGTGTGACAAGACTTACAATACCAGGAAACATCCCTGAAGATACCTGGCCAGTAGAAGTGTTCCAAAATGCGTGCCACAGTCTTCCTCACTCCAAGGTGTCCTGCCAAACTGGAATCATGAGCCACTCGAATGATATCCTGCCTACAAACACGAGGGATGACAACTTGATGTACAACCTCCCATTCACAGTCGGCTGATGCTGTTGGGGGTCTCCACTTCCTCATAAGTACTCCTGACTTTACATAATAACAAGTAGAAGCACCAGCTGACTCTTCTTCACTGTAAGCAGAGTTAGCTAGACCTTTCAACTCAGGGTCAGCAACCTGCAACTCAACCAACTCTTGACGAGACAAATTATCAACACTACGGGGTACTGCCTCATCTGGTGAGTGGTCCAAATTAGCAAGAAAAGTGTCAGCTAGGATAACATCATCATCATCCTCTAAATCACCAGTAACTTTAGACTTAGCCCTAGTGACAGCACATGCAGGGAACACATCAGGGACATCACAATCCTGGGACACAGCCGCTGGTTCGCTAGACAACTGAGGAGCTGGACACACTTTACTTCCACCAATATCATTTCCAAGTAAGAAAGTTACACCTGACATTGGGAGTGTCTCAACCAACCCAACCATAACGGAACCATTAACAAAACCAGACTCTAAATTCACTCTGCACAGAGGGACAGAGAAGTAATTATTCCCTACACCTTGTAAGATTACAGTTTCATCAGAGGAATTAACGTTACAGCCTAGAACACTGGTCAGCATAAGGGATTGGCAAGCACCTGTATCACGATATATTTGAACTGATTTCCTGTCATTACTGTCCAGAGGACTGACAAAACCATCAGACAGGAAATTAGCACATGAACTCTTGAGAGTGTCACCCACGTTACTGCTCAAAAGAGGAGCTCCATCATGAGAATTTAAGTTACCCCTCAAAGCAGGTTCAGTTAACTCAGTTAAAGAATTCTGGGAACTCTCAAGAGTGGACACTAGACCAATTGACTGAATATTTAAAGACTCCTTTTTGTTCACATCACGCTGTCTCCTGAAACATCTCTCCGTAGTATGACCAAGCTTACTACAATAAGTACATTTACTTTTCTGAAATCTAGAGGTGAAGCTGGTATTTACTTCCTGAGAAACATCATCCTTATTCTCTTTCCTGTTACCTGTACTCTGAGTAGAGGCAACGTACTTACTCTCAGCTTTCCCTTTTTCTCTAGAATATCTCTTGTGAGTGAGAACATACTCATCAGCTAAAACTGCAGCATCAGACAAATTATCTATTCTTTTCTCATCAAGATATAGGCTTACATCTTTATAAATACACCTTTTGAAGTCCTCCAGCAAAATCATCTGCTTAAATTTGTCAAAATCAGAATCCACATTCTTAGAATTTAACCACTGCTCCAACAAATCTTCTTTGATTTTTGCATACTCAACATGGGATTGCTTATCTTGCTTGTAAGTTGTCCTAAATTTTACTCTATAGGCTTCAGGAACAAGCTCATAGGCCTTAAGAATCAAGCTCTTAACTACATCATAATTATCAGACTGATCCTGAGGCAAAGATGCATAAGTTACTTGAGCTTTACCGGTGAGAACAGTTTGAAGGAGTACTGGCCAATACTCCTTAGGCCAATTAAAACCTGTAGCTACCCTCTCAAACAACTGAAAATACTTAGTTAAATCAGATTCATTAAAAGGAGGGACAAGTTTAACATTTTTAGCCACATCAAAATCATCAGAGCTAGATGATCCAGTTCCACCTTGTTTCATGCGATACTCATGGTCTGCCTGAATCCTAGCAAGTTCAACTTGTGCGTGAAACTCAGCCTCCTTAACATCAGCCTCCTTAGCACGTGCTTGAAATTCAGCTTCCTTCACACGAGCCTCCTGCAGGGCTAGCTGTAACTTAGCTAATTCAATCTGCGTTTGCTCATTTGGAGGAGTTACATTAAACAAGCTTTTATTAATCATGCTAACAATTTGATCTTTAGAATGATGAGAGTGAACTGCAATTCCCAATTGTTGAGCAACAAGCTTAAGTTCATTCTTTGTTCTGTTTTCTATATCACACACTGTTTGCACATTTGACAAAAAATCTTTGGCTTCATCAAGTGTAGAAATAGTAGCCATCATGAATATATCACAGTCACAAAATATCAAACAATATCCTTATGATAATATCCTGAATATCCTGATATGAGGTCGCCAAATTTATGTTACGGAACAGAGAAAGATAATGTACACTTTAAGTGAGAATGCTAAGAGTCACTACTGTCCCGTAAAGTTCCAAGTTCAAAACAAAAGAGTTAGGTAAAATTACACGTTAAAGTTTAATCCTTAAATTAACAACAAAACATTCAGGACTCATAAAGATAATGTAATGGCAAATAAACAGGTTAAATATATGGTTAACTGCAATAGCCTCTATTAACACGAAATTAGCAAGAGTAAATTTATCTAAGTCAGCCCTGATAAAATGAGATACCAGATAATACTCAGTGAATGCCAGATAAATAATTACAGATACAAACTATTATCAAAAATAACTGACACAACCCAACATTAATCAAAACCTCACTAGGCCTAAGAATTAACCTTATGCTACACAGTACAAGAAAAAATACAACAACAGTTATACTCAAATTACACACAGATGCTAGATGGTTGGAGACTTCTTGAGCACTCACAATAATAATAATTGTACAGGGGAGGACAGAGATGTGAACAAAATGAGGAGCAGATCTAAGTGGCAATGATGCAGAGACTGAGCTCATTATATAGGGGCCGGCAGAGCCTGATACAACTTGTAAGGGGACGCGCAAATGAAAGCCTTGGGGACATAGAGTTCACAATCCCGCTCTGGACAACAGAGAGAACGACTTACTCTACTATAACGGTAGAAGGGGGGGACTGAGGCAGAACACGCTCGTGATCAAACATGCAGCAACTGTGCGTTAAAATTACACAAAGGATGATGAAATCATAGGCTATGTAACAATATATATATATATATATATATATATATATATATATATATATATATGTATATGTATATGTATATATATATATATATATATATATATATATATATATATATGTATATATATATATATATATATATATATATATATATATATATATATATATATATATATATATATATATATATATATATTTATATATATACCAGTGGGGGTAGGGGGGTTTCAAGAATACTCCCCCAGTATCCCTGCTTGTCGTACGAGGCGACTAAAAGGGTTGGTGGTGGGTTAGTGCCCCACCCCGTAAAAAGAACTAACTAAAAAAGCAAATAAAGCGCCTCGGACCCGGACGGACCATACGTTGACGACTAAGGAACGGACAAAGGACATTCTGAGGGTAGGAACGTGGAATGTGAGAGGAGTGAATGATGAAGTGAAAGAGAGAGAGATTGTCCAGGTGCTTGAGGATGCAAAAGTGGATATATGTGGATTGACTGAAACTAAATGGCAAGGTGAAAGGATGAGAGAATGGGAACACGGTGTAGGTATATGTGCGGGAGTCAGTGAGAATGAGAGGGCAAGAGAGGGAGTATGTCTGATGATAAGCAAGAAGTGGAAGGAGAATATAAGAGAGTATGGAACAGTGGGTGCAAGGATTGTATGGGTGAGGATGAAAGTAGGTATACAAGCATGGGCGATTGTATGTGTGTATGCTCCAACAGAGGATCGAGTGGCAAGAGTGAAAGATGAGTTTTGGGCGAGAGTAGAAGCATGTATGGACAAGTTTGAGAGGAGCGAGAGAGTGCTGTTGATTGGAGACATGAATGGCAAAGTTGGGAATGTACGAGTGGATGGAGTGGTTGGTCAGAGGGGTGTGCCAGCTGAAGTAGATGGGAATGGTAGTGCTTTGGTGGACATCTGTGCTGGTAAGGGGTTGGCAATAGCCAACACCTACTTTCGTCATAAGATGATCCACCGGTATACATGGAGGGTAATGAGGAGGATGGATGGTGAACTTGTTGAACGAAAGGCAATGATAGACTACGTGTGTGTGGATGAGCGAATGAGAAGACAAGTGGTGGATGCAAGGGTATGGAGAGGGTGGGGGAATGGAGTCTCGGACCATCACTTAGTGATGGCCAAGGTAGAGCTGCAAAGAAACTGGTTGAGGAGACGAAGGGGAAGACAGGAGGAAGCAGCTCCTGTGAGAAGAGTGGAGAAATTGCAAGATAGTGAGAAAAGGACAGAATATAAGAGCATAGTGGAAGAAAGATTGGGAAGGTATGAGCTAGAGCAGATGGAAGGGGTGGAAGACGTATGTAAGATATTCACGGAAGAGATAAGCGCAGCGTGTGAGGCAGTTTGTGGAGTGAGGAGGAGATGCAAGGGTGTGCAAGGGACAGCATGGTGGAATGATGAGGTGAAACGAGCTGTGGAACAAAAGAAGAAGGCATATGGTGAATGGTTGGTGAGTAGAGGTAGGGAGAAGATGAGAGAGAGAAGAGAGAGGTATATGTGAGCAGGAGAAGGGAGGTTAAGAGACTGGTGAAGGAGAGTAAGAAGAAAGTGGATGAAGAGTTTGGGAGGAATCTGAGTGTGAAATGGAGGGAGAGTAAGAAATTGTTTTGGAAGGAGGTAAAGAAAGTAAGGCAGTGTGAAAGGGGAAATAGTAGGGGAGTGAAAGATAGGAATAATAGATTGTTGGTGGAGAAGAGAGAAATTGAGGAGATGGAAGGAGCACTTTGAGGATTTGTTGAATGTAGAGAGTGAGAGCAGTGTGAGTATAAGTGGTTGGGGAATGGCTGGGAGAAGAAGAGATGAGAGGAGGGAGGAAGAGATCAGTAGGTCGGAAGTAGTGGTAGCGATGAAGAAGATTAAGCTGGGAAAGGCCCCAGGAATTGATGGAGTGTGTGGTGAAATGCTTAGGTATGGGGGTGAGATTGTTGTGGAGTGGATATGGAAGTTGTGTAGATTGGCTTGGGAAGAGGGAAGAGTTCCAGAGGACTGGAAATCAGGTATAATTGTTCCTCTGTACATAGGAAAAGGGGAGAGAGAAGTATGTGGTAACCATAGGGGTATTTGCCTTCTTAGTGTGACTGGTAAAATATATGGTAGAATACTCATTGATAGGGTTAGGCATATGACAGAGGAGCTAGTTGGAGAAGAACAAGGGGGATTTAGGAAGGGAAAAGGGTGTGTAGATCAGATATTTGTTCTAAGATGTTTAGTGGAGAAGTATCTAGAGAAGGGAAGGAAAGTGTATGCTGCCTTCATGGACTTGGAGAAAGCTTATGACAGAATAGATAGGCAAGGTATGTGGAAGGTATTGAGGATATATGGAGTGGAGGGGAAATTGTTGAGTGCTGTGAAGAGTATGTACGAGGAAGCTAGGGCTACGGTGCGAGTGGATGGTGAGCTGAGTGAGTTCTTTGATCTCAATGTGGGACTGAAACAGGGGTGTGTGATGTCTCCATGGCTGTTTAATATATATATGGATGGGGTTGTAAAGGAGGTGCAAGGTAGGGCAGTGGATGTGGGGGTGGCCCTAATGAATGAGGGTGAGATTTGGAAGCTTCCGGTGTTGCTGTTTGCTGATGATACAGTATTGTTGAGTGAAGATGAATGGGAGTTGCAAGGTTTGGTGAATGAATTTGGGACAGTGTGTAGGAGGAGGAAGCTGAAAGTTAATGTAAACAAAAGTAAAGTTATGGTGTTTGAGAGGAATGAAGTCACAGAGTGTGCAGTGAGATTGGATGGTGAGGATATGGAGAATGTGAGTGCATTCAAGTACTTGGGTAGTGTGATGAGTAAGGATGGAACTTTGGGGGATGAAGTACGTGAAAGGGTACAGCAGGGAAGAAAGGTTGTTGGTACACTGAAAGCAGTGATGAGAAATAGGGAGGTGAGTATGGAAGTTAAGAAGTCACTGCATGATGGTATTGTGATCCCTACCCTGACGTATGGAAGCGAGGCGTGGACCTTGCAAGAGGGGAATAAGTCAAGAGTGAGAGCAGTGGAAATGAGTTACTTGAGAGGAGCATGTGGAGTGACGTGGAGGGACAGGTTGACGAATGAAGAAGTGAAGGAACATTGTGGGGTAGATGTGGATGTGGTTGAGAAGATTAGGAGAAATACACTGAGGTGGTTTGGACATGTGGAGAGAATGGAGAATGAAAGACTGACTAAGAGGGTGTATGTAGGTGAGGTGGAGGGAGGGAGAGGGAGAGGTAGACCGAGGATGAGGTGGAGGGATGGAGTTGAGAGGTATATGAGGGAGGGGGGGGTGAGTTGGGGGGAGGGGAGTCAAATGGTGGGTGACAGAGTGACTTGGAGGCGTTTTGTCTGCGGCCACCCTTTGCGGGATTAGGGCGTCGGGCTATATATAGATAGATAGATAGGTTCTTAAACTTTCTTGTGCAGCGAACCCCTTTCATTAAAACTAATCACGTGGCGGACCCTTAATTATGAGTAGATTTCCCTCCTACCCTACCCCTTGAATTTACAGGTGTTTGTATTTTCTTACAATTTAATAAATCTACAAAGAGGAGCACAAGCAACTTCCTTGAGCTTCCATCAGCAGCCCAACGTCAACTGACTATGGCATGCAGCGGGCCCATGGCGTCGGCCAGGCAGCAGCCAGTACAGAGTTGCCAAATCACAAATATCACTGCATTCTACAAACTCGTTAAATTGTTTCCAGGTACTGTTATATGTTTTATCTCACACTCACATTAGCCTGCAGTCCCCTTGGAACGTTCCACGGACCCCTGGGGGTCCGCAGACCACACTTTAAGGATAATTGATATATATATATATATATATATATATGAAAAGAGAAAGAGAGATTTTCACTCTCTAGCCGGGACAGGAACTCGGGATATATAGACTGGATCCAAACAATGTCACAGTACCGAGGCATCATAAAAGCTGAGCCATCTGGTTCGTACCTAAGAATCCTGGGTTCGATTATCTGCTAATACGTTAAAAAAAAAAAAAAAAAAAAAAATCTCAACATATATACCCACATGTAATGTTTGTTTCTTCAGCACACACACACACACACACACACACACACACACACACATACAGGTACACTGTATACAGTACAAGTGTTTCTTAAAGTGTAGTCTGCGGACCCCCCGGGGTCCGTGGAACGTTCCAAGGGGTCTGCAGGCTAATGTGAGTATGAGAGTATGAGATAAAACATGTAATAGAATCTGGAAACAATTTAACGAATTTTTAGAATGCAGTGATATTTGTGATTTGGCAACTCTGTACTGGCTGCTGCCTGGCCTCCGCCACGGGCCCGCCGCATGCCAGACAATAGTCAGTTGACATTAGGCTGCTGATGGAAGCTGAAGGAAGTTGCTTGTGCTCCTCTTTGTCGATTTATTAAATTGTAAGAAAATTAAAAAACCTGTAAATTCAAGAGGTAGGGTGGGAGGGAAATCTATTCATAATTAAGGGTCCGCCACGTGATTATTTTTTAATAAAAGGGGTCCGCTGCACGAGAAAATTTAAGAACCACTGATATATATATATATATATATATATATATATATATATATATATATATATATATATATATATATATATATTGATTGATTGACTGATAGATATATGAAGAGGTATCGTGGGTAAATTTATAGATACATTAGAGAAATGAAATAATGTAGTAGCCTACACCTATAATTCAAAATTTAAAAGACAGATATGATCTGTTAATTGTGAGTTTGGATTTTCTAACGTTTTATAATAAGTGCAATTTTCTATCACTATTCCGAATATTCTTTCAGGCATTTCAGCTTTCCCAGAGACAATTGTACTATGTGAGCGATTGAAAGATGGGAAAGAGAGAGAGAGGCTCAGGATGTAGAGTCCTTTTGTTAGATTTTTGCAACTGGGGACAAGTTTTTCTACACTGCCGAATCACTCTGGAGGACGATATTCTCTCTCTCTCTCTCTCTCTCTCTCTCTCTCTCTCTCTCTCTAATGTTTTTCCCCACTTTTTTTTTTCTCTGTCTAGCATCTTTCAAAACTGCTTCGTGTCTTGTGTCTGTTTGATCTTACCTCCCGTTTTCTGTTTCAGTTTGTTTCTGTGTCTCATCCGTATCCCAATATAACTTCTCTTTGTCGACACATGCGCCTCTGTTCTCTCTCTGTTAATATCTGTTCTTTGAAACATTAAATTTCTTCCTCCCCGAGTCTTCTCTCCCTGTTCTCCCGTCCCTCTTATATCTTTATATCTTTACTCGTTGTCTCGGTGTTTCGATGGTCTCCGTCCCTCATAAATATCTGTGTCAATAGTGTCTGCCTCTGTAACTCTTCTTTTCTGTCAGTGCATAGTCATTGTGTCTTTACTCTATCCTTTTCTTGTATGTCACAGTTTTTGTCTCTCTTACTCTCTTCAGGATTATTTGACTGTCTGTCTGACTGTTTAACTGGTTCTCAGTTTGTCTGACCGTCTGTTTTCTGCCTGTCTCTCAACCCGATTCTCAGAATGTCTGACTCTTTCTGTGGTACTCTGTCCCACAGTCTACTGTATATATGGACTTTGCTCTGTCCATTTGTTTATCTGTATTCGTTTGTGTCTTTCTGAGTTTGTCTGCCTTTCTATTTGTTCTCTCTCTCTCTCTCTCTCTCTCTCTCTCTCTCTCTCTCATTCATTCAATCTACAGTTTCAGTTTTCCATTTTCTCCACTGTTCTTTTCCGTTTACCCTTATTTCTGATTCCACAATTCAGTTTCATTTTCGCGATATCTGTGTATTGGCTGTTGTACACGATCTTGCTCTTTCTCACTTTTTCTTACCCACCTCTCTGTCGCCTTTGTTTTATACCATCCTCTTCCTGTGTCTACCTTATGTTTTCTTTACCCTTCCTCACCTGCCTCATTGCCATCTACTCTCCTCCCTGTCTACTCTTCTGCCTCTTTACTGTTTTACCTGCGTCCGTGTTCCGTACCTTTCCTTCCTCCCGTTATGCCTTCATCGGTACCCCTTATCCTCCTCCCAGCCTACCTCCCTAAATTTTATTCTCCACCTTCATTGCCACATCGTATCCTTCTTACTTTTTTCCATACCTACCATCTCCGTACCGCTCTTACTCCTTTAAACAACCTCCATTACTCTCCCAACCTCCCTCCCTCTCTGTTTTTCCTCCATCCCTCCTTTATTATCCTGCTTACCTACTTTTATCCTTACGCACATTGTTTCCCCTACCACTATACATTCCTCCTGCATACCTACCTACTCCATTTCGCTACCTACTTCCCCCTTTCTCTTCCCCCTTTCTACCTTAGTGCCTTCCTTACACGCCTCGTTTCTTCATCTCTTATCTGCCTTCCGAATCCTCATAATTTCCCACTGTCTCCTCTCTTCCTAAATTCCATTCACTTTCTGTCCTTCTTGCTTCCCACTTCCCGTTTCTCTTCCCTAGCCCTCTAAGTTTCTCCCCTCCCACCCCCTGTTTCCTTCTTTCTTAATTTCGACCACCCTTTCTCTCCTTCTTTCCTCCCACTTTCTCTTTTTCCTACATTTCTTTCTCTCCTTCATACCTACATGAATTCATACATGAATGGCAAAGTTGGGAATGTACGAGTGGATGGAGTGGTTGGTCAGAGGGGTGTGCCAGCTGAAGTAGATGGGAATGGTAGTGCTTTGGTGGACATCTGTGCTGGTAAGGGGTTGGCAATAGCCAACACCTACTTTCGTCATAAGATGATCCACCGGTATACATGGAGGGTAATGAGGAGGATGGATGGTGAACTTGTTGAACGAAAGGCAATGATAGACTACGTGTGTGTGGATGAGCGAATGAGAAGACAAGTGGTGGATGCAAGGGTATGGAGAGGGTGGGGGAATGGAGTCTCGGACCATCACTTAGTGATGGCCAAGGTAGAGCTGCAAAGAAACTGGTTGAGGAGACGAAGGGGAAGACAGGAGGAAGCAGCTCCTGTGAGAAGAGTGGAGAAATTGCAAGATAGTGAGAAAAGGACAGAATATAAGAGCATAGTGGAAGAAAGATTGGGAAGGTATGAGCTAGAGCAGATGGAAGGGGTGGAAGACGTATGTAAGATATTCACGGAAGAGATAAGCGCAGCGTGTGAGGCGGTTTGTGGAGTGAGGAGGAGATGCAAGGGTGTGCAAGGGACAGCATGGTGGAATGATGAGGTGAAACGAGCTGTGGAACAAAAGAAGAAGGCATATGGTGAATGGTTGGTGAGTAGAGGTAGGGGAGAAGATGAGAGAGAGAAGAGAGAGGTATATGTGAGCAGGAGAAGGGAGGTTAAGAGACTGGTGAAGGAGAGTAAGAAGAAAGTGGATGAAGAGTTTGGGAGGAATCTGAGTGTGAAATGGAGGGAGAGTAAGAAATTGTTTTGGAAGGAGGTAAAGAAAGTAAGGCAGTGTGAAAGGGGAAATAGTAGGGGAGTGAAAGATAGGAATAATAGATTGTTGGTGGAGAAGAGAGAGAAATTGAGGAGATGGAAGGAGCACTTTGAGGATTTGTTGAATGTAGAGAGTGAGAGCAGTGTGAGTATAAGTGGTTGGGGAATGGCTGGGAGAAGAAGAGATGAGAGGAGGGAGGAAGAGATCAGTAGGTCGGAAGTAGTGGTAGCGATGAAGAAGATTAAGCTGGGAAAGGCCCCAGGAATTGATGGAGTGTGTGGTGAAATGCTTAGGTATGGGGGTGAGATTGTTGTGGAGTGGATATGGAAGTTGTGTAGATTGGCTTGGGAAGAGGGAAGAGTTCCAGAGGACTGGAAATCAGGTATAATTGTTCCTCTGTACATAGGAAAAGGGGAGAGAGAAGTATGTGGTAACCATAGGGGTATTTGCCTTCTTAGTGTGACTGGTAAAATATATGGTAGAATACTCATTGATAGGGTTAGGCATATGACAGAGGAGCTAGTTGGAGAAGAACAAGGGGGATTTAGGAAGGGAAAAGGGTGTGTAGATCAGATATTTGTTCTAAGATGTTTAGTGGAGAAGTATCTAGAGAAGGGAAGGAAAGTGTATGCTGCCTTCATGGACTTGGAGAAAGCTTATGACAGAATAGATAGGCAAGGTATGTGGAAGGTATTGAGGATATATGGAGTGGAGGGGAAATTGTTGAGTGCTGTGAAGAGTATGTACGAGGAAGCTAGGGCTACGGTGCGAGTGGATGGTGAGCTGAGTGAGTTCTTTGATCTCAATGTGGGACTGAAACAGGGGTGTGTGATGTCTCCATGGCTGTTTAATATATATATATGGATGGGGTTGTAAAGGAGGTGCAAGGTAGGGCAGTGGATGTGGGGGTGGCCCTAATGAATGAGGGTGAGATTTGGAAGCTTCCGGTGTTGCTGTTTGCTGATGATACAGTATTGTTGAGTGAAGATGAATGGGAGTTGCAAGGTTTGGTGAATGAATTTGGGACAGTGTGTAGGAGGAGGAAGCTGAAAGTTAATGTAAACAAAAGTAAAGTTATGGTGTTTGAGAGGAATGAAGTCACAGAGTGTGCAGTGAGATTGGATGGTGAGGATATGGAGAATGTGAGTGCATTCAAGTACTTGGGTAGTGTGATGAGTAAGGATGGAACTTTGAGGGATGAAGTACGTGAAAGGGTACAGCAGGGAAGAAAGGTTGTTGGTACACTGAAAGCAGTGATGAGAAATAGGGAGGTGAGTATGGAAGTTAAGAAGTCACTGCATGATGGTATTGTGATCCCTACCCTGACGTATGGAAGCGAGGCGTGGACCTTGCAAGAGGGGAATAAGTCAAGAGTGAGAGCAGTGGAAATGAGTTACTTGAGAGGAGCATGTGGAGTGACGTGGAGGGACAGGTTGACGAATGAAGAAGTGAAGGAACATTGTGGGGTAGATGTGGATGTGGTTGAGAAGATTAGGAGAAATACACTGAGGTGGTTTGGACATGTGGAGAGAATGGAGAATGAAAGACTGACTAAGAGGGTGTATGTAGGTGAGGTGGAGGGAGGGAGAGGGAGAGGTAGACCGAGGATGAGGTGGAGGGATGGAGTTGAGAGGTATATGAGGGAGGGGAGGGGTGAGTTGGGGGGAGGGGAGTCAAATGGTGGGTGACAGAGTGACTTGGAGGCGTTTTGTCTGCGGCCACCCTTTGCGGGATTAGGGCGTCGGGCTATATATAGATAGATAGATAGGTTCTTAAACTTTCTTGTGCAGCGAACCCCTTTCATTAAAACTAATCACGTGGCGGACCCTTAATTATGAGTAGATTTCCCTCCTACCCTACCCCTTGAATTTACAGGTGTTTGTATTTTCTTACAATTTAATAAATCTACAAAGAGGAGCACAAGCAACTTCCTTGAGCTTCCATCAGCAGCCCAACGTCAACTTACTATGGCATGCAGCGGGGCCGCGGGCCCGTGGCGTCGGCCAGGCAGCAGCCAGTACAGAGTTGCCAAATCACAAATATCACTGCATTCTACAAACTCGTTAAATTGTTTCCAGGTACTGTTATATGTTTTATCTCACACTCACATTAGCCTGCAGACCCCTTGGAACGTTCCACGGACCCCTGGGGGTCCGCAGACCACACTTTAAGGATAATTGATATATATATATATATATATATATATATATATATATATATATATATATATATATATATATATATATATATATATATATATGAAAAGAGAAAGAGAGATTTTCACTCTCTAGCCGGGACAGGAACTCGGGATATATAGACTGGATCCAAACAATGTCACAGTACCGAGGCATCATAAAAGCTGAGCCATCTGGTTCGTACCTAAGAATCCTGGGTTCGATTATCTGCTAATACGTTAAAAAAAAAAAAAAAAAAAATCTCAACATATATACCCACATGTAATGTTTGTTTCTTCAGCACACACACACACACACACACACACACACACACACACACATACAGGTACACTGTATACAGTACAAGTGTTTCTTAAAGTGTAGTCTGCGGACCCCCCGGGGTCCGTGGAACGTTCCAAGGGGTCTGCAGGCTAATGTGAGTATGAGAGTATGAGATAAAACATGTAATAGAATCTGGAAACAATTTAACGAATTTTTAGAATGCAGTGATATTTGTGATTTGGCAACTCTGTACTGGCTGCTGCCTGGCCTCCGCCACGGGCCCGCCGCATGCCAGACAATAGTCAGTTGACATTAGGCTGCTGATGGAAGCTGAAGGAAGTTGCTTGTGCTCCTCTTTGTCGATTTATTAAATTGTAAGAAAATTAAAAAACCTGTAAATTCAAGAGGTAGGGTGGGAGGGAAATCTATTCATAATTAAGGGTCCGCCACGTGATTATTTTTTAATAAAAGGGGTCCGCTGCACGAGAAAATTTAAGAACCACTGATATATATATATATATATATATATATATATATATATATATATATATATATATATATTGATTGATTGATTGACTGATAGATATATGAAGAGGTATCGTGGGTAAATTTATAGATACATTAGAGAAATGAAATAATGTAGTAGCCTACACCTATAATTCAAAATTTAAAAGACAGATATGATCTGTTAATTGTGAGTTTGGATTTTCTAACGTTTTATAATAAGTGCAATTTTCTATCACTATTCCGAATATTCTTTCAGGCATTTCAGCTTTCCCAGAGACAATTGTACTATGTGAGCGATTGAAAGATGGGAAAGAGAGAGAGAGGCTCAGGATGTAGAGTCCTTTTGTTAGATTTTTGCAACTGGGGACAAGTTTTTCTACACTGCCGAATCACTCTGGAGGACGATATTCTCTCTCTCTCTCTCTCTCTCTCTCTCTCTCTCTCTCTCTCTCTCTCTCTCTCTAATGTTTTTCCCCACTTTTTTTTTTCTCTGTCTAGCATCTTTCAAAACTGCTTCGTGTCTTGTGTCTGTTTGATCTTACCTCCCGTTTTCTGTTTCAGTTTGTTTCTGTGTCTCATCCGTATCCCAATATAACTTCTCTTTGTCGACACATGCGCCTCTGTTCTCTCTCTGTTAATATCTGTTCTTTGAAACATTAAATTTCTTCCTCCCCGAGTCTTCTCTCCCTGTTCTCCCGTCCCTCTTATATCTTTATATCTTTACTCGTTGTCTCGGTGTTTCGATGGTCTCCGTCCCTCATAAATATCTGTGTCAATAGTGTCTGCCTCTGTAACTCTTCTTTTCTGTCAGTGCATAGTCATTGTGTCTTTACTCTATCCTTTTCTTGTATGTCACAGTTTTTGTCTCTCTTACTCTCTTCAGGATTATTTGACTGTCTGTCTGACTGTTTAACTGGTTCTCAGTTTGTCTGACCGTCTGTTTTCTGCCTGTCTCTCAACCCGATTCTCAGAATGTCTGACTCTTTCTGTGGTACTCTGTCCCACAGTCTACTGTATATATGGACTTTGCTCTGTCCATTTGTTTATCTGTATTCGTTTGTGTCTTTCTGAGTTTGTCTGCCTTTCTATTTGTTCTCTCTCTCTCTCTCTCTCTCTCTCTCTCTCTCTCTCTCTCTCTCTCTCTCTCTCTCTCTCTCTCTCTCTCTCTCATTCATTCAATCTACAGTTTCAGTTTTCCATTTTCTCCACTGTTCTTTTCCGTTTACCCTTATTTCTGATTCCACAATTCAGTTTCATTTTCGCGATATCTGTGTATTGGCTGTTGTACACGATCTTGCTCTTTCTCACTTTTTCTTACCCACCTCTCTGTCGCCTTTGTTTTATACCATCCTCTTCCTGTGTCTACCTTATGTTTTCTTTACCCTTCCTCACCTGCCTCATTGCCATCTACTCTCCTCCCTGTCTACTCTTCTGCCTCTTTACTGTTTTACCTGCGTCCGTGTTCCGTACCTTTCCTTCCTCCCGTTATGCCTTCATCGGTACCCCTTATCCTCCTCCCAGCCTACCTCCCTAAATTTTATTCTCCACCTTCATTGCCACATCGTATCCTTCTTACTTTTTTCCATACCTACCATCTCCGTACCGCTCTTACTCCTTTAAACAACCTCCATTACTCTCCCAACCTCCCTCCCTCTCTGTTTTTTCCTCCATCCCTCCTTTATTATCCTGCTTACCTACTTTTATCCTTACGCACATTGTTTCCCCTACCACTATACATTCCTCCTGCATACCTACCTACTCCATTTCGCTACCTACTTCCCCCTTTCTCTTCCCCCTTTCTACCTTAGTGCCTTCCTTACACGCCTCGTTTCTTCATCTCTTATCTGCCTTCCGAATCCTCATAATTTCCCACTGTCTCCTCTCTTCCTAAATTCCATTCACTTTCTGTCCTTCTTGCTTCCCACTTCCCGTTTCTCTTCCCTAGCCCTCTAAGTTTCTCCCCTCCCACCCCCTGTTTCCTTCTTTCTTAATTTCGACCACCCTTTCTCTCCTTCTTTCCTCCCACTTTCTCTTTTTCCTACATTTCTTTCTCTCCTTCATACCTACCCTCCTTCCCCCGCATCCGTAGCCTTTCTAAGCTCGGGCCCTTAGAATACGTTTACGTAATAGCTCCCTTGGTCCTTTGAATGAACAAGATACATGGAGGTGGTAGATACTCGTAGGGAGAAAATGCGATGAGTGGGTGCGGTTGTGAGAAATATCAAATGAGCGAGACTGCCGAGAAATACAGACGGGGCTGAATAGATGAGGGGTATTGATGTCTTAGCAGCTGAGGGATACTGGTGTGTGGATATGTTGTATTGGTGTATCACCAGGTGAAGTTCTGCTGTCTTAGTGTGTAATGGGTATTAATGTATTAGTGACTGAGGTGTATTGGTATATTAGAGGATAAAAGATATAGTTTTGGTGAATGAGTGAGCGAATGTGATTAAATGATATGTTATGGGCGAGATGTATTGGTGAGCGTGAATTATTGCTATATGAGTTGGAGGATAAAGGATGATGGTGCACTGGTGGGTGAGGGGTACTGGAGTACGAGCGACTGGGTGGGAGGTGTTGGATTAGTGAGTGGGTGACGGGTTCTTATATATCATTGGGTAGGCGAGGGGTACTGATGTATTACTGGGTGAGAATGACTGACGTACCAGTGGGTGAGGAGAACTGATGAAACAGTGGGTAAGTGGTGGTAATAATTATATGATTAATGTACGCACAAGGATTAGTTATAAGGAAGAGGTCAAGTATGTTGGAGTTCGTTTAGGCGGTCAGGGATACGGGTAGGGTGCTGCACAAGCTGCTCTAGGTCATTAAGGATAGAAGAGATGTAGGCTTGTTCACAGGTGGATCAGTGAATGGAGAGGAGAGCCAAACGTGGTGGTGAACACTGAAATCTCATAGCATGGAAATTTCAGAGAAAGGAGAAATGGATAGAATGTGTTCCATCGTAGATGAAAGATAGTCGAAGAATTTTTCATAGTCAGTAGTATTAGGGGATAAGTAAACAGCGCAGATATATTTAATCAGAGAATGACAGGAAAGCCGGAGCCAGAGAGTAGAGAATTCAGAAGAATCAAGTTCGGGAAGATGAGAACAAGATAAGTCGTTGCGTACATATACACAACTTTGAAACGAATAAAGAGAAAGCAGGAGGATACAGAAAAGGGTTTGCTATCAGTTGCCTCAGACAGCTCAGTCTCAGGAAGAGAAGGTGAGGTTTAGAGGAGGACAGGTTGTGCTCAACAGAGCGAAAGTCAGAGGAGAGGCCGCGAAAGTTGCAGAAATGAAGAAGAAGTGAGTCAGACAGTGGTTCCAGGCAGCTTGTTGATTCATCACCGGGAGAGGGGCGGATGGTGGGGGCATTTATGCGCCCCCCACCCCCCGGGGACTCCGAGGCTTGGATATTAGTTGCCATCTTTCTTTTCTAATTTGGTATCACTGGGTTAAAACAGCTGTTGAAAACACACTATTTCTTTCCATATTTTAATACACCATGGACATGAATTATATCAACAGTTCCTCAACCTAAGGGCTAAAGTGTTATTATGATGTCCTTGTTTTAACATTCGAAATATCTCTCAGTAAATTCCACCATCATGTGTGCTTTCTTAGCAGACTTACTATTTTGAGTATTTGAGAACTTTTGATGTCGTTGTTCCTCGATATTTTACAGCATTCCTCTTTCTTAAATTTTATCCGTGCATTTGATGTCTAGCTTTATTGATTAGACTTCTGATTTTCAAAACATGACACTTATTCAAATTAAATGGCATTGGCATGTTGTCATCCATTTATTAACTTTGTTTAGATCTTACTGTAATATTACCATCTACACTTCCGATAGAATCGCACCACCTAATTCATTATTGTCCAAACTGTTTTGCCTATTGTACCCCTTGTTACCTTCTTCTACCATTAAGTACCCCGATGGCTGATTAACTCAGTATTTGGAAGGACAGTGCCAATTACAATAAAAGTTCGCATAATCTAAGTGCTGGACAATAAATTATTATTCAGCATACGAACAAAAAAAGATTAATAACATAAATATGCTTGAAAATTACTTATAGGTCAATGTGAAATGTGGGGATGATGTTCACTGATGATTTTTGCCATTCCGGACAATAGGGAGGCGACTGCAGTGATAAAGACTTTGCTCCAGGTTTACATTTAGTTTGTTTCTCTGTTTTGACTTGATAATGCTCATTAGAGAGAACGATGCTTCACAAATGTAGGTAGATCCAAAGGGCAGAAGGTTTTCGAAAGCCTACTTTCATAGGTCAGGGTGCTCCCTCTTTACAGAGCCCCAAAACCATTTGAGGGTTGAGCTTTCAAATCTCCAGTTTGAGGCTACGGTCTGAACACACTTCTAACCGTGCTTCCTGAAGGCAAATGGGAAGTTTTTCATATTATTTTCAGATAGGAGGAATGGATTTCTAATTCAATCCAGCTGTATAGGCCTCTCATAAGTCAGAAAAGTAAGATTTAAAAGCATAGATAAAGCTGATCAATTGTTCCACAATAACTGGTTTCGCAGTCTCCCTCTCATCACTGTTACTGGAAAAGTAAGGATTTGACAGATGAATATGCTTGAAATCTCCCCGTGAGCATATCTCCTTCCATAATTCTACTTTCTTTTGAAAACCACCAACTTTATCATATAAGATGTGAATGTTTGTGTCATTGTCCTCAGAGACAAATTTAACTCATTCATATTCCTAAATATGTCTGCAAAATAAGCCAGATGAGCAATCCAAGTAATTTTGTCAAAAAATGTGACAAAAGGGGATCCATTATCTTACAAAAGGGAGCCTACCTCATCTCGCAACTCGGAAAAACAGGCGAATACCCTCCCTTTCGACAGCCAGCACACCTCTGTGTGCAGTAACAGCTCTGTGTGCGCAAGCCCTATGTTTTCTTACGGTCAGTGAAACAGATAGGCAATTAGTGGCCTTGACTTTATACAGCTGATTTCGTTGATGCCATCATTCAATATCTCATGCAACTCTGAATTCATTTTTTTGGATGCTAGTGGTTCCCTATGAATGAGGCAATGAGTCTACTCCACATCAGGATTTTCCATGCAGCAAGTTCCTTCACTTTCCTGATCATGGATGCAGCATCACCTGTACACACGCTAATGCAAGATTTCCAGGTAAGCCCTTGTTCAGAGAAGAACTGATTAATGACAGTGAATATTGCTTCCCCAGTTGCGTGTTCTAATTTTTTGAAAAAAAAAAGTACATTTTCATTTATATTACTCCCATCAATGTATCTCACAAATGAGACAAGCTCAGCCTGTCCACTGACGTCAGTTGGTTCGTAAAGTTGAAGTGAATAAGACTGGCTTGTTTTCAACTTATTCACAACTTGATCAATAGTATCTGTACTCATTTACCCATCGAGAAAGAGTTTAGGGAGACAAAGGAACAGCTTTTAGTTGGTCAGCTGCTTTTTTATCTACCATTTTTTGAGTCATCACAACTGCGGTTGGCAATATCAGTTATTCAGCTATATTAAATGGCGTTTTAGCTTTAGCAACTAATAAAGATGCAGCTAAAGATCCACTAAAGCTTTGCTTGATGTAGTGGGGGATTTCTTAATTGTTGTCTGGGATCACTCAAAATCAGAAAGTTTTCTTTCAAAAACATTCTCGGTTTGCCAATATGACCTTAATGTGATTTAAGGTGACGTTGGAGGTGACAGGGTTTCATACTACTGTTGGTCATCCTCTTCCCTCAAAGGAAGCATAAATCTTCTAAAGGATCAGAACTCGTAGAAGTAAATCCAAAAAGAACGTAATCTTTCTTGAACTGCTGATACAGTATTTAGGTCGGTCAGTTTTCCTTTTCTTCACAGCTGCTTGATTTCCTTCACATACGTTGCTGCTACGGTTGCTTCAGCTACCACGTTTTAACCATCAATCTATATTTCTTGCTGTTAAAGAAATAACTGTGTCTGTAAGCTTACATATAAATTTGACTGAGACATTCACATTTTCACTACCAATACGAAACTGAGCAAGAATGACTCGAGAGAGGAGTTCAGCACTGTTTCTGTACACGTCCTGTCCCGTTTCCTGTCCCTGCCCCCTTCTCCCATCTCCCTTCAGTTTCTTTCATGTTCATTTTAATTTTTACTCTGTTCTCTTGCCATCCATTTAAGTTAGAAACTGTGTAAGTGTTGTGGTTATTAAATTATTCTATATTCTTAAACAATCACCCATGCACACATATGCATCCTCAGTAAAGTTACTGATCCAAGATGCCATATGACCTATATGTGATGCAGTTTGAATATATGTATATATATATATATATATATATATATATATATATATATATATATATATATATATATATATATATATATGTATATATATTATAACATACTTCTTTGAACAATGATGCGTAGACACCTAGGGGTACACGTATCCCAGTTTGGACAACACTGACCAAATTTAGTCAATTGCAATTAGGGTTACTCAAGCCCACATCTATGTCATTAATGTTTATTGTAAATAGAACAGCTCCAAACAGTGGAACTTGTGGCACTGAGTTATTGAGAGGAGCCCAAGGAGATAATTCATCATTGATCACTGCTCCGTCTAGTGCTATGCGACCAGCTGTCTGACAGTTTGTATATATTACCTGAAATATCTAAAGCCCTTATATTAATCATGAGCTTATAATGAGGTACCATATCAAAAGCTTTGTGAAGGTCATGTTAAATAGTGTTTAGGTATTTACTGCCATCAGGTATGTGGAATAAATTATTATGTAAATCTGATGAACTAGTTAGATGATCTAAGTCCTCACTGGGAATCTCTCATCAGCTTGTATTTCCCCAATAGTTGAAGAATTTGTCCCTTACGATATTTCCTAATATACTGCATACCGCAGAAATTAGACAAATATTCGTTCATCTTAATTGAAAATCAGGGTGAATCATCAGGCATTTCACCTATGTTTAATGACATGCTAACATCATATGGTACATGCTTATTATTACTTCCTTGAGAACACTGGGGCAAAACTGAGCTGAACCCCAGCTTTTCTTTACGTTCGTTTTCTTTTCGTAGTTTTATAACGTCACTTTCAGTGATAGTGACTTTAGGGAAACTGTTCTGGCTGCTAAGTATCATATCATTTAGTCTATTGGGTTTGGAGGTGAAGACTTATCTAAAGAAATCATTTATAATTGAAGTAATTTAAACAATAGCTGTTGTTAATTCTCTGTTTTCTTTAATTAATGGGTCATTTGCATTGCTTAATTGCTTTCTGTTGTTTGTATACCTATAAACTGTTTTCGAGTTTTTAAAACTCTCCTCTGTTAAGTTAATTTCCAATTATTTTTTTTTTCTATCTAGACCAGCTTCTTGATTTCTCTCGTTGTTCTAATGAATTGCATAATATCAAATTGATTATGACTGGAAGATTATTTTGTACAGATGATTTCACTTTCTTAGGGCGTAAGCAGTTTTAATGTTAAAGCTTGTGGGTTAAATGTATGATTAATTTCATATATATATATATATATATATATATATATATATATATATATATATATATATATATATATATATATATATATATATATATATATATGAATTTCCTTTGATGTCTCATTAATTATTGTTCATGTTTCATGCCTGCTCCATGGAATTCGTATTACTTAAACCCAGATTACTTTTGCCATTAATTTAACTAACTTGGTCTGCTGTTTGGTTATTAGGGGCTAGAATATTATGTTTTGGTTCTGTGTGTGTGTGTGTGTGTGTGTGTGTGTGTGTGTGTGTGTGTGTAATTCACCGGGTGGGTCAGGATCATTTGATGGTCGTGATCGTCAGCTTTTACTCTCTCGGAAAGAAGTTGAGAGCGCATATAGTCCGATCTAAGGACAAGGATGTGACCTTCACACACACTCACACCCATCCCCTTGCTCAAGGGGGACAGTAACCGTCCACTTCGTCAGTGAAACTTTTCACAACTTGAGCGAGGCGCGGACTCCCGTCAAACAGATAACAAGCGAGAACGCTACCACTGAGCCAGCGAGCGTGTGTGTGTGTGTGTGTGTGTGTGTGTGTGTGTGTGTGTGTGTGTGTGTGTGTGTGTGATGTAATCCAAATCTATCGTATTATGGTCAGATGGATATGTATAAAATTGCCCAACAAGGGAATTGTCTTTGATCGCATACTGTGGGGACAATAACACCGCATCATATAGTTTATTGTCGCCGTGATTCGGATTCTACAGGCATTGGTAAAGAAGGCTATCTTCGTGAAAGATTAACAGATCATGAGAATTATTTTCTCCGGAAATAAAATTCCAGTTGTTGGAGGGGAGAAATAAATCTCCAGCCATTATGGATCCTTTGTATTGTTATTGCTTCTCTTAAGCTGGTATGAGTCTCCATCACCAGCAAGAGAGAGAGAGAGAGTTTTTGGGCGGGAGTGGTTATGTCCGAACATGAATGTGTGTGTGTGTGTGTGTGTGTGTGTGTGTGTGTGTGTGTGTGTGTGTGTGTGTGATTTGTGTGTGTGTGTGTGTGTGTGTGTGTGTGTGTGTGTGTGTGTGTGTGTGTGTGTGTGTGTGTGTGTGTGTGTGTGTCTGTTTTTCATTTTGTTTGTCTGGGATCTGCATCCAACCTTCATTCTGGACTGGGATCCGCCAGTTGAGTTGCTAGGCCATTGAGGCAGGAGAGTCCGAATAAAAGTACCTGACAGTTGCACAAAAAGTGGACTTTTGGCGCACTGAAAAGCTTTAGGGGACTTCATTAAATTCGTAATGTACTCAAGAGCGCTTCTGAGATGAATAAAACCGTCAAACAGCAAAGTAAGCATCAGATTTGTCACGTCCTGGATGGGATAAAGGACAAATAAAGTATCAGAATAATGGCCTACGGAACGGGTTTTCAGATTCTTGGTGCACCGCCATCCTATCCTCCCCAGCACAACGCCCGGTTTCAAGTTATAGCCCTCTGAAAATCCGTGACCTTGATTATGACCTTTCAAGGTCACTCAATTACCTCTAAGTTTTAATCACTGTCTCTTGGGACAAGTTCCTATATATCCTGAAACTTTCATAAACAGTAATTTCATTTAGCCGTTTTTCCGTAATGTTACTAACAAAGAAACTAAAAAAAAAAAAGGAAAATAAATAAACTCTCCCTAAAACAATACCTTGCCGGACTCCGTCCCGGGCGAAGTAATTACAGAGAGCAATCTTTGACATTTTCCATCAGTTAAATTCCTCAGTGACTTCACCTGAGGAGGACTCGACACAGAAGGGCAGCATCAAGGCAAAGGCTAACCAGTCCCTGAGATTCCTTCACAGAAATTTTCGAATGTGCAAGACAAAAATTTTTGCTTATAAAATACTTCTTCGGCCACACTTAGAACATTGATATAGCATTTTGCTTCCACACTTTATTGCACAAATAAAGATGTCACATAAATTAAAGTTGCAAGATGGATCAGATATGATTACAGGTACATTCCATATTCCTGTTCGTTGCTAAACATAAAAGCAAACTGAACCCGCTTGAAATTGATGTTATACAAAGTCAAGGAACTTAGTTAACATAGAGAAAGAACTGGTTACATCCTGCACATACGCATTCCACTAATACCAGTCACAGTCAATAATATCACACATACCAGGCAACTACTGATCTCTTCAGATATCCTTTCTTTTCCGGAACAATCAAAGAAAGGAATAATCTCCCATCTCATGTCGTCAGTAGTCCCTCTTAACACTGTTAAAAGTACAATCACCAGTCATTAATGAGAGAAGTTTGGAAACTCCTTGTCATGTTGTTTCCAGATGATACTGTACTGTTAGGACGAAAGGGAACTGTAAGGCTAGGTGAATGAGTTTGGAAGAGTGTGTAAGAAATGGAACCTTAAGGTTAATGTAGGGAAGAGTGAAGTTACGGTCTTCGAGAGAAGTGAAGGCACTGGATATATATACAGTAATGTTGGAGGATGAGTATATGGATAATGTAAGGGCATTTAAGTACGTGGACAGTGTGATGAGTAAGGATGGATGTTTGGAGGGTGAAGTGCTTGAAAAGCTACAACAAGGAAGAAAGGTTGCTGGTTCTTTGAAAGCAGTGATAAGAAACAGGGAAGTGAGCATGAAAGTAAAAAAGTCGCTGCATGTCAAAATTGTGATACTATCTCTAACGTATGGAAGTAAAGCTTGGACCTTGTTGGAAGGACACAAATCAAGAGAGAGAGCAGTGGAAATGAGTTATTTGAGAGGAGCATGTGAAGTTATGTGGAGAGACAGACTGGCAAATGAGGAAGTGAAGGAGCGCCTTGGTGTGGATATGGATGTAATAGAAAGCGTTAGAAGAATTACACTGAGGTGGTTTGGCCATATGGAGAGATGGAGAGAGGGAGCCTAGCGAGGAGAGTGTATGTGAATGAGATGGAGGGGGGGGGGAAGGGGAGGCCAAGGATGAGATGGAGAGAGGGAGTGGAGAGGTGTATGGGAGAGGGGTGTGTGAGCTGGGAGAAGGGCAATGAAATGGCGGGGGACCGGGCGACATGAAGGCGATTTGTTTGTAGCCACCCCTTACGGGATTAAGGTGTCTGGCAATAGTTAGGTAGATAGTTCAGTCATCATATCACCACCACCACTTAATCTCCTCATGACCCCCGCTTGATACAATGCCCATGAGCTGCCGTCTACGAGTCCCATTTCCAAGATTAAAGTAAAACTCACTTAAGAAAAACTTTACCTAAGCTAAACGAAATCGTGACAAGAGCAAAATGAAAATGGCGTTACTGTGGCCGAGTTATTTATCGTAGTCCATTATATATCAGTGTGCAATATACTTAGCTGTCTCGGCGAATGCATAATGTAGGCGTATCAGGTTACACATCTCGCCACCTAAATACCTCATTTCAAGCCACTTCATTTCCCTGCGTGTGACTATTCTCGTTTGTTTTCATTAAGCGCTAGTCTGTCATCCACCCTCGTTGCGAAAATGCTTATCCTGCCCATTAAGCTCTCTCGTTCATCCTGCCTCTCTCATTCTCTTCCCTCCGTAATCCCTCTCTTCCTTCCATCTCCGTCGGTGTCTGTGTTAATCCACTCTCTGTGTCCCTTACAAACGATGTCGACCTCACACAATCAGGAACAAAAGTTCGCCTTATATTCCACTACTGCTTTTTTCTGGTAGGTAATATTCCTAAGTTGAGAAAGACCTGGTATGCCTCTCTTCCTATTGATGATTCACTTTAATACTACGTGTCAGGGAAGAAAGTAACTGATATTCCCAAAGTGTACAGAAGACTCAGTGGTCGGCAGACATTTGCCCGTCACTGTACTATGGCAGTCGTCCGTGCTGCATGGTGTATTGCTGCTTGCATGGATTTTTCATGACGATGATTTTCACGAGTAGCCTGCTCACATTCTCATCTCCCTTAAGGGTTGAAAATAAACTTTATCATCCTCTTCAGTTCGAAAGGTTTTCCTGAGTTGAACATGATAAGAAAGTCGCTTAAATAATGGGGTAAAAAAAATGGAATTAGATGCAAGTGGAGCCCTTAAAATGACGGAAATGGGGGGCCTTAACCCTTGTGCAGATGATAGCCTTAAGTGTGTCTCAGTTAAAAAATATATATTTGTTGCTTTCTTTGAACTATATTTTCGTTGTCTTAGGAAACTTCTTTGCACCTCTTCCTTAGCCACATAATATTTGTTTGTTAAATATAACGCGTGGTTGTAGGCAATTCAAACATTCTGATATCGATATGTTTTGAATAAATAACAAGCAAGAGGCTTATAATGCCGTAAAATGCTGTGTAAATTGTTTAACAAAAGATTATGCAAAATCCCGTAAGGCGGCTTGACAGTTAGGTAACCTTACACTGTAATTCAAACTTTAGACTGTTTCTGGTATCAACATAGTCATGTATTTGTCAATTAAAGAAAAAAAGCACAAAAGTATTTTTTGCTTTCTCTGCTGTTCAGCAATAATTTTGTTTTCTATCGTTCGCAAATATTTTGCTGTTCCTAACACGTCACCGATTTGCACTTAATTCCTTCACTCCGAAGACGTAACTTTTTTCCTCCAGATTACTGTTTTCAAGGCATGGAAAGCATTTCTGTATTAGATATGTTCTTCAATTCTTTAATCCGTTTCACGAGATTTCCTACCTTATTTGAATATATAGTCTCGAGATGACAAGGTGAAAATAAGCTTAAACAGTATGTTATCTTGTTGACAGGAATGAATAAAAAATTAAAAGCCGTTTATAAACTGTCTAGCACTTTAAGCCCGATAACATTTTACCACCAGAAAATACAATGCTAGTAGGAAAGACACATTGATCCGAAGGGGCGTTTCAAACCCCCTTCATAAGATGTTTTCCTAAGTGAATAAAGTCGTCTAACGAAAATAAATATTAACCTCTTGAATCCGGTGACGTCGTTTTTTTTTTTTTTTGTTCTAGTTACAATTTTTTTCAACATTAGAAAGTTCTGTGGTACTGAAATAATCCAGAAAGTTTGCATCTAACCTTGCTAGTTCGAAAATTCTATCCTAAAGTTGAACGAAATCGCCCCGCGATAGCAAGACTGACAAAATGATGGGTAATCAGAATGAAATTGTTAAATTGAGAAAAACGCAGTTGTACGAGGGATGCTCATCAAGTATCTCACCAAGTAAGGCTACAGAATCCGAATCTAGTTTCCTGCCATTCAAACGCGCAGTCTCTTCAAATCAGACAATTTAGAGGCGCTCATCAGCCTCCTCCCCGAAGCAGTCCTCTCATACCATCTCACTCTCTAGTCCCTTCACACTGATTACACTGACTACGTGGTGTAACACTGGATTTGCTGCAGCAGTGTTCATTGCGTACATGTATGTAAGCTTGCAGAACACATATAAGCAGACACAAAATGTACCTTTTTCTCTTACACACACACACACACACACACACACACACACACACACACACACACGCAACGCCTGCTGGACTTTATGCAACCGGAAGGTGAGAGAACGACTGATAAAGTTTTGTGTACGTGTGAGGAAGGTAGGGGTGTGTTAAGAATGTACTGACTATTCTATTTTTGTAACTCTTTGATCAGTCGTTCGTTTTCCAACTATCGTATTTATTCTCTCTCTCTCTCTCTCTCTCTCTCTCTCTCTCTCTCTCTCTCTCTCTCTCACACACACACACACACACACACACTCACGTTGTTATTTCATTAAAAAGCACTTGAATTTTTACAGCCAGTTTTTCTCTTACTTCAAAGTAACCTTAATAATCCCATCAAATTTTTCTTACGCTCCCTGCCTCCTGCTGCCTTCCATTGGACTTTTTTCTCTCGCCTTTTTGCAGTTCTTTTCACATCTTCCTTAAACCTACCCGTGTCTCTTTACCTCTCCTTGCATATCCAGCCTGCCCCAACTAACCATGGTCTCTGTTTGTGACTCCAATTCTTATTTTGCCAGTCCATGTCTTACCCTACCTTTCCTTGCCTATCCTGCTTCCCACAACTTACCCCTGTCTCTAACCCTTCTTATCCCTATACCGCTGCCTCTCCCAATCTGTCTGAGCCTCTCCTTACTAACCTTTGTTGCTATCTATCTATCCTTGCCTCTCACTGCTTACCTATGCTTCTCCGTACCTAAACCTGCTTCCCCCTACCCACCCCTGCTCTTCCTATCTACCCCCGCCTTTACCTACGTCTGTTCTCCCTATCTGCCTCTTCCTCTCCCTACCAGCTTCTGATCCCTGTTCTTGCGCTAATCCAACATCTTATTTTTGTCTACCTCTGCCTCTCCCAACCAACTTCGGATCTCCCTAGCACCCATACCTATTGTCACCTTTCGCTCCTTGCCTCTCCTTCATTCCCCCTACCGTCCCCTGCCTCTACACGTCTTACCCTGCCTCTTATACCTACTCCAGCCTTTCGATACCTGACTCTCCTTGTGTTATTTCTACTTCCCTGTTCATACTGTCATCCTGCCACCACTCAGTCTTCTTTCCAACCTTCTCTGCCTTTCTCTCCATTCCAACCTTGTCTTTCTGCCTACTAGTGCACCCCTCTGTGTACATGTTGTTTTTTTTCTTGTTATCAATTTCCTCACCTTGAAATCCAGTCTTCATTGTCTCTCTTTCTTTACAACCTTCTTTCCGTAACTATTCTTGCGTATCTAAAAAAGGCAGACTTTCCTAATCTACCAGATGACCCGCCGACATGTCGTAAAAATACCCCCGCTAATACCAATACACCAGTCCTGTATGAGACAGCCCTAGCATGTATTCAAATATGGACGGTGGGTGTTAGCGCCGAAATGGTGACATGTGGAGGTGTAGGAGGACTACTGGGCCTTGGGATAGGTGACTGCCCCCAAGAAATAGGCCCTGAGCCTTTGCCCAGGGTCGGACACGTAAAAAAAAAAAAAAATCTGGACCTTCCACTCCAATCCTTCATCCAACCTTCCTAGTCCTCCAACATCTCTCCACCTCTTTTTGCAACCTTCTCTCTCTCTCTCTCTCTCTCTCTCTCTCTCTCTCTCTGAAAGCTCCCGAGAAGAGAGAAGAGGAGGGGCTTTGTAGGCGGTGAAGGGAACTTGGTGTGAAGGCGATGGAAAACTGGAATAAAAGTGGACTGTAAAATGAAAGATGAGTTAAGGAAAATGTGGACGGCGTGGAGGCAGGAATTGAGTGTGAAAGGAAATGGTGTGATGCGAAAGCAAAAACGAGAAAGATGAAAAATGGGAATGAAACGAGATGGAAAATGGAGGATAGAAAGAAAACAGTTAATAAGAAGGAGCACTCAGAGAGTAAAACACCCACATCCTCCGATTAGATATGGACCTTGGCCTTCAATTTATAGTTCTCGATATCATATTTAAAGAATATTATTCCCTCACCCTTATCCTTTCCACTATGTTTGGTCTTAATCAGACCACACTGTTTGGGTTGAGTTTTTCCTCTGACCTTCAATTTTTACCTTCCCATGTGACTTTGACCTTTAACCAATTGTTCTCAAAACTAGAACCCTTCTACCCCTAACTTGCAGCGAATTGGTCCACAAAGTTTAAGTTAACCTGGTCATGTGATTTTGACCTTTGAGCTATTGTTGGCAAGATGAGAATAGATCAACCCCTTAAATGATTTTTTACCCTACGACTATCCGCTGCCCCTCGACTAAGTTTGGCTGAGATCAGGTCAAAGGTGCTTTAATTACTTTTCCCACACACAGATATATGGGTGAAATATTGTCCTTGTCATATGACCCTGACCTCTGATTAATTGTTCTCCAAATCGAACCCTATCCTGCTTGTATTACACTCAACCCATCCACCAAGTTTGATCTAAATTGGCTTAAAACTGGTGAAAAGAAATGAAAACATATACCGAAAGGCTCAAGTTTTGGTGCGCACTGCTTTGTATCACACAGAAGGTTGGTAGCACTGACAAGAGATGCCATTTAATTTGATTGACTGTTCCGACCGCAACCTGACACCGCAACAACGAGGTTCTATGTCGCCGAAAGGCTATCTAGTTAATAAAAGAAGGTCATAAATAAAAAAAAAACACTAAAATTGATTAAATCAACTAAAATGAAAGGAAAATATTCGCGAGCCAAATGCTCACTGTCGCTGTTGGCCGAGTTCAAGATTTAGGCCATATCTTGATACCCTGAAGGTTTCATGTTGATAGCTCAAGCTGTTCATGAGATATAATGGTGCTAAAGGCAGGCAATAAAAACTATTGGCCTCGAATATTTTGCGTATTGTTTACGCTTTCTGGCGCGTGTTTTTGAATCATTACCTGTAATTTAGTTGTGTCTTTGCATACAGATATGCACGCCACAATTATTTTATCTGTCTTTATTCGAAACCCACTCGAAAAAGAAATTTTATTTTATGCTGGCGCATGCAAGCATGTTGAAGCCTTCAAAAATGAAACGAAACGAAACGAAACGAAACGAAAACTTGCTAGATTTGACAGCTCGGAGGGGAGGGGAGAGGAGAGGGGAGGGAAGGGGAGGAGAGAGGAGGGGAGGGAAGGGAAGGGGAGGGAGGGGACTGGAGGTATGGGGAGGGGAGAGGAGGGGAGGAAAATTTTTACTGTTTATCATATTTTTATTGGGGGGTTCATGACCATTTTCCCTAGCTAGATTTGACAGCTCGGCGGGGAGGGGAGGTTAGGCGAGGGAAGAGGAAAGGAGGGGAGAGGAGGGGAGGGAAGGGAAGGGAAGGGGGGGAAGGGGATTGGAGGTATGAGGAGAGGATGGGAGGATAATTTTTAATAATCATAAATCATATTTATTTGGAGGGTTTGTCACCATTTCATTTTTTTCTTAGCACATTACAATGGTTTATAACATCTGTACACACATAAAAAAAAAAAATGATTTTAGTGATTTTTGTATGTATTTTTGCGAAGAAAACAGGTGCGAGCGGAGTATTTTCTTTCTCCCCCGGGCCGTGATGGGTAACTATTATCAACTTTGACGGGCCAAAGCCCGGTAACTATTGCGTCTAAGAGGATGGGGTTTGCGTTTTCAGGTGTGTTAATTCAAGCTCAATTAATCGGACATAAAACTTTTAACCTTTGAGAAAGTCGAAAAGTAGGGCTGTTTATGCGTCTTGGGGGGTAGTCGAGGCTGGAGAATTGCGTACCCTAGGGGTTAATCAAAGGTCAGGGTCATATGGCAAGGACAATATTTCACCCATATATCTGTGTGTGGGTAAAATAACTAAAGCACCTTTGACCTGATCTCAGCCAAACTTAGTCGAGGGGCAGCGGATAGTCGTAGGGTAAAAAATCATTTAAGGGGTTGATCTATTCTCATCTTGCCAACAATAGCTCAAAGGTCAAAATCACATGACCAGGTTAACTTAAACTTTGTGGACCAATTCGCTGCAAGTTAGGGGTAGAAGGGTTCTAGTTTTGAGAACAATTGGTTAAAGGTCAAAGTCACATGGGAAGGTAAAAATTGAAGGTCAGAGGAAAAACTCAACCCAAACAGTGTGGTCTGATTAAGACCAAACATAGTGGAAAGGATAAGGGTGAGGGAATAATATTCTTTAAATATGATATCGAGAACTATAAATTGAAGGCCAAGGTCCATATCTAATCGGAGGATGTGGGTGTTTTACTCTCTGAGTGCTCCTTCTTATTAACTGTTTTCTTTCTATCCTCCATTTTCCATCTCGTTTCATTCCCATTTTTCATCTTTCTCGTTTTTGCTTTCGCATCACACCATTTCCTTTCACACTCAATTCCTGCCTCCACGCCGTCCACATTTTCCTTAACTCATCTTTCATTTTACAGTCCACTTTTATTCCAGTTTTCCATCGCCTTCACACCAAGTTCCCTTCACCGCCTACAAAGCCCCTCCTCTTCTCTCTTCTCGGGAGCTTTCAGAGAGAGAGAGAGAGAGAGAGAGAGAGAGAGAGAGAGAGAAGGTTGCAAAAAGAGGTGGAGAGATGTTGGAGGACTGGGAAGGTTGGATGAAGGATTGGAGTGGAAGGTCCAGATACGCAAGAATAGTTACGGAAAGAAGGTTGTAAAGAAAGAGAGACAATGAAGACTGGATTTCAAGGTGAGGAAATTGATAACAAGAAAAAAAACATGTACACAGAGGGGTGCACTAGTAGGCAGAAAGACAAGGTTGGAATGGAGAGGAAGGCAGAGAAGGTTGGAAAGAAGACTGAGTGGTGGCAGGATGACAGTATGAACAGGGAAGTAGAAATAACACAAGGAGAGTCAGGTATCGAAAGGCTGGAGTAGGTATAAGAGGCAGGGTAAGACGTGGAGAGGCAGGGGACGGTAGGGGGAATGAAGGAGAGGCAAGGAGCGAAAGGTGACAATAGGTATGGGTGCTAGGGAGATCCGAAGTTGGTTGGGAGAGGCAGAGGTAGACAAAAATAAGATGTTGGATTAGCGCAAGAACAGGGATCAGAAGCTGGTAGGGAGAGGAAGAGGCAGATAGGGAGAACAGACGTAGGTAAAGGCGGGGGTAGATAGGAAGAGCAGGGGTGGGTAGGGGGAAGCAGGTTTAGGTACGGAGAAGCATAGGTAAGCAGTGAGAGGCAAGGATAGATAGATAGCAACAAAGGTTAGTAAGGAGAGGCTCAGACAGATTGGGAGAGGCAGCGGTATAGGGATAAGAAGGGTTAGAGACAGGGGTAAGTTGTGGGAAGCAGGATAGGCAAGGAAAGGTAGGGTAAGACATGGACTGGCAAAATAAGAATTGGAGTCACAAACAGAGACCATGGTTAGTTGGGGCAGGCTGGATATGCAAGGAGAGGTAAAGAGACACGGGTAGGTTTAAGGAAGATGTGAAAAGAACTGCAAAAAGGCGAGAGAAAAAAGTCCAATGGAAGGCAGCAGGAGGCAGGGAGCGTAAGAAAAATTTGATGGGATTATTAAGGTTACTTTGAAGTAAGAGAAAAACTGGCTGTAAAAATTCAAGTGCTTTTTAATGAAATAACAACGTGAGTGTGTGTGTGTGTGTGTGTGTGTGTGTGTGTGTGTGTGTGTGTGTGTGTGTGTGTGTGTGTGTGTGTGTGTGTGTGTGTGAGAGAGAGAGAGAGAGAGAGAGAATAAATACGATAGTTGGAAAACGAACGACTGATCAAAGAGTTACGAAAATAGAATAGTCAGTACATTCTTAACACACCCCTACCTTCCTCACACGTACACAAAACTTTATCAGTCGTTCTCTCACCTTCCGGTTGCATAAAGTCCAGCAGGCGTTGCGTGTGTGTGTGTGTGTGTGTATGTGTGTGTGTGTGTGTGTGTGTGTGTGTGTGTGTGTGTGTGTGTGTGTGTGTGTGTGTAAGAGAAAAAGGTACATTTTGTGTCTGCTTATATGTGTTCTGCAAGCTTACATACATGTACGCAATGAACACTGCTGCAGCAAATCCAGTGTTACACCACGTAGTCAGTGTAATCAGTGTGAAGGGACTAGAGAGTGAGATGGTATGAGAGGACTGCTTCGGGGAGGAGGCTGATGAGCGCCTCTAAATTGTCCGATTTGAAGAGACTGCGCGTTTGAATGGCAGGAAACTAGATTCGGATTCTGTAGCCTTACTTGGTGAGATACTTGATGAGCTTCCCTCGTACAACTGCGTTTTTCTCAATTTAACAATTTCATTCTGATTACCCATCATTTTGTCAGTCTTGCTATCGCGGGGCGATTTCGTTCAACTTTAGGATAGAATTTTCGAACTAGCAAGGTTAGATGCAAACTTTCTGGATTATTTCAGTACCACAGAACTTTCTAATGTTGAAAAAAATTGTAACTAGAACAAAAAAAAAAAAAAAACGACGTCACCGGATTCAAGAGGTTAATATTTATTTTCGTTAGACGACTTTATTCACTTAGGAAAACATCTTATGAAGGGGGTTTGAAACGCCCCTTCGGATCAATGTGTCTTTCCTACTAGCATTGTATTTTCTGGTGGTAAAATGTTATCGGGCTTAAAGTGCTAGACAGTTTATAAACGGCTTTTAATTTTTTATTCATTCCTGTCAACAAGATAACATACTGTTTAAGCTTATTTTCACCTTGTCATCTCGAGACTATATATTCAAATAAGGTAGGAAATCTCGTGAAACGGATTAAAGAATTGAAGAACATATCTAATACAGAAATGCTTTCCATGCCTTGAAAACAGTAATCTGGAGGAAAAAAGTTACGTCTTCGGAGTGAAGGAATTAAGTGCAAATCGGTGACGTGTTAGGAACAGCAAAATATTTGCGAACGATAGAAAACAAAATTATTGCTGAACAGCAGAGAAAGCAAAAAATACTTTTGTGCTTTTTTTCTTTAATTGACAAATACATGACTATGTTGATACCAGAAACAGTCTAAAGTTTGAATTACAGTGTAAGGTTACCTAACTGTCAAGCCGCCTTAAGGGATTTTGCATAATCTTTTGTTAAACAATTTACACAGCATTTTACGGCATTATAAGCCTCTTGCTTGTTATTTATTCAAAACATATCGATATCAGAATGTTTGAATTGCCTACAACCACGCGTTATATTTAACAAACAGGTATTATGTGGCTAAGGAAGAGGCGCAAAGAAGTTTCCTAAGACAACGAAAATATAGTTCAAAGGAAGCAACAAATATATATATATATATATATATATATCATTTTTTTTACTGAGACACACTTAAGACTATCAACTGCACAAGGGTTAAGGCCCCCCATTTCCGTCATTAAGGTCTCCACTTGCATCTAATTTCTTTTTTTTTTTACCCTATTATTTAAGCGGCTTTCTTATTATGTTCAACTCAGGAAAACCTTTCGAACTGAAGAGGATGATAAAGTTTACTTTCAACCCTTCTAGTTCGAAAAGTCCATCCTGAATTCAATAAAATCCTTTGAGGACGGTAAACATATATGATGAACTACGTCAACGGACTGTAGAGGTTACAGTCGGCTCGGAATTTTATTGATACTGCAGTTTTGAGTTCCTTTTAACCTCTCGAATTCGGTGACATTGCATAGGTTTATCGTTCCTAATTCCTGTTTTCTTCTGCTTGGCGGAGATCTCTCGTCCTGCAGGAGTATAAGAATATGACATCTGCCTTCTTGGGTTCTAAGGTTAATAACATCGTCTGGAGATATCAAGAATAACAAGAAAATTTCTCGAGCTGAAGATTTTAGAGCAGATGTGTTGGTGGCCTGGAAAAGAGGGAGATGAGACTGTATGGAGGCTACTCGTGAAAATCATCGTCATGAAAAATCCATGCAAGCAGCAATACACCATGCAGCACGGACGACTGCCATAGTACAGTGACGGGCAAATGTCTGCCGACCACTGAGTCTTCTGTACAGTTTGGGAATATCAGTTACTTTCTTCCCTGACACGTAGTATTAAAGTGAATCATCAATAGGAAGAGAGGCATACCAGGTCTTTCTCAACTTAGGAATATTACCTACCAGAAAAAAGCAGTAGTGGAATATAAGGCGAACTTTTGTTCCTGATTGTGTGAGGTCGACATCGTTTGTAAGGGACACAGAGAGTGGATTAACACAGACACCGACGGAGATGGAAGGAAGAGAGGGATTACGGAGGGAAGAGAATGAGAGAGGCAGGATGAACGAGAGAGCTTAATGGGCAGGATAAGCATTTTCGCAACGAGGGTGGATGACAGACTAGCGCTTAATGAAAACAAACGAGAATAGTCACACGCAGGGAAATGAAGTGGCTTGAAATGAGGTATTTAGGTGGCGAGATGTGTAACCTGATACGCCTACATTATGCATTCGCCGAGACAGCTAAGTATATTGCACACTGATATATAATGGACTACGATAAATAACTCGGCCACAGTAACGCCATTTTCATTTTGCTCTTGTCACGATTTCGTTTAGCTTAGGTAAAGTTTTTCTTAAGTGAGTTTTACTTTAATCTTGGAAATGGGACTTGTAGAGGGCAGCTCATGGGCATTGTATCAAGCGGGGGTCATGAGGAGATTAAGTGGTGGTGGTGATATAATGACTGAACTATCTACCTAACTATTGCCAGACACCTTAATCCCGTAAGGGGTGGCTACAAACAAATCGCCTTCATGTCGCCCGGTCCCCCGCCATTTCATTGCCCTTCTCCCAGCTCACACACCCCTCTCCCATACACCTCTCCACTCCCTCTCTCCATCTCATCCTTGGCCTCCCCTTCCCCCCCCCCTCCATCTCATTCACATACACTCTCCTCGCTAGGCTCCCTCTCTCCATCTCTCCATATGGCCAAACCACCTCAGTGTAATTCTTCTAACGCTTTCTATTACATCCATATCCACACCAAGGCGCTCCTTCACTTCCTCATTTGCCAGTCTGTCTCTCCACATAACTTCACATGCTCCTCTCAAATAACTCATTTCCACTGCTCTCTCTCTTGATTTGTGTCCTTCCAACAAGGTCCAAGCTTTACTTCCATACGTTAGAGATAGTATCACAATTTTGACATGCAGCGACTTTTTTACTTTCATGCTCACTTCCCTGTTTCTTATCACTGCTTTCAAAGAACCAGCAACCTTTCTTCCTTGTTGTAGCTTTTCAAGCACTTCACCCTCCAAACATCCATCCTTACTCATCACACTGTCCACGTACTTAAATGCCCTTACATTATCCATATACTCATCCTCCAACATTACTGTATATATATCCAGTGCCTTCACTTCTCTCGAAGACCGTAACTTCACTCTTCCCTACATTAACCTTAAGGTTCCATTTCTTACACACTCTTCCAAACTCATTCACCTAGCCTTACAGTTCCCCTTCGTCTTAATAGTACAGTATCATCTAGAAACAACATCACAAGGAGTTTGCAAACTTCTCTCATTAATGACTGGTGACTCTACAGTCATGATTACTAATCTCTGACCAGAGCCGCGTGGCGAGCAGTGTTATGACCACACACGAGCCACGCATTCGAACACAGCCCCTACACTACTGGGCTGGGCAAAGAACTGTAACCCGGTGATCTGAAACGTACTACTCATATCTTTGATAATACCATATTCTTATGGTTTCTCCTCCATAATATAATAATCTGTGTTTATTGACAGGGGCCGACATTCCTTCAATCAGTCTGCAATTTAGCAATTTCCAAGAAGTAAAAAATCATGTGCCATTATATGTGGGTATTGGCATCATATATACCGTAATAATTATTTATGAATTAACGACATTAACTGGCACACATTTTGACCAGAAGGGGCATGCAGCTAAGACGTCGCGTAGGTATAGGGCAGCCCACGATCTACCTACAGGTCGTGGGGCAGCCATTCCCACTGGATGGCGACGGCATAGCTATAAACAAGACTAGATGCCGCATAGCCCATTCTTCATTACAGCGGCGATGCGCCTGTGCGGCAGCCATCTTGGAGAGGTCAAGCATGTAATAATGGGGCTTGTTTTAGAGTGAATTCAGACTATGAAAATGAATGTTGTTATAGTGAAGGTAGTGATGATGGTTATTGTTGTGGTGGTGGTGATAATGGTTATTGTTGTTGTGGCGGTGATGGTGGTCATTGTAGTGGTAGTGGTGGTGGTGGTGGTGGTGGTGGTGGTGGTGGTGGTGATGGTTGTTGCTGTGGTGGTTGTGGTGGTGGTGGTGATGGTGGTTTCTGTTGTTGTTGTGGTGGTGGTGGTAATGGTGGTTTTTGTTGTTGTTGTGGTGGTTATTGTGTTGGTGGTGGTGATGGTTGTTGTGTTAGTGGTGGTTGTTGTGTTAGTGGTGGTTGTTGTGGTGGTGGTTGTTGTGGTGGTGGTTGTTGTGGTGGTGGTTGTTGTGGTGGTGGTTGTTGTGGTGGTGGTTATAATGGTGGTTGTGGTGGTGATTGTTGTGATGGTGGTTATAATGGTGGTTGTTGTGGTGGTGACTGTGGTCGTTGTTGCTGTTGTGGTGGCTGTGGTGGTAGTGGCAGTGGATGTTGTAGTTGTTGTGGTGGTGGTGATTGTGGTGGTCAGTGTTGTGATGGTGGTTATAGTTGTTGTTGCTGCTGTTGTAGTGGTGGTGGTGGTGGTTGTGGTGCTGTTTTTTGTGGTGGTGGTGGTGGTGGTGGTGGTGGTTGTGTTGGTTCTTGTTGTTGTTGTTGTTGTTGTTATGGTGGTGGTAGTTGTTGTGTTGGTGGTGGTAGTGGTTGTGTTGGTTCTTGTTGATGTTGTTCTTGTTGTTATGGTGGTGGTGGTTGTTGTGTTGGTGGTGGTTGTGTTGGTGGTTGTTGCACTGGTGGTGGTGGTGGTGGTGGTTGTTCTTGTGGTGGTGTTGGTTCTTGTGGTGGTGGTTGTTCTTGTGGTGGTGGTGGTTGTGGTGGTGGTTATTGTTGTAGTGATTGTTGTTGTGGTTGTTGTTGTGGTTGTTATTGTGGTTGTTGCTGTGGTGGTTATTTTTGTGGTTGTTATTGTGATGGTGGTTGTTGTAGTGGTGGTGGTTGTGGTGATGATGGTGGTTGTTGTTGTGATGGTGGTGGTGGTTTTTTTGATGGTGGTGGTTGTTGTTGTGGTGGTGATTGTTGTTGTGGTGGTGATTGTTGTTGTGGTGGTGATTGTTGTTATGGTGGTTGTTGTGGTTGTTGCTGTTTTTGTTGTGCTGGTGGTGGTTGTGGTGGTGGATGTGGTGGTTGTGGTGGTGGATGTGGTGCTGGTGGTAGTTGTTGTTGTTGTGGTGGTGGTGGAGGTGGTGGTGGTGGTGGTGGTGGTTGTGGTGGTGGCTGTTGTTGTAATGGTAATGGTTGTGGTTTCTGGCTCATCTGAAACGTAAACTCTGTGAACTTCAGGCTTAAATTTCCCTTCTGCAACCCACCATCTATCTTTCGGAGGATAGGGAAGTAGCTGAGGGACGTTTGCATAACCAGACAATTTTTGAGCCGCTCGTGCTATCAGTGTCACCATAGATACAGTATATTCCAACGCTTTCTACCCCCAAAAGCAGCACAGTGCTGTTGCATTTCTAGGTAAATAGTGGTCAGCTCTGACCATCGTCAGGAACACGACATCGTCTGCCTCGACCGTTCCAAGATGGCGGCCGCGCAGACGCATCTAAGTAGTGTCATGCGGCATCTAGGCTTATTTATATCTGTGGGCAAAGGGACCTGTTATCACGAGAAAAAAATCATTCAGTTCAAAGTAGTAGTAATGGTAAATTTTTGCCAATGATATAAGTATTATAAAGCATTCTTACTTAGAATATGTCATGTGAATGCCGGCTACTGGGGCAATCGTGGATATTTCTCTGCTGTAACCTACCAACAGTTCGGTTAAAGGCTCGCCTCAAGAAATAGGTCAGTGAAATAATAAACAGATTAATAAAACACAGTATGAAATTCACATATCACGCACTCATTATAGACTAATAATAACAGCTATAACCAAATTTGTTTCTTACCATTCATATATTAACTAAGAAAGTAATATAATATGTGAAACAAAACTGCTTCAGTGATGCTTAGAAAATTGTTCATTGAAGCACTAAACCTTTCTGAAACGATGTTGGAGTGTGTCTGACTGTGTAGCCTACGCCTGGCCACGACTTCGGCTAACTCTCTGGTCAAAGATTAGTGATCATGAGTGTACTTTTAACAGTGTTAAGAGGGACTACTGACGACATGAGATGGAAGATTATTCCTTTCTTTGGTGGTTCCGGAAAAGAAAGGATATCTGAAGAGATCAGTAGTTGCCTGGTATGTGTAATATTGTTGACTGTGACTGGTATTAGTGGAATGCATATGCGGAGGATGTAACCTGTTCTTTCTCTATGTTAACTAAGTTCCTTGGCTTTGTATAATATCAGTTCAAGCGGGTTCAGTTTGCTGTCATGTTTAGCAAGGAACAGGAATATGGAATGTATCTGTAATCATATCTGATCCATCTTGCAACTTTAATTTATGTGACATCTTTATTTGTGTAATAAAGTGTGGAAGCAAAATGGTATAGTCAGCCAAAAAAGTCGTGTCTTCGTTCCGAACCCCGTAAATATTCGAACAGATAAATGGAGGCAGATTGATTGATTGTAGTAGAAACTGGCGACGCAACTGCTAAGGTCATATGCTGCCGGACAACAAGCTAAAACACATGGCAAATAAATTGTGCATAGTTAATAACTTTTTCTAGAAATAATACACTGAAAATAATAAAAGAATAGTTAAAAGAGAAAAAAAATTCTTATAAAAGTGGAAGGAGGCCCGCCTCCTGAAGAAAACCAAAAACATCAGTAAAAACGCTATGGGCTCCACTAAGCATCGAGGACAGTAGGCACCATCTACCCCTGTATGCCTATGGAGGAATCTCCGACGCAGGTCCCCCAAACTTGGACACTCGACCAGCAAGTGACGGACAGTAAGGGGAACAAAGCAATCATCACAGTACGGTTGAGTCTCGCCACTCATCAGGAACCCATGTGTAAGCCGAGAGTGCCCAATGCGAAACCTAGCAAGAGCTACCTCTAATCACCGAGGCATGGAAGGGAGAACCCTTGGCACAACCACTCTCTGGAAGACCTCTTTCAGCTTATTATGAGCAACACCATCCCAGCGTCTCTGCCAACACACATGCATTCTATCCCGCAAGTAAGGTGTTAGATCAGATGCAGGAAGTGGATATTCTGTTGGGGGCTGTTGAGTAGCCGCAGCCTTGGCCAATGCATCTGCAGTCTCATTGCCCACCACACCAACATGTGCGGGAACCCTGCAAAAATCCACTCTCTTCCCCCGACGACGAATGAGGAACAGCCACTCCAAAATAGCTAAAACTAAGGGATGGGAAGAGTTAAAAGAGTCCAGGGCCAAAAGCGCCCCTTGAGAGTCTCTAAAAATAGTAAAATAATTGTCAAGATGAACAAACACCAACTTCAAGGCTAAAATGATGGCTGACAACTCCGCAGTAAAAACTGAGGCAACCAAAGGAAGCTGCCTCCATGGCTAAAATTGGGAAATACCACTCCAAAACCAACATCTGATGCGGATTTAGAGCCATCAGTATACACAGGCACAGAACCACCATGACTAGAAGAATGTTCTAAAAATAACCTTAAAAGACACTGAGGAGCGACAAAATCCTTTGAACCTGCAATAGGCCTGCAGAAAGTTACCTTGGGCAGTATCCAAGGTGCAACCCTCGGGATCCGAACAGGACTGACAAGTACTGCCGACAAACCAAACCCCTCCATTATATCCTGAACTCTATAGCCAAATGGACGAGGCATGCGGTGGTGTCTACTATAACACAAAAGACAAGACTGTTTCGTCATACCCTCACAGACAAGTGAGTCTGGAAGGCGACGAATCCGGAGCCAGCACCGTACTGCAACAGACTGACGCAGTAGATCTAAGGGAGGCACACCAGCTTCCACCAATAAGCTGGGAATTGGAGAGGACCGAAAAGCCCCAGTTGCAAGGCAAAGACCAGTATGACAGACAGCATCTAGAGTTTTTAGTCTTGATTCTGTGGCAGAGGAATATACCTCACAGCCATATGACAGCTTAGAGGTTACAAATACCTGAAACAAATGCAAGAGTGTCCTTCGATCAGCACCCCAAGAGGTATGGGACAGAATCCTCAATAGATTGAGAGCCTACATACATGATGTTTTAAGATTTGCCAAGTGTGAGACCCATGTCAAACGACAATCAAAAGTCAGGCCCAAGAATTTCGTCTCTGTCACACAACAGAGTCTCCTGCCACAAAGCTGGAGATCAGGGTCCAGTTGTACCCCTCTCATCCTACAGAAGTGCATAGCCACAGTCTTTGAAGGGGAAAACCGAAAACCCTTGGAAGTGGTCTAGGCAGAAATCTTGTCCAAGGCAAGTTGCATCCGCCGCTCAATAGCAGACATGCGGGAGCCAGAAAACCATATAGCTAAGTCATCCACATAAAGGGATGAGGATACCCCAGCAGGCACAGTGTCAATGATACCATTAATGGCCACTGCAAACAGGGAAACACTTAAGACACTCCCCTGTGGGACACCTTCCTCCTGGCACAGTGGCGCAGAGAGGGTAGAACCCACACGGACTCGAAATACACGATCAGTCAAGAAGTCTTCAAGCAACACAGGCAGGCGACCACGTAAACCAAAGGCATGAAGTTGTTGGAGGATGCCATGGCGCCAGGCAGTATCATAAGCCTTCTCAAGGTCAAAAAACACAGCCACAAGATGTTGCTTGGAGGCAAAAGCTTCACAGATTGACGCCTCGAGCCTGATAAGGTTGTCTGAAGTGCACTGCAATTTACGGAAACCACTCTGTGATGGAGAGAGAAAGCAACCCTCCTCCAGAAACCAAATAAGCCTGACATTGACCATCTTTTCGAACAGCTTGCACACACATGATGTTAAAGTGATAGGGCGATAGTTGGAGACTTGGGAATGGTCTTTACCAGGCTTGGGAAAGGGGAGGACAATACCCAACTTCCAACTCCTCGGAATAGAGCCCTCACTCCAAACCCTGTTAAAAAGGTCCAATAAAAACTGAAGTGAATCAGTCGGAAGATGACGCAGCATAGCATATGGAATATCGTCAGGCCCAGGAGCAGTGTCACGACACTCTGAAAGGGCAGCATGTAGCTCACGGAGGCTGAAATCTAAATTATACAGCTCTCTGCCACGAGAGCGAAAGTCAAGACCCAGCCTCTCCTGATTCCTATGAAAGGTGGCAAATGGCTGAGAAGGATCCTTTGTGGAGACAGCGTAAAACTGATCTGCAAAAGCAGAGGCTACTGCATCTGGTGCAGACACAAGTTCTCCAAGGCGCAACACCGGAGGGGAGGGGGGCGAGAACCTACCAGAAATCTTGCGCACCTTTTTCCACACCACAGGCAGTGAAATTGAAGATGTAATTGTAGAAACATACGACCTCCACGAGTTACGGCGAGCATTCTTCATGACCCATCTATAACGAGCACATGCTTTGCGAAACTCTATTTTTAGAAAAACAACGTTACGATTGGCAAAATACCGACAAGCAGCTGCTTTGTAAGTTCCCTTTGCTATGGAGCAGTCATCATTCCACCATGGCACAGGTCTCCGGGAAAAAACACCAGAAGTCCGTGGGATAGAATGAACCCCTGCTGAGAAAATGGTCTTAGTAAAATAACATTCGGCATCATCGATAGTTGAAAAATCAGTAACCCTGTTGGCAAATACACATAGTTCCTCAAAGAGAGACCAATCAGCCCTGTCCAGACACCAGCGTGGCAGACGGGCTACAGGAACAGAGCGAGTAGGCTGGACCACTACAGGATAATGGTCACCACCATGTAGATCATCCAAAACCTCCCAAGAAAAATCAAGGGCACAGTTAGAGGAGGAGATGGTAAGGTCAATGACAGAATACGTGCCAGTCTGAACATGAAAATGGGTCGGCCTTCCATCATTTAGGACAACCAAATCTAAATCCCCAACCAAAGAGGCAAGAAGATCACCCCAGGGATTTGAAAGTGAGTCACCCCACAAAGGTTGGCGGCCATTAAGGTCACCAAGGAGTAGGAAAGGGGGTGGAAGTTGGCTGATAAGGGTTTCTAGATCAGCATGTATAACAGGAACGGAAGGTGGAAGGTACAGACAACAGATTGTATAGAACCTCCCAACATGCATTTGTACGGCTAGAACTTGAAAGGGGGACTGAATCTCAATGGAAATAAAGGGGACATCAGAACGGCACAAAATTGCACATCCACCGCTGTGACCACCAGGAGGAGATGCATGGCAGGCCTTATACCCTCTAATGGAAGGGAACTGTCTGTCCCCCACCATTGTCTCCTGAAGACACACACATAGTGGGTTCAGAGCAGAGAGTAATAACTGCAATTCCTCCCAATTTGCCATGGCACCTCTACAGTTCCACTGAAGACAGATTGGTACCGATTGAGCCATAGTGATTAGTATTAACCTGCCCCGTCCCGACCACTTTTTGACCACTGGTACCCCCCAATCCCGACCATTTTTCGACCCTTTTTATTTTGCTAAAACTTTCGCTTTTGGTGAGAGACATCGAAAATTCATAGAGAAATCGCTCACCTGAGGTTTAAAATACTCATTACAGGTAGGAGAGCCTCCGTACCTTACTGGGTTTTCAATCAGGCTGGCACCAAAGAAAACGAGTTCTATGGGAGGATAACTATTTCACACCACTCATAAACGGTATTTATTTATTTACTGTTACGAATTTATATGTAGTACAAGAGTATATTGGTTTTCAAGCAGTAATATAGGCATTATAAGCATTGTTTCACTCACTAATACCTGACCATTTTTTGCCACATTACCTGATCATCATTTCTAACTGTTTCTTCCTCTAATGCTATGTAAAGTTTGTCCTCCACATTGTCATTGATTGGGGAATCACTCTGGCCCTGAATTTCGTACCGTGGCATGACATGGCTATACTGGCCAGGTCACTGATAACAGGTGAATTGCTGAGACAATGGCATGCAGGGGGGGGGAGGAGGTCATGCTGGGTAAGGCATTGTCTCTGCCTGGCATCTTGTTGAGGAAGGTGTCACGTGTATACGTACCAAAAATGACTCGCGAAAATTGAAAATTGTGGAAATTAGGGACCTTGCATTTTTTTCGCGTTTATGTACGTCGATGGGATTGGCAGTGACAAAACGTGTGGACGTAAAAGAACGTCGACGGGACGCCGCGGGTTAAATATTATGAACTTAGAAAGCTATGTAGCAACCTCGTTGGGAAGGGAGTGAAAGCCCTTCTTCCTAGGCGTGGAGCTCTGCCTCACCAACCGAGAAGGCAATGAAGATTTAGAGTTTCCATGGGTGGAAGTACCCTTACCCCGAGACATGTCCCGCCCATCGCCAGAATGAGTCCAAAGCACAGAGACCTTATTGGAAGACCCATGTGCCCCGTCCGCACACCCATGTGAGGGTTCAGCTGGCACCTCGTGGCCAACCGAACCCCCCCCCAACCAAATCATCCAAAGGTTGGCCGCTGGGTGACGAATCAGAGGGAGCAAGCGACTGAGCTCTATGAGTATCTAAAGACCCAGGCCCCACCACACCTGAGGAAGAGGCAGGGACGGGAATCCTAGAAGGGCCATCATGAACACCCACAGACTTAGACGCCACCACTGGCTGGGTTGCCGAGCGAAGAGCCCCCTCAGAATCCTCATGTGGTACAGAAGTTTGAACCTTAGAAGGAGGAGAGTCACCCAAAAACTCCTCACTCCTCACTCATTTGAGGTTGGCAGATGCAACCTCCATCTCTGCACCAGAACTTAAAGCATTAGAAACTATAGTGCCACATTGTAAAGAAGAGTGAGCACCAGTAGCAGAGCAGGCAGATGGTACAGGAGCAGCAGTCGGTATGGAAGTAGCAGCTGATACAGAAGTATGAGAGACGCTGTTTTTTTTGGATATGTCAGGACAAGGATGCACAGGAAGGACATCGGGAGTTTTGGATGTGTCAAAGCAAAGTGTAGCATTGGCACGGGTGTTTGTCACAGGAGGAACCGGAGGAACTGGGATGGGGGAGGCACTCCCAGACGCTGGAAGAACCACCGCAGAGGGGACACCCCCAGAGACAGGAGGCACCTCCCTGGAGGAAGCACAGCTGCTTCCAGGCTGCACTCCCTCAGTGGAACCCCCCAGGCGAGAAGGCCGGGAAGTAGAACCCAGAGAATTTGATGGGGCATTGTGTGATGGCAGGGGCACCTGCCGGGTAGCTTTATGGCGAGACAACGCAGCAGCAAAGGTAACCCCAGGGTGAATGAACCGCTCCCTTACCCTGGCCTTTGCCTCAGAAAAGGAAATTTTCTCCTTCATTCGGACATAAAATGATCTCGTATTCATATTTGTATACTTCACAATCCCTTGAGGAGGCTGCATGTGCTCCTCCACAGTTCAAACATTTAGAGGGTTGAGAACAATCATCTATACCATGAGAAATTCCACCACAATTTCCACAGACCTCAGGAAGGCCAGACGCTTCCTGTCTGCAAGAACGGGGGATGTGACCAAATCTTTGACAATAATAGCACCTTCTAGGTCGGGGAACATAAGGTTTAACCTTTAGCTTCCACCACGCAGCAGTGATAACCTCCGGCAAGGTAAGACGGTCAAATGTCAAGATAAGAGTGGGCGTGGGGGTTAAAACCCCATCAACCTTCTTCATAATTCTCTGTACTCCTACAACACCCTGAGGAGCCAGCCCCTCTAAGAGGGAAGAATCAGAATAAGAGATCAAGTCATGAGAATACACAACCCCTCGGGACTGGTTCAGGACCAAAAGTCGAGAGGCAGATACAGGTTACAGGCGACCACAGTTAGAGACTGGATGCGTGAACTCTCCTCTTCATTCCTGGCTTCTAACAATAGAGACCCATCGCCCTGCAAAGAGACCTTGGGGGTAAATCCACACGCTGTTACTAGACCACTGTGAATCTGGAAACATTCAGGTTCTGGAAGGAAGTACCATTATCCATTTTGATGACAATATATTTTGTGTAAGAATGTTTCACAAAGACTCCAGGTAAAAACTCAATACAGGGAACATTCGAACTTGCAGTTTTGGCAGATGACCCTGAGGATACAGGGTCGTCGGCCAGAGAGAGACCAGTTGATGCCGACTCGTGTGGCTGGTCACCGACCACACAAGTGGTTAACCCCTTAACCGCGGGGCGTCACTTTCATGATGCTTGGGAGCAAGGGATCATACCGCGGGGAGTCGCTTTTGGGATTCCGTGTTATTTTGAATTCACCCGGGCTTCCAAGTGGGGGCTTGTATCATCTATCAGTACTGCCAATGTCCAACACTAGTCAGCACTCCTAATCTCATCTGTACTCCCATCCATTGTTGACAATTTAGCCATTTCTCCCCGTTCTTGACTCCCCTCCCTACCCCCCCTCCATTACCCTATCCTCTCGCCTGCCTGGCCGTGCTACGCTAAGTAAATCTTCCCTGGAATTTTTCACTGATTTCATCCATTGAAATAAGCCCAATGCCCTATTCTTATACCAAATAATATATACAAGAAAGAAATAAGGTAAGTGAGAGTGCCATACACCTGGAATTGGCTAATTATCACCTGACAACACTTCACGTGCACTCGTTCGCTAATTTTTGCTATTTCCCCTTGAAATATGCCGTATAATCTATTTTCGTAATAAATATACATATAAGGAGGGAAGGGAGAAGCCTAAGTGATATTTACATTCACCTGGAACTACCTAATTTATAATGTATTGTCTAGATTTCCCTCCAATCATTTCATTGCTATAAATAGCTGTGTCAAGAGGCGAAACGTTGGCAGTGCTGATTTCCCTAGGTAGGCCTCCACCCCGGCCCACCCTTATCAGTTCCCTCTCATCTTCCAGTGTGGGGGTACGTCTGTTCGCTCTTGCTAGCTTCAGGGCCTTTCCACCCCCATGCAAAGGGCCCTGTGACCTTTACCCCCTACTAAACCTCGTGTAGAAAGAGGTAAAGGGCTGACAATTGATAAAAGAGTAACTTCGATCTTTCTATTGAGTAAAACAGTGCAAGTGGAATTGTAAATAATGTGTAAATAATGTGTAAACAGCAAGTGAAAGTAATGAATGTAAATATACGTGAACAGTGGAAAATAGTTTTATAAGTTACTTCAAGTGACAGTGCATAACACAGTGTAAATAAAATAGAAATGTAAATAACGTAAATAAAATAGAGAACGTAAATAGAAATGTAAATGAGTAGTATTATAAGAATACGAGTATATACCCTAGGAGTAATGAAAGTGAAAGTTTCACTCTAGCATGTCTGAATACTATTAGTTATGAGAGGGAAATTGAAAGTGACATTCACTCTCAATATTAGTATACAGGACGAGAAAGTGAATGCTACGTATTTTACTGAAAGAAATTGAATCCCTACAGTGACAATAAACTAATACTACTGAAGGAAACTTATGGATAAAGACTGTAGATATATATAAGTGTTATACAGTAATAGAAATATAAAGTGTGAGGGGTTTTATGAATAATAAATGACAGAGTACCTAGAGCGAACTAGCGCAAGTGTGACGGTCAGACGTGCTCGTAATTTTCATTGCCTTCACAGTTGTTTTTTTTTTTGGAGTATGGATCCCAAACTACTTGAAAATCATAGAGTAGTGTTTATAGTGTTAATATCTGGCTGTGGTAATCATATTACGGGTTGTCGGGAAGTGTAAAGTGGAGACTTCGTTACCCAACTTCAGAGGTCTCCACAAGTCCTACGGTAACGGACGAAGGCTCAACAAACATTCCAGGAGAAAGCTGAAGGTATGTGCCATAAGGATATATAATTTTAATAATCTAGGACTAATAACTGATTTTTGGCAAATATTTTTTGAGAGTGTGTCGGAGCCCGAATAACCCCGCGGCACACGCAAAACATTGGTAAACATGCCCGCGGTGTAGGGGTTAATGATTTTGTCAATGTATCCATATATACATTGTTAAATAGAAATTGGCACCAGGAGCCAAGGGAAACCGCCTACCAGGGAGTGTGGGGACCAAGCGTGGTCTGATGGGAGCGGGGTACCTCGTCCCCAGAGGATGTCCCAAAAAGGGCACCCTGTGATACGAAAGTTTGCTCCCACCAGTGCAAAAATCCCCTTCCCCAACACCCCCAAGCCCAGACACCCAACCAACCAACTCAGGACAGCACTGACGCGATCCCTCTGGAGGGCGGAACCGATGACCCATACGGGTAACCTACGTTTCGGGCAGTGCTTAGTCAGACCCCTCACCCACAACCCTACCGGCATAGGAGACCCCGCCAGATGTCGTTACATCCACGGGCAGGCTTGTGGAATCACCGAAGCACGTAAGCCCCCCCCACCACGACAAGGTGGCTGCCCACGGGGGAGGAAGTGGAGGCAGCAGGGATAGCTTCACAAGTCTGGCAACTGTTTCTGACCAGATGGTGGTGGAGGTGAGTGGATTGGGGATGGAAGTGGGGTAGTGAAGGGTGTGTGTGCTGTCATGTTTTATATACCATGCATTACCGAAGGGTGGAAGCTGTTGGGAATAACATACTGGGTAATAGGGTTATAGTCAATTTTTATCAATAATATGTCGCTAAATGTCTACATATGCATCGTTATGAGTTTATATGTAATCAAAATATACTGCAGTTTCATATAGGCTACATGGGCTGTCATGTCTAATTCATCTTTGATATTTGGAATACTTCAGAGAACGGAATGACTGTGGAATACGTTTCATAATGAGTATTTGGAATTTAATGGAACGTCATGGTTGTGATAATATAAAACAACATTTATTAGTGACAACATGAATCTCCCCTCTAATTTTCCTGTCGCCCAATATAGATAACTGAATGTCTGTGAAGCTATGACTATATGCTGGTGGGTGCATATCTGTCATCATGGTGCGTAAAGCCTGTGGCCAGGTTTCCCTTACCCCTTTACAAAAACATTAACCACTTGTGAAAACAAATGCATTTTTCGTTATTACTGTGAAGGCACCGCATGCCTCTGTGCCACATCACACATGGTAATGGTATGTAATATATCCTGTCATGTTCAGAAGGTAAACATACAGTAAAAGCACAGCTGTCTGTCCTTTATTCCCATGTTATGTGGCTAGCTGATGCCCGGCGGAGAGGGTGTGGCAGGAAGGTGGGGAGGGAGGGTAGTGCCTCGTCATTTCTGCTGACGCTTGTTTGGCTACAAGTTAGAGGCATTATTTCAGGTTAACGATACATTTCACTATTTACCGGTATTAAATCAGGTGTAGCCTAATATCACATTTATCGCCTTTACTGTGCGGTGTATTGCTAAACTACACTGCCAACAAAAATTACAGATTACACTGCCAACAATAATTACAGCACACACACACCCCACTTACCCACCTCCATTCCCAATTCGCTCACCCCCATCACCGTCTGCTCTGACACAGTTGCCAGACTTGTGAAGCTATCCCTGCTGCTTCCATTTATATGTTCAAATATTTAAGGGGTTCGGAACGAAGACACGACTTTTTTGGCTGACTATACCTCAGTGTTCTAAATGTGGCCGAACAAGTATTTTATAAGCAAAAATTTTTGTCATCCACATTCGAAAATTTCTGTGAGGGAATCTCAGGGACTGGTTAGCCTTTGCCTTGATAATGCCGTTCTGTGTGAAGTCCTCCTCAAGTGAAGTCACTGAAAAATTTAACTGATGGAACAATGTCAAAGATTGTGCTCTGTAATTATATCGCCCGGGACGGAGTCCGGCAAGGTATTGTTTTAGGAAGAGTTTGTTTGTTTCTTTTCCTCTTTCTCTTAGTTTCTTTGTTAGTAACATTACGGAAAAACGGCTGAATGAAATTACTGTACATGAAAGTTTCAGGATATATAGGAACTTGTCCCAAGAGACAGTGATTAAAACTTAGAGGTAACTGAGTGACCTTGAAAGGTCATAATCAAGGTCACGGATTATCAGAGGGCTATAACTTGAAACCGGGCGTTGTGCTGGGGAGGATAGGATGGCGGTGCACCAAGAAACTGAAAACCCGTTCCGTAGGCCATTATTCTGATACTTTATTTGTCCTTTATCCCATCCAGGACGTGACAAATCTGATGCTTACTTTGCTGTTTGACGGTTTTATTCATCTCAGAAGCGCTCTTGAGTACATTACGAATTTAATGAAGTCCCCTAAAGCTTTTCAGTGCGCCAAAAGTCCACTTTTTGTGCAACTGTCAGGTACTTTTATTCGGACTCTCCTGCCTCAATGGCCTAGCAACTCAACTGGCGGATCCCAGTCCAGAATGAAGGTTGGATGCAGATCCCAGACAAACAAAATGAAAAACACACACACACACACACACACACACACACACACACACACACACACACACACACACACACACACACACACACACACACACACACACACACACACACACACACACACACACACACACACACACACACACACACACACATTCATGTTCGGACATAACCACTCCCGCCCAAAAAAATCTCTCTCTCTCTCTTGCTGGTGATGGAGACTCATACCAGCTTAAGAGACGCAATAACAATACAAAGGATCCATAATGGCTGGAGATTTATTTCTCCCCTCCAACAACTGGAATTTTATTTCCGGAGGAAATAATTCTCATGATCTGTTAATCTTTCACGAAGATTGCCTTCTTTACCAATGCCTGTAGAATCCGAATCACGGCGACAATAAACTATATGATGCGGTGATATTGTCCCCACAGTATGCGATCAAAGACAATTCCCTTGTTGGGCAATTTTATACATATCCATCTGACCATAATACGATAGATTTGGATTACATCACACACACACACACACACACACACACACACACACACACACACACACACACACACACACACACACACACACACACACACACACACACACACACACACACACACACACACACACACACACACGCTCGCTGGCTCAGTGGTAGCGTTCTCGCTTGTTATCTGTTTGACGGGAGTCCGCGCCTCGCTCAAGTTGTGAAAAGTTTCACTGACGAAGTGGACGGTTACTGTCCCCCTTGAGCAAGGGGATGGGTGTGAGTGTGTGTGAAGGTCACATCCTTGTCCTTAGATCGGACTATATGCGCTCTCAACTTCTTTCCGAGAGAGTAAAAGCTGACGATCACGACCATCAAATGATCCTGACCCACCCGGTGAATTACACACACACACACACACACACACACACACACACACACACAGAACCAAAACATAATATTCTAGCCCCTAATAACCAAACAGCAGACCAAGTTAGTTATATTAATGGCAAAAGTATTCTGGGTTTAAGTAATACGAATTCCATGGAGCAGGCATGAAACATGAACAATAATTAATGAGACATCAAAGGAAATTCATATATATATATATATATATATATATATATATATATATATATATATATATATATATATATATATATATATATATGAAATTAATCATACATTTAACCCACAAGCTTTAACATTAAAACTGCTTACGCCCTAAGAAAGTGAAATCATCTGTACAAAATAATCTTCCAGTCATAATCAAGTTGATATTATGCAATTCATCAGAACAACGAGAGAAATCAAGAAGCTGGTCTAGATAGAAAAAAAAATAATTGGAAATTAACTTAACAAAGGAGAGTTTTAAAAACTCGAAAACAGTTTATAGGTATACAAACAACAGAAAGCAATTAAGCAATGCAAATGACCCATTAATTAAAGAAAACAGAGAATTAACAACAGCTATTGTTAAAATTACTTCAATTATAAATGATTTCTTTAGATAAGTCTTCACCTCCAAACCCAATAGACTAAATGATATGATACTTAGCAGCCAGAACAGTTTCCCTAAAGTCACTATCACTGAAAGTGACGTTATAAAACTACGAAAAGAAAACGAACGTAAAGAAAAGCTGGGGTTCAGCTCAGTTTTGCCCCAGTGTTCTCAAGGAAGTAATAATAAGCATGTACCATATGATGTTAGCATGTCATTAAACATAGGTGAAATGCCTGATGATTCACCCTGATTTTCAATTAAGATGAACGAATATTTGTCTAATTTCTGCGGTATGCAGTATATTAGGAAATATCGTAAGGGACAAATTCTTCAACTATTGGGGAAATACAAGCTGATGAGAGATTCCCAGTGAGGACTTAGATCATCTAACTAGTTCATCAGATTTACATAATAATTTATTCCACATACCTGATGGCAGTAAATACCTAAACACTATTTAACATGACCTTCACAAAGCTTTTGATATGGTACCTCATTATAAGCTCATGATTAATATAAGGGCTTTAGATATTTCAGGTAATATATACAAACTGTCAGACAGCTGGTCGCATAGCACTAGACGGAGTAGTGATCAATGATGAATTATCTCCTTGGGCTCCTCTCAGTAACTCAGTACCACAAGTTCCAGTGTTTGGGCCTGTTCTATTTACAATATAGTGGCAGGTGGGGACGCTCACCATCCACTCACTCAATGTTTTGCTGCTCTCGGTTGTCTGCCCTGTCCTCTCCTCCATCCTTCTTTCCTTCCATCTTCTTCTGTCTCTCTTTCCTTCATTCTTTCCTCGTCTTTCTGCCTACGGGTGACTTTGCACTCCTTCTTCTGTCTTTTATTCCTTCATTCTTTCCTTATCCTTCTGCCTATGGATGACTCTACACTGAGTGACAAGCCAAATGGTTTCCTGTACACCAGGAAACCATTTACTACGCTGGGTGGTAACCATATAAACAAATTTTGGCGCCTGGTGGTTTAGTGGGTAATTATTGTGCTCCAATCGGATTGAGCCGGTGAAGGTTTATATCCAAGGGGTGGCTGGGGTTTACTGCTCATGTAATGCCACTCAGGGATGAGTGAGGCTCGTCACTCTCATCTTAAATGTCAGGACCAACTGCCTAGCCCCGGGCTCCTACGCTCCTCATGGGGCAACGTAGGATTGGTTGATGGATGGATGGATGGACATTAATGACATAGATGTGGGCTTGAGTAACCCTAATTGCAATTGACTAAATTTTGTCAGTGTTGTCCAAAATGGGGTACGTGTACCCCTAGGGGTACGCATCATTGTTCAAAGCAGTATGTTACAATATATATATATATATATATATATATATATATATATATATATATATATATATATATATATATATATATATATATATATATTCCATTGGATCTCAGGGGTGCTGGGCGAGGCATTGCACTGGGAGGGTACTAAGCATACCGCCCTCCGCCTATCGGCTCATAGTCGCGAAGCTCACAGGCCCCTACCCGGGGGTTCCCTACTTTATAAAGACTTGAAAAATCCCAATTCTGTCCAATACTCCGGGCACCGGGCTTCAATGGGTTAAAGAGACCGATATGTTTGCCAGTCATTAACCCATTGGATTCCAGGGGTGCTGGGCGAGGCATTGCACTGGGAGGATACTAAGCGTACAGCCCTCCGCCTATCGGTTCATAGTCGCGAAGCTCATAGGTCCCTAGCCGGGGGTTCCCTACTTTATAAAGACGAAAAATCCCAGTTCTGTCCAATACTCCGGACACCGGGTTCCAATGGGATATATATATATCCATTCATCCATCATCGAATCCTACGTTGCCCCATGAGGAGCGTAGAAGCCCAAAGCTAGGCAGTTGGTCCTGACATTTAAGATGAGAGTGACCAACCTCACTCATCCCTGAGTGGCATTACGTGAGCAATACTCGTAAACCCTAACCATCCCTTGGATATAAACCTTCACCGGCTCAATCCGATTGGAGCACAATAATTACCCACTAAACCACCAGGCGCCAAAATTTGGTTATATGGTTACCACCCAGCGTAGTAAATAGTTTCCTGGCGTACAGGAAACCACTTGCCTTGTCACTCAGTGTAGAGTCACCCATAGGCAGAAGGAAGAGGAAAGAATGAAAGAATGAAAGACAGAAGGGGGAGTGTAAAGTCACCCGTAGGCAGAATGACGAGGAAAGAATGAAGGAAAGAAAGATAGAAGAAGATGGAAGGAAAGAAGGATGGAGGAGAGGACAGGGCAGACACCCGAGAGCAGCACTAAATTGAGTAAGTGGATGGTGAGCGCCCCCACCTCTCTCTCTATACATACATACAAACATATATATATATATATACATATTCATTCATTGCCAGACGCCATGTATCCCAAACGGGGTGGCCAAGGGTTTAGAGTTAATTATTTTACAGGGAGGGGCACTAATCCTCCACCAACCCCACTTGACACGTAGGGAGAACGTTATGCCAACGGCATCTGGTGTTCCCAGGCGGTCACCCATCCAAGTACTAACCAGACCCAACGTTACTTAACTTCACTGATCGGACAGGAAGCGGTGTACTCAACGTGTTATGGCCGTTTGTTTTTTACATTTAGAGAAAAAAAAAAAATCATACCTTACAAGGACACACATCGCCACATTCAAACGACTAATGAACCTTGTCAGAAACATACCTACATACATCCTCTACCTACACACCATTCACAATAACTAGGCATAAAGCTGCCCTTTCTTCATCTTTCATGCTAATCTCTAACAACATATATATATATATATATATATATATATATATATATATATATATATATATATATATATATATATATATATATATATATATATATATACTGCATCACATTCAAACTACATCACATATAGGTCACATGGCATCTTGGATCAGTAACTTTACTGAGGATGCATATGTGTGCATGGGTGATTGTTTAAGAATATAGAATAATTTAATAACCACAACACTTACACAGTTTCTAACTTAAATGGATGGCAAGAGAACAGAGTAAAAAATTAAAATGAACATGAAAGAAACTGAAGGGAGATGGGAGAAGGGGGCAGGGACAGGAAACGGGACAGGACGTGTACAGAAACAGTGCTGAACTCCTCTCTCGAGTCATTCTTGCTCAGTTTCGTATTGGTAGTGAAAATGTGAATGTCTCAGTCAAATTTATATGTAAGCTTACAGACACAGTTATTTCTTTAACAGCAAGAAATAGAGATTGATGGTTAAAACGTGGTAGCTGAAGCAACCGTAGCAGCAACGTATGAAGGAAATCAAGCAGCTGTGAAGAAAAGGAAAACTGACCGACCTAAATACTGTATCAGCAGTTCAAGAAAGATTACGTTCTTTTTGGATTTACTTCTACGAGTTCTGATCCTTTAGAAGATTTATGCTTCCTTTGAGGGAAGAGGATGACCAACAGTAGTATGAAACCCTGTCACCTCCAACGTCACCTTAAATCACATTAATGTCATATTGGCAAACCGAGAAAGTTTTTGAAAGAAAACTTTCTAATTTTGAGTGATCCCAGACAACAATTAAGAAATCCCCCACTACATCAAGCAAAGCTTTAGTGGATCTTTAGCTGCATCTTTATTAGTTGCTAAAGCTAAAACGCCATTTAATATAGCTGAAGAACTGATATTGCCAACCGCAGTTGTGATGACTCAAAAAATGGTAGATAAAAAAGCAGCTGACCAACTAAAAGCTGTTCCTTTGTCTCCCTAAACTCTTTCTCGATGGGTAAATGAGTACAGATACTATTGATCAAGTTGTGAATAAGTTGAAAACAAGCCAGTCTTATTCACTTCAACTTTACGAACCAACTGACGTCAGTGGACAGGCTGAGCTTGTCTCATTTGTGAGATACATTGATGGGAGTAATATAAATGAAAATGTACTTTTTATTTTCAAAAAATTAGAACACGCAACTGGGGAAGCAATACTCAGTGTCATTAATCAGTTCTTCTCTGAACAAGGGCTTACCTGGAAATCTTGCATTAGCGTGTGTACAGGTGATGCTGCATCCATGACCAGGAAAGTGAAGGACCTTGCTGCATGGATGGTTTAAGAAGGAAAATCCTGATGTGGAGTAGACTCATTGCCTCATTCATAGGGAATCACTAGCATCCAAAAAAATGAATTCAGAGTTGCATGAGATATTGAATGATGGCATCAACGAAATCAGCTGTATAAAGTCAAGGCCACTAATTGCCTATCTGTTTCACTGACCGTAAGAAAACATAGGGCTTGCGCACACAGAGCTGTTACTGCACACAGAGGTGTGCTGGCTGTCGAAATGGAGGGTATTCGCCTGTTTTTCCGAGTTGCGAGATGAGGTAGGCTCCCTTTTGTAAGATAATGGATCCCCTTTTGTCACATTTTTTGACAAAATTACTTGGATTGCTCATCTGGCTTATTTTGCAGACATATTTAGGAATATGAATGAGTTAAATTTGTCTCTGAGGACAATGACACAAACATTCACATCTTATATGATAAAGTTGGTGGTTTTCAAAAGAAAGTAGAATTATGGAAGGAGATATGCTCACGGGGAGATTTCAAGCATATTCATCTGTCAAATCCTTACTTTTCCAGTAACAGTGATGAGAGGGAGACTGCGAAACCAGTTATTGTGGAACAATTGATCAGCTTTATCTATGCTTTTAAATCTTACTTTTCTGACTTATGAGAGGCCTATACAGCTGGATTGTATTAGAAATCCATTCCTCCTATCTGAAAATAATATGAAAAACTTCCCATTTGCCTTCAGGAAGCACGGTTAGAAGTGTGTTCAGACCGTAGCCTCAAACTGGAGATTTGAAAGCTCAACCCTCAAATGGTTTTGGGGCTCTGTAAAGAGGGAGCACCCTGACCTATGAAAGTAGGCTTTCGAAAACCTTCTGCCCTTTGGATCTACCTACATTTGTGAAGCATCTTTCTCTCTAATGAGCATTATCAAGTCAAAACAGAGAAACAAACTAAATGTAAACCTGGAGCAAAGTCTTTATCACTGCAGTCGCCTCCCTATTGTCCGGAATGGCAAAAATCATCAGTGAACATCATCCCCACATTTCACATTGACCTATAAGTAATTTTCAAGCATATTTATGTTATTAATCTTTTTTTTGTTCGTATGCTGAATAATAATTTATTGTCCAGCACTTAGATTATGCGAACTTTTATTGTAATTGGCACTGTCCTTCCAAATACTGAGTTAATCAGCCATCGGGGTACTTAATGGTAGAAGAAGGTAACAAGGGGTACAATAGGCAAAACAGTTTGGACAATAATGAATTAGGTGGTGCGATTCTATCGGAAGTGTAGATGGTAATATTACAGTAAGATCTAAACAAAGTTAATAAATGGATGACAACATGCCAATGCCATTTAATTTGAATAAGTGTCATGTTTTGAAAATCAGAAGTCTAATCAATAAGGCTAGACATCAAATGCACGGATAAAATTTAAGAAAGAGGAATGCTGTAAAATATCGAGGAACAACGACATCAAAAGTTCTCAAATACTCAAAATAGTAAGTCTGCTAAGAAAGCACACATGATGGTGGAATTTACTGAGAGATATTTCGAATGTTAAAACAAGGACATCATAATAACACTTTAGCCCTTAGGTTGTGGAACTGTTGATATAATTCATGTCCATGGTGTATTAAAATATGGAAAGAAATAGTGTGTTTTCAACAGCTGTTTTAACCCAGTAATACCAAATTAGAAAAGAAAGATGGCAACTAATATCCAAGCCTCGGAGTCCCCGGGGGGTGGGGGCGCATAAATGCCCCCACCATCCGCCCCTCTCCCGGTGACGAATCAACAAACTGCCTGGAACCACTGTCTGACTCACTTCTTCTTCATTTCTGCAACATTCGCGGCCTCTCTGACTTTCGCTCTGTTGAGCACAACCTGTCCTCCTCTAAACCTCACCTTCTCTTCCTGAGACTGAGCTGTCTGAGGCAACTGATAGCAAACCCTTTTCTGTATCCTCCTGCTTTCTCTTTATTCGTTTCAAAGTTGTGTATATGTACGCAACGACTTATCTTGTTCTCATCTTCCCGAACTTGATTCTTCTGAATTCTCTACTCTCTGGCTCCGGCTTTCCTGTCATTCTCTGATTAAATATATCTGCGCTGTTTACTTATCCCCTAATACTACTGACTATGAAAAATTCTTCGACTATCTTTCATCTACGATGGAACACATTCTATCCATTTCTCCTTTCTCTGAAATTTCCATGCTATGAGATTTCAGTGTTCACCACCACGTTTGGCTCTCCTCTCCATTCACTGATCCACCTGTGAACAAGCCTACATCTCTTCTATCCTTAATGACCTAGAGCAGCTTGTGCAGCACCCTACCCGTATCCCTGACCGCCTAAACGAACTCCAACATACTTGACCTCTTCCTTATAACTAATCCTTGTGCGTACATTAATCACATAATTATTACCACCACTTACCCACTGTTTCATCAGTTCTCCTCACCCACTGGTACGTCAGTCATTCTCACCCAGTAATACATCAGTACCCCTCGCCTACCCAATGATATATAAGAACCCGTCACCCACTCACTAATCCAACACCTCCCACCCAGTCGCTCGTACTCCAGTACCCCTCACCCACCAGTGCACCATCATCCTTTATCCTCCAACTCATATAGCAATAATTCACGCTCACCAATACATCTCGCCCATAACATATCATTTAATCACATTCGCTCACTCATTCACCAAAACTATATCTTTTATCCTCTAATATACCAATACACCTCAGTCACTAATACATTAATACCCATTACACACTAAGACAGCAGAACTTCACCTTGTGATACACCAATACAACATATCCACACACCAGTATCCCTCAGCTGCTAAGACATCAATACCCCTCATCTATTCAGCCCCGTCTGTATTTCTCGGCAGTCTCGCTCATTTGATATTTCTCACAACCGCACCCACTCATCGCATTTTCTCCCTACGAGTATCTACCACCTCCATGTATCTTGTTCATTCAAAGGACCAAGGGAGCTATTACGTAAACGTATTCTAAGGGCCCGAGCTTAGAAAGGCTACGGATGCGGGGGAAGGAGGGTAGGTATGAAGGAGAGAAAGAAATGTAGGAAAAAGAGAAAGTGGGAGGAAAGAAGGAGAGAAAGGGTGGTCGAAATTAAGAAAGAAGGAAACAGGGGGTGGGAGGGGAGAAACTTAGAGGGCTAGGGAAGAGAAACGGGAAGTGGGAAGCAAGAAGGACAGAAAGTGAATGGAATTTAGGAAGAGAGGAGACAGTGGGAAATTATGAGGATTCGGAAGGCAGATAAGAGATAAAGAAACGAGGCGTGTAAGGAAGGCACTAAGGTAGAAAGGGAGAAGAGAAAGGGGGAAGTAGGTAGCGAAATGGAGTAGGTAGGTATGCAGGAGGAATGTATAGTGGTAGGGGAAACAATGTGCGTAAGGATAAAAGTAGGTAAGCAGGATAATAAAGGAGGGATGGAGGAAAAAACAGAGAGGGAGGGAGGTTGGGAGAGTAATGGAGGTTGTTTAAAGGAGTAAGAGCGGTACGGAGATGGTAGGTATGGAAAAAAGTAAGAAGGATACGATGTGGCAATGAAGGTGGAGAATAAAATTTAGGGAGGTAGGCTGGGAGGAGGATAAGGGGTACCGATGATGGCATAACGGGAGGAAGGAAAGGTACGGAACACGGACGCAGGTAAAACAGTAAAGAGGCAGAAGAGTAGACAGGGAGGAGAGTAGATGGCAATGAGGCAGGTGAGGAAGGGTAAAGAAAACATAAGGTAGACACAGGAAGAGGATGGTATAAAACAAAGGCGACAGAGAGGTGGGTAAGAAAAAGTGAGAAAGAGCAAGATCGTGTACAACAGCCAATACACAGATATCGCGAAAATGAAACTGAATTGTGGAATCAGAAATAAGGGTAAACGGAAAAGAACAGTGGAGAAAATGGAAAACTGAAACTGTAGATTGAATGAATGAGAGAGAGAGAGAGAGAGAGAGAGAGAGAGAGAGAGAGAGAGAGAACAAATAGGAAGGCAGACAAACTCAGAAAGACACAAACGAATACAGATAAACAAATGGACAGAGCAAAGTCCATATATACAGTAGACTGTGGGACAGAGTACCACAGAAAGAGTCAGACATTCTGAGAATCGGGTTGAGAGACAGGCAGAAAACAGACGGTCAGACAAACTGAGAACCAGTTAAACAGTCAGACAGACAGTCAAATAATCCTGAAGAGAGTAAGAGAGACAAAAACTGTGACATACAAGAAAAGGATAGAGTAAAGACACAATGACTATGCACTGACAGAAAAGAAGAGTTACAGAGGCAGACACTATTGACACAGATATTTATGAGGGACAGAGACCATCGAAACACCGAGACAACGAGTAAAGATATAAAGATATAAGAGGGACGGGAGAACAGGGAGAGAAGACTCGAGGAGGAAGAAATTTAATGTTTTAAAGAACAGATATTCACAGAGAGAGAACAGAGGCGCATGTGTCGACAAAGAGAAGTTATATAGGGATAGGAATGAAACACAGAAACAAACTGAAACAGAAAACGGGAGGTAAGATCAAACAGACACAAGACACGAAGCAGTTTTGAAAGATGCTAGACAGAGAAAAAAAAAAGTGGGGAAAAACATTAGAGAGAGAGAGAGAGAGAGAGAGAATATCGTCCTCCAGGGTGATTCAGCAGTGTAGAAAAACTTGTCTCCAGTTGCAAAAATCTAACAAAAGGACTCTACATCATAAGCCTTTCTCTCTCTTTCCCACCTTTCAATCGCTAAGGTTGTACAAGACAGTTGTCTCTGGGAAAGTTGAAATGCTTGAAAGAATATTCGGAATAGTGATAGAAAATTGTACTAATAATAAATTGTTAGAAAATCCAAACTCTCTTATGTATCTATAAACTTACCTACGGTAAATTTAGCAGTCACATAAAAAGGATACTAAGGAGTGTGTTGGTGGGAGGTTTGCCTGGGCCGGGATTCTGCTCCATGTTGGCATAAAACGCGCTGGGGGTGCCTTCCTCGATCTCAGCACGACTTCGCAGCTGTGCATATCACAGGGGGAAGCTCAGTACCATTACACATACCACTAAATATTTTAATAATAATTTCATCATTATCATTACTGTATTAGAAAATGTACTGCTGTCATAATCAGTAGATCATCTCTATCACCAAAATATAATCACTATCAATACCAACAGAACCAATACCATTACTACTACCATTACCAACATCAGTGATTATGTTAACCTCATTATCATCATTAATAATCTAATCATCCCTACCATTATTAGCAACAGCTTATACTGTCATTAACATCTTCCTTATTACTACACTATGATCATTATTATTACTTTTCTGATTATCATTATCATTAAGCCTACCTTCACTGTCAATATATTATACAAACACATGACCCTAACTCAATTTTCAACGACCATACTTAGTAGAATGGGTAATGGTATGATTCAGAAACAAGAGAGTAAAAAAAATGCAATGCAGTATGTGAAATGGGCTCTAATGTACATCTATTTGCTCACCAACAAAACTTCATTCCACAGGCTATGCCAACTAAGTTTTATCACTGAAACCCATCACAAACCTAGTGATATGTAAGGTAAACAGTTCAACAAGGCATGAAAAACTGTCCAGAACAAAGCTAACAAACCTAACTTAACGATGAAAAGTGCCCTGGCCTCACTGTACTGCTGTACCTCACACCACAATACATTATTCTTCAACACAATCTCAACAAAAGACCTATGGGAATGCCCAGCCGATGTGCTCAAGTTTTCACAGTCCACTGGGCACCAAGTCTGCATTCATGTGAGCAGGCAGTTACAAGAACACAGCACTGTACTACTCACTCTCCAACATTCATGACTCATGAATCATTATTTAATCAATTAGTACTATAGCTACAACTGATGTAACATGGTGATACTACTATATCAAGAGTACCAATTTTTCTCTCTTCTCCCTCTCTCTCTCACCGGTAGCCAGGCAACAGAGAACTCAAATCCAAGGAAGGGATCGTTTGCCAGACGATATGCCGGTGACAGAAGTGGTCCTGAGGCTCCAAGGAAGACCCGCATCTGGTCAAACTCTCTGGGTAGTGCCAAGCGAGTGATGGTGCACAGACCCCATCCCGCCTGACCATTGAAGCCAAAGATGCTCTCCACTGTGGTACGCAGGGTCAGGCCCGCACCCTTGCTGGTTGACTCGTTCAGGATGAGGGTGATCTCATCTAACCGAGTCTGGAGCACTGGTTGACATATGGCATTTTGGAGACGCACCTGAAATTAACAAAAAGCCTAAGTCCTTGAACCAGAAACAAAAAGCTTAAGTCCTTGAACCAGATGAGACTGAGGATGTGACAGAGCGATGGTGTGGACAGGTATATAAATGAGAGGGGCTGTGAGTTGGAGGGATGGTAGCCTTATGGCAAAGGACAGGGTAACGGAGATGATTCATTTGTGGTCACCCCTTGTAGGATTAAGGTACCTGGCGATAGACAGATGGGTAGCTAGATAGGTACCATAGGTATATAGACAGATAGGTAAACAGTTAGATACACAGAAAGATGGACAGACAAACAGAACCAGATGACATATTCTTTATTAGACACGATTCTTACTGTCACCGAACAATTCAGCTTGGTTTACGGGAGACTATATTAAATAAAGCTTTCATGTGTACTGTATTTTATTCTTGGTACCATGAATTATATTCAGCTTAAAGATGGCATTTTGAATTGGAGGGGTTAGATACAGCTTGCATTAACCCTTACTCTGGCAGACATAATTCTGATGTTGAATACGGTAAATTATACAACAATTATCTATAAATATATGGTAATACACACATGGGTAACAGTATATATAAAACCAATGACTTAAGGACTGACTATTTACCTTCAGTGGTGTCAAACTCTCAACCTCAGTGCCAGGATGGTGTAACTCAGTCATTTTTCCCGCAAACACACCACCACACCACATCAGGGGGCAGACTCATATGTCCCACCCTGTCCCTTACCTACTTTTGGATATGATCAGTTGCCAGCTAGGAGTATAGTGAATTAGGAATATTCCCTCCTTCTCCCCTCCCCCTTTCTCTCTCTCTCTCTCTCACTCTCTCTCTCTCTCTCTCTCTCTCTCTCTCTCTCTCTCTCTCTCTCTCTCACTGATAAATTTGCATTTAAAAAAAATCACACACCCACTGCAAAACACACAACCAAACCACAGGACACACTGCACTAATTTCACCCACACACCCACACCCACACACACACACACCAGAGAACCCCTATACATTAATTTGGGAATAAAAATTGTAGTTAGCACCTTTAGGTAGGAATGCCAAACTCCTCATGCTGTAGCCTGTGAGTGTGAGAGCGAGAGAGAGAGGGGAGGCAGCCTGCTTCCCGCCAAATCAATGGGGCAACTCACATTAGGGAAGACTGGATGGATGGATTGATGGTTGCCAGTGAACTGATGAATGGATGGAAAGGTGATTGCCACTGAATTAATAAATGGATGAATGGATGGATAGGTGACTGCCAATGTACTGTATTAATAAATGAATGGATGGATAGATAAATGGATGGAGATTTGGCTGTCAGTTAATTTATAAACGAATGGATGACGGATGAATGGATAGACAGATAGATGCCTGATAGGTAGATAAAAGCTGATGGTAAGTTCAAATTCAATAACTAAATAGGTGGCTGGATGACAGAGTGGCAAAATGGATGACAGTAGCTACCAGTGTTCAGATGGATGGATAGATGGATGGTTAGTTGTGTGGTTGGTTCGATGAGTGGATAGTTAATTGGCTAGCCTGCTTGGTATGACTAAGAGAAGGATACAGTACACAAAATATATTTAAGTTTATCATGGGAGGTAGGGTTAATCATGCACTTAAGCTAAGTTAGAGTCAGCTCTGTTGCCTGGTTATACAAACATCCCTATCCACCAAGAGAGGGATGGTAGAATGCAGAAAGGCAACTTCATTCTGCACACCAGGAAGTTCAAATCCACATGAGCCTGGGACCACATCAACAACAGGAACTTTTTTAACTAGGGGTGTTAGATTTAAAAAAAAAGAAAAACTTCACTAATCACTCTGCTAGGAGGAGGATAATCAGTGTGATGTTAGATAACGTAGAAGAGTACCAAGATCTACCTATCTACTGTACAGTCAGACACATAATCCTGTAAGGGGAGGTCGTTTGCCTTTGAGTTAGTTGTTTTACGGGGAATGGCACTAACCCTCCACCAACCCACTTGCTGACACATAGGCAATACGTATAGGTTGTTTATATGGATATCAGCCAACAATGTAAATGATTTCTTGGCTTGTCACTCAATGTAAAGCCGCCTGAAAAGGAAAGAGGAGTAGCTACTAAAAAAGTGACAGGAAACATGGAAGAAGTAGGAAGAGAGAGAGCAGACACAGAAAAATAGTGTAAAAGGTGAAGGCAGAAGTAGGCAGCACTACCATACATCAGGTGAGAGAATGATGGTTGCCACGATCTCCCACCTAAGTTTCACTCTGTTATTATTGTTAGTTCTTGATGAACTTCTTTAGCTTTGAGGAGGCTATGTCAGCTGGATGGAATAAACCTGACCTTCATTCCACTCAAAATTGCAACATAGCTCACCCACACAAAATAAATTAGTTTGGTGGTGGACATGCACTGACAACAAACTTCTGTGTATGAATTAAAAAAGTGTACAAGACAGTGGTGGAGGGGTGGGGGAATGAAGTTTATGTGATATATTAATGGATTTCTTAACAAAAAATACTCTTGATGCCACCTCATCTGTCCCCAGCAATTCCTTGGAGTGATCCTACCTCATTGCCACTCTACTGTAAAGCCTTTCCAGGCTCCAAAGGACTATCCTCCTTTGACTCAGCATTCAACTCGGAATGGGAGAAGGTCACGTCGGGTTCGTTCGGCTCCAGGGTTCGGCCCAGAAGATAATGTGCCTGAGACATTCACAAAGTATCTACTGTAGTACTGAAACCCTCTGCTGGTGCTTCAGTGCTAGATATAAACATTTTTGAACCATACCGAGCAATTGTTTCTGCTTGTGGCCATGAACTGATGATCTTGACCCAGGGGGATGGTAGCCTACTCATTGAGGTGTCCTCCACACCAGAAAGCTCCTGTCGCTGGAACCTCTCCTCTGTATCTGGTAACAGTAAGTCCTGCGTACCCCATGCCACCTTCAACCAAAATAACGGGGTCATTTACTCTCGGGACCTCCTCCGATACCCAGAGGCCTGATTATTGGAGGAACTTTGCTACTCTGGCGTTGTAAGTCTTCACCGGGTGCAGAAGAAAATTGATGGTGTTCTGACCCCAACTCCAATGCTGTTCTTGACCTTTGATAGATTAACGTTGCCTACTTCTGTGAAACTTGCTTGGCTCTCTCTTCCTGTGAAGCCCTATATACCGAATCTGAAGAGATGTTTCCTCTGTCAGGGGTATGGCCATGTTAGCCACTCTTGTCGCCATGCACAGGCTGGCCTTCCTGGTGTCTGTGTCTCCTGTGATGAACCAAGCCACTCCTACGACTGTACAGGACCCCTTTAATGCTATCACTGTGGAGGTCCTCATGCTGTCTCTTCTAAACACTGTCCGAGATACTGCCTTGAAAAGATTTTATCTATTCGTACAGGTGAGAGGGTTTCATTTCCTGAAGCAATAAGGAAAGTCCAGACACTCGTCTCCCAGCCTGGGGTTACTCATGCTTCTGACCTTTCCGAAACGACAATCTCAGAGGCAGCATCGACCCATTCCAGTACCCACTCCTTCACCTCGTGATATGCAGAATGCTGTCCCCATGGTTAGTACTGTTTGTGAAAATGAACCTCAACCACCCCCTACTCTGACTGTTTCTGCCCCCACTTCAGTGGCTGTCGATTTTCACACTTCTGTGGTGGTGGCAGATGTCCATGTTGACCGGACTCCCTCTCCCATCATAGCCAGTATGCCTGAGGGTCCATCTGTACCTTGCAAACATCTCCGTTGTTCATCAGAGTCCTCTGAACATGAAGATCAGCCACCTAAGGTCTCTGTTGTTGACCCTTCTGTCGACACCTCTCCTGTTCCCTCTGTCCAGCAAGCTGAGGGATCTAACCAGGTGACAGCTGAAGCTGATGGTTCAGCTTTGATCTGGTCCTCACCTGGTGATTTTGTTGCACACCTCGTTGGTGCTTCAGATCTGAAGCATAGGATGGCCTCCTCAAATGATTCGAGTCCTGTGGAATCTACTACCACTTCTGGGGCTTTTGGAGGGGGCACTGGCTGTCCTACATCTCTAAAGGAGGCCCCCAAGCCACATTCCAAACAAACTGGTATGCCCACTCCAAGAAGAAGTGTTGTATAACTTACTTCGTCATCCTCGCATTTGCCTTCGGATGTTAGACAGAGGGTGCGGGTTTCTGGTACTGGACAGGCTCCTCCAAATGGCTTACATAAGCAGCAATCCAACCCCCCTCGGGAGGCAAGGTTCTCTCGCCCCTTATCCTGATTCGTTTTTCACTATGAGTACTATGGCATTTTCAGCCAGTATACTACAATGGAATTGTCGAGGGTGCGTGGTAATTGGGAGGAGCTGTGGACCCTCTGACTTATTCCTCTTTGTGTGTATGTATCCAAGAAACTTGTAGGGTTTGCCACTCCCCATGCACCAACTGGGTATCATGCTTTTTACTCAGTGCCAACCCAGAGTCCTGTTGGGGATAGTGATAGTGCTGCTGTGGTGAAGGCTGACATCCCTCATCGGCCAGTCCACCTCCAGTCTGACCTCCAGTGTGTTGCTGTACAGTTGTATGCCCACCACTGGTATACAGTTTGCTCCATTTATTTACCGCCCAACACAGCAGTCGCTAGGGTGGAACTTGAGAACCTTCTTAGCCAGTTACCTATGCCTTTTCTTCTCGTGGGGGACTTTAATGGTCGTCACACTTTGTGGGGTGACTGTCTTTTTAACCAAAGTGGGAGTCTGTTGGCACCCTCACTGGAGGATGAGGATCTTGCCCTGTTCAATACTGGAGTGTCTACACATTTTCACCCCCAAATGGGTTCATTTACTGCAACTGACTTCTCTGTCTGCTCTCCTGACTGTCTCCTGGACTTTACCTGAGAGGTTATGGAGAATCTCCACGGAAGTGATCACTTTCCCATCCTCCTTACTGCAGCAGAATCTAATCCCTGTTCTTGTGTACCGAGGTGGAGAGTGGATAAGGCAGACTGGTCCTTTTTCTCTCCTCTGACTTCTGTTAATATCTCAGTTGAAGACTTTCTGAATATTGATGAGGCTGTTTCTTTCTTTACCTCCGTTCTGCATTATGCTCCCCTTCATGCTGTTCGTAAAATCTCTGGCACGTATCGCTAACAACCTGTCCAATGGTGGAATGAGGATTGCAGTGTTGCTGTATGTACTAAGAAGTTAGCTTTCTCCCGTTATCGTCGATGCAGGATGGAGCATAATCTTGTTGAGTTCAGAAGGGCACGGGCTAAGGCTCATTGGGTACTGAAACAAGCTAGGGAGGACTATTGGATGGCTTATGTGTCATCTGTAAACTCAAAGACGCCAGTATCTCACGTGTGGCAGAGGGTGTGAAAGATTTGAGGCAAATTCGCCCAAGGCATGTCCCCCAAGCTTATGTCTAATGGTGAGCCTGTTGGTGACCCTGCAGCTGTGGCTGATATTTTTGTGTCTGCCTTTGCGGCTGTCAGTCAGAGAGATACTAGCTCACCAATTTCTGCTAGACAATGGTACATAGATAAGGCAAGGGTGCTGGACTTCTGTTCATGGAATGTGGAGTCCTACAGCCTCCCTTTCCCTTATCGTGAATCCAATCTGCCCTGTCCCTTTGTCATGACATCTCACCAGGGCCGGATGATATTCCTTATGCAATGCTTCGGCACCCAAATGATGATGCACTATCTTTTGTCCTCAGCCTTTTTAATAGAATCTGGAAGGAATCTTCTCTTCCCTCCTCTTGGCATAAAGCTATTGTCCTGCCATTCCAGAAGCTGGGGAAGGCAGGTTACAGTCCCCTGGAGTATCAGCCAATTGCCTTAACATCTTGCTTAAGCAAATTGTTTGAGAAAATAGTCAGCATGCACCTAATGTATTTCCTAGAAAGAAATGAATGTCTCTCTCCGTGCCAGTCTGGTTTTTGAAAATATCGCTCAACAAAAGAAGCACTTCTCCATCTTCAGGCTACAACATGTGATGCTTTTGCTAGGCAACAGCATCTGGTGTGTGTTTTCTTTGACCCAAAAAAGGTATGTGATACTACATGGCAGTTTGGTATCTTCCAACAACTCCACTCTTTTGGTTTACTTGGCAGGCTACCCCTATTCATATTATATTTTCTGCTTGACCGTTCAATCATGGTTAGGGTTGGCAACACCCTGTCTCCTATGTACCCTCAGGAGGAAAGGGTGCCTTAAAGAAGTGTCCTCAGTGTGACCTTTCTTGCAATAGCACTAAACAGTATTGTGTCCTCTATTCCAGACGGGGTGTCGGCCTCACTGTATGTCAATGATTTGGCCCTATGGTATGTTGCTTCCCGAATGTCCGTGGCTGAACATCGCATGCAGCTTGCTCTAGACAGGGTCTCTCGGTGGGCCACCATGCACGGCTTCAGTTTCTCCCCAGCAAAGACGGTGGCCTTACATTTCTGCCACTTAAGAGGTATTTACCCTGACCCAGACCTCCAGTTATGTGGCCAAAGTGTGTGATGTGTGGATGAGACAAGGTTTCTTAGCCTTACTTTTGGCAGGAAACTGACGTGGGTATCTCATGTATGTTCATTACGACTGTAATGTCTCCTTGCCCTGTCTCTCCTACGGACCCTATCTCACTTGTCTTGGGGTGCTGACAGAACCATTCTGCTCCAACTCTACCGTGCCTTAGTAAGGAGCAAGTTGAACTATGGGTGTCTTATACTCTTCTGCTACTGAGGAACAGCTGTGGTCACTAAATTTGGTCCACGCTGGGATTCATCTGTCAAATGGGGCTTTCTGTTCTTCCCTGATTGAAAGTCTGTTGGTTGATGCAAACGAACCGCCACTGGATCTCCGTCGGCAGTCCTTGATGGTGCAGTGTTGGCACAGCCATCACCATCTTCCGGCCTCACTGAGTTGAAAGGCTGTCTCTGAGGTCGCTCTTCTCTCCTTTTATGACACACCCTTGCTATCCACACCTATTTGGGTACAGAGCGAGGGCTACCATGAGGGATTTGGGTGTCCAGTCCTCAACTGTTTGTCCTATGTGTTTCCCTTGAGTGGCCCCCTGACTTCTCCCAAAGGTACAACCATGTGATTATCTCCTTGAGAGGGAGGCCTCTCTTGCCTCCCAGTCAGCTTTGTCTTATTTTTTAGAACATGCCTCTGCTTACAGTGACTCGATACCTGTATATACTGGTGGTTCCCAATCTTGTGTGGAGACAGGCTTTGGTGTCACTTTCGTGATTTTAATTGTGGTGGGAGTCTTCCTCCTTCTGCATCTGTTTTTACTGCTGAACTTAATGCCATTTTAGCTGCAGTTGAATTGGTTTTTAGTTTTCCTCCAGCTTCTTTTACCATTTTTAGTGACTCATCCAGTGCTCTACAAGCTTTGTCTTGTGGCTTCCCATCACATCCCCTAGAGTCTGTCTTGGAGTGGCTATTCATATTATATAGGCAAGGATACTCTGTACAACTCTGTTGGTCACTGCACATGGGGGGGTTGTGGGCAATGAGCATGCTGAATATTTGGCTAGAGATGCTGCCTCTTGCCCTCCCTCTCCTCATTATCATGTCCCATCCTAGGATTTATGTGCAGTCACTGTGGAGGCGGTCCGTTTCTGCTGGCAGAGGAGGTGGGATGCAGCAGGGGCAAAGAACTCAGCATTTGTTGGATCCTGGGAGATGGGGTGTATGTGGGACTATCCCGACTTTTGGAAACAGCTTTGGTCCATCTCTGGATTGGCCACACTAGGCTGACTCATGGTTTTTTAATGGAGAGGATGCTTCCTCCCTACTGTGATGACTGTCTGGGTCCTTTAACTCTGCGCATCTTCTTGTCAAATGTCCCAGACTTGGGGACCTTCATCGGAGGTACCTCTCCAGGTGCCGAGCCAGCGACGGATCATACTTTCTCTCCTCAGTGCTTGGGGAAGAGGCTTGTGCTATGGGGGGAAGCACCTTCTCCTTTATGCTGAGTTCTGGCCTTCTCCGCAAGCTGTAGGGTTTTACCATATTTTAGTGTTTTAAATGATAATGGTTCTAGTTTTAACTTCTATCTTTCCACCATTGTTTTGGTTTTGGTTGTTTCTTTTATACTGTTGGTTTGTTTGATGCATCACTTTTCCTTTTGCTTTTTATCATTTTTTTTTTTTATTTTACTTTCTTCTAATGTTTGTGTTTGGTGGCAAATGACCTGTGCTGTTGCACCGCCATGTCACATTTTCTTTCATTCACTTTACTACATTACAAAAAAGTTTTATAATTAAGGGGTAAAACTTTAAATACCATTGCCACAAGTAAACTGTCACTAATAACTTTCTTTGCATTCTTCAGAGAGGTTTGCCGCTTTCTCTGCCCTAATCAAGTAGTATGTTACACTCTCTTCTTCTACCATCATCAGTGATGTAAGCTCAGTGTAGAAAGAAATTATCCTGGGCTTGCTTGTACCCAAATAATCCTCACATAATATTGCTAGGGCCTTCCATGACATCTCTGAGCACCAATGATTAACTTGTTTTGTCTAGCAGTTGCAGAAGCTCAGTATAAACTCTGGCATTTTTGTCAGCATCGGGGTTAGCATCAGTCAGGACTGCATGAAGTTTATGGCTTCTTAACCCACCGTGTCCCATTGACATACATAGGTGCCTGAATGTATTGTCACTGTGACTCCCATGGACGTTTATAAATGTGCTGGAATTGCAAGGTCCTTCATTTACACAGTTTTCAAATTTCACGTGTGATTATTGGTACGTATACACGGGATACCTTCTCTACCAGACGCCAGGCGAGGACAATGCCTTACTCTGCATGACCTCCCACCCCCTGCACATTGTCTCGGCAACTCACTGATTTTTATTTTTTTAATAACAGAATGGAGGAAGGAAAAACAAATGAATAAAAAAAATTATAATCCATTCACCAGATTACTGATGTCCTCTGTTCATAAAATATCTGTAACAGTTAGACTTGAACAGCTGTGGGTTGAAATTTGGAGGGAAACAACTCTGGGGAAGCGAGTTCCAGAGAGACGCAGTTCGGGGAATGAATTCTGATAGGCAGAAGTTCTGCAATATGGCTGAGTGACATTCCAGTCATGAGCGCTACCAGATGCCCATGTAGCACGAGGGAAGGCATGGAGAGGTGGCACCATGGACGCAACTTGGTATGAGCATTTGCCAAAAAATATCTGTAAAATAATGCAAGGGAGGCAACATTCCTTCTTACTTGCAGGGGAGGTAGTTTATTTGTAATGGCTGGGTTGTTAATGATTCTAACAACTTTGTTCTGAATTTTATCTAGTTGTTTTAATGCAACCTCTCCACACGGGTGAGCAATATTCAAGCTGAGAGCGCACATGACTTATAAATTATAGCTAACTGCTCATCAGTGAAGAAGTTACGGACTCTGTACAAAAATCCAAGTTTCTTTGAGGGGGATTTAGCAAGTGATATGTCATAAGAGGTCCAGCTGAGGGCATTGTTAAGTGAGATGCCAAGAATTTCAATACTTTTGGAGATAGGAATATTAGTAGCACTGAAGGTAATATACGAATCAGGCAATATCTGTCTATTAGTAATCTGTATATATTTAGTTTTACTAGCATTAAAAGAGACAAGGTTGTTTTGTCCCCATTCACTGATCGTAGATAGATCTTGATTTATGGAGATGGCTGTACTGAGTTGAAAGGTAGAGATATTAGACTTTGTAAATGAGTGTCTGAGTGTGAATGAATGATGTAGTGTTGAGTCATCTACATATGAGTGAATGGGATTATGGGTGACAGATAAGAGATCATTAGTATGAACCACAAATAGGGTTGGCGCCAGAACTGATCCCTGCGGAACGCCAGCGTTAAATGAGTGGAAATTGGAATATACATCATCTACTTTTACTCTTATTTTCCTGTCACTAAGATATGAAGAAATCAAAGGAACAAAAGACGTTAGTCCATAGCAAGGGAGTTTGGACAGCAGAGAATGGTGCCATACTCTGTCAAAAGCTTTAGAAATAAAAGAGCTACTGCATGAGTTTCTCCATGTAGATCAATTCATTGATGGATGGTATGAGTTAGGAGATCAAGAATGTCAATGGTGGATCTTTCGTGGCAAAAACCATATTGTCTATCACTACTTAAGTTGTTGGATTCAAGATGTTTAACAATGTGCTTATTAATTAATGTTTCAAATACCTTACCAAGAAAAGATGTGACAGCTATTGGTCTGTATTCAGGGGGGGGGGGAGGGGTCAGACGAACTTCCTTTCTTCGGAATTGGGTGGATATTGGCTTCTTTCCATGAATTTGGGAGTAAAGAACTATGTATGCATAGTCTGAATAATCTAGCTAGAACAGAGGCAAGTTCAGGGGAACACTTTTTCAAAACTATTGGCAGAATTCCATCTGGACCTGGAGCTTTGTTGGTAGGTAAATTGTCTAGGATGGATTTTACATATCTTGTCTGTATTTTAAGTGGGGCAATTTCGGGAGAGTAAAGTTCTAGTACTGGGACATTCTGGCTGGTATCATCTATGGTAGAGTTTCTGGCAAAGGTACTAGCAAAGATATCTGCTTTCCCACGTGGGTCATTTGTAATGGTGCCATCTGAAGATTTTAGTAGGGGAATGGATGATGACTTGTTAAAGTTATTATTGAAAGAATTAAGAGTTGACCAGAATATTCTATTGTCATTAGGGTTGTTAAGAAGTTTTGATGCTTGCTTTTGAAGAAAGTTTGATTTAGATAGATTTAATACAGCTTTTGCATGATTTCTAACAATTTAAATTTGGGAGAGTGATTCAGATGTTTTTTATTTTAAGTAAGAGTTATATGGTAATGACTTTTGGACTGTTGCTCTGGCACAGTTGCCACCAAACCATTTTGGAGAGTTCGATCTTTTAGAGAACTGTTGACATGATATGAATAAATCCATACCAGCAAGTATTAAGTCGCAAATGTGGAACTGGGTAGAACTGGGATCACTAGAGAAGAAAGACTGCCATGGAATGTCAGCAAGATAATTTCTAAATCCATCCCAGTTTGCCCTATCAAAGTGCCATTGGGTCACCCTGACAGGTTCAGAATGGGGAGGTGTGGGAGGGTTAACTAATGAGGCTTTGATGAGATTGTGGTCAGAGGATCGAAGTGGTGACAGTACCTCTATCCTGTATTGATCTGGATTATTTGTCAAGAATAGATCCAAGAGATGGGCATTATGGTCAGGATTATCAGGTATTCTGGTTGGTTGCTTTACCACCTGGGTGAGATTAAACGATTCTGCAAACAGCTCGCATTCTAGACCAGCGTCGTCAGTCCTGGCAGAATGCAATGACCATTCAACATTATGTATGTTAAAATAAAAATGGTAATTTCGGTGCTAAGGGCAAGGTTAAGGTTGCTCAACTGAGTGGATATGGAATCAAATACACTGGGTTCCGAGGAAGCATTGGGGGAACGATAAACTACACAAATATATTTGGTAATGTTTTGACAATTTAGTTTATATAATGAGTAATCAAAACTGGACGAAGTGAAATTTAAAACAGTGTCAACTGCATATTGGGATTTGATATAAGAACAGGTGCCGCCCTTGTTTCGGAAGTTTGTAAGGAGATGGTAACTGGGGCAACAAAATGGAGATATATCAGTAGAGGGTGAGAATTGTGGTTCTGTGAGGAAAACGGCCAAAGGGGATATGGCCTGAAGGAAAAAATGAACTGAGTTTAAATTTGTGGGAAAGGCTGCGGATATTGGTGAAGAATAAGGCCACACTTTCACCTCTTTGGTGACGAGCATTCCCGGAAATAGCAACAGTTGCTGCCAGCACAGTCGCTTGATGGCGACCGGGAGGACCCTGTGCCGCCAGCCCTATCCTGCTGGTGGTGGCAATCCGAGGTACCACCTCATTTGATAATAAGATTCCAGCGGGCATTACTAAAGTCAGTGAATAAGTGTGATATGTTATGTGTATGTAGTGTGGTGCAATACAGTTGAAGGTAGAGGTATTATGAGAGCATGCTGGCCTACTCTCTGTGTAGGTGAATGCACAGTGTAGATGAATGTTACCAGAGACCCGACCAGTAAAGACATGTGATGCCACGATATGAAATTCAAGGCTGGAGTGATTCCCCAATCAATGACAATGTGAAGGACAAAGGTTACATAGCATTAGAGGAAGAAACAGTCAGAAGTGATGATCAGGTAATGTTCCCCAAAAAGGTGTTGTATGTTGATGGGTTTGGTAAGTGAAACAAAGCTTATGTTGCCTATATTACTGTGTGAAAATCAGTATACTCTTGTACTCCATATAAAGTCATACCAGATCAATAAATATAAATGTTATGAGTGGTTTGGAATAGTTAACCCCTCCCACAGAAAACATCCAGGTGAAGTAACTGTCACCTGTAATGGCATTTTGAAGCTCAGGTGACCGATTTCTCTATGAATTTTCAATGTTTCTCATAAAAAGCAGAGGTTCTAGGCCCCCCCCCAAAAAAAAGGAGAATCTCCCAGGATTGGGGGAGGTCATTGGTAAAAAATCTGCTGGGATAGGGTAGTTTAAATGGCCTAAAAACTTCACTTCCCACAATTCATACTTCTCATTACTATCAAATAAATGGCGACTCCTGGGCCCATAATTAACTTGTTAGGCTGAGGTCCGACATGATGGTGGCTAGAAGTAATAATAATATGGGGTAGCATAAACACAAGTTCCTTGTGTTTACCTGAATCTCTTTCAAAACAAAAACAACCGTTAGGGGGCAGCACATACAGCAGAGATATGGTGTATAAGGCATTACATATGAAATAACTAATGATATTTTCTTTATCAAAAGAAACATACATGTTACCGTATATTCATCTATAACTTAAATTTATATCTTAACGTACACACAGCAAAAAAGAATATCGTTACAGGGGGGTCTGATGTGTTTCATACTGAACAACCTGGCTGTCTCGCTAGGGTTGGTAAGCCTGACAGTGGGTGAGTTGCCAAATAGGACGAGGTAGAAATATGCATGGGAGAAGCAATGGATATAGCTTATAATAAATATGCAAAAACACACGCAGGGATACCAATGGAGGAGGCTGTTATCAAAAACCTTCGTTCTTGTGTCATTTTATATCGCAGAAGGTGTAACGATAGTTTTTTTGTTGTGTTTACATGGCTTGCATGTAGTTTCTTCGAAATTATGTGTGATTATAATCAGTGGTTTTGAGATGGTTAACCCCTTAACCACGGGGATGTCGGGAGTGTGCCGTGCGCATTCCGTGGGGATAATCGTGCTCTGACTGACTTTTTAAAATAATTTGCTAAAAATCAGTTATTAGCCCTAGATTATTATAATTAAATAAGCCTGTGGCACATACCTTCAGCTTTCTCCTGGGATGTTTGTTAAGCCTTCGTCGGTTACCGTAGGATTTGTGGAGACTTCTGAAGTTGGGTAACGAAGTGTCCACTTTACACTTCCCAATACCCCGTAATATGGTTACCACTGCCTGATATTATAACTACAAATACTGTTCTATGAAGTTCAAATAGTTTGGAATCCATATTAAAAAAAAAGAAGAAAACACTGTGAAAGCAATGTAAATTATGAGTGCATATGACCTTTCCACCCGCGCTCGTTCCCCAATGGTATTCTGAGGCGAAGCTGTCATTTATTATTTATAAACACACTCAAACTTTATATTCCAAGTACTTTATTACACTTATTTATATATACAATATTTATCCATAAGTTTCTTTCAGTACTAGTAGTTTATTTTCACTCCAGGGCATTCCCTTTCTCGTTCAGTAAACTAGCATGGAGAGCGAAGCTTTCACTTTCACTTTCATTACTCCAAGTATTTATACAAGCTAGAGCGAAGCTTTCACTTTCACTTTCATGACTCCAAGTATTTATACTCGTATTTTTGTCTTACTTATTATTTACATTTCTATCTACATTCTCTAATTTATTAACATTATTTACATTTATGCTTTATTTGCACAATGTTATGCACTGTCACTTGCAGTAACTTATAAAACTATTTTCCACTGTTCAATTATATTTACATTTATTGCTTTCACTTGCAATTTACACATTATTTACATTTCCACTTGCACTGTTTTAGTCACCAGAATGATCATAGTCACCGTCCATCATTATCATTGATAAATTAGCCAGTTCACATTCCACAGCAGAGTCACTTAGCCCTTTACCCCTTCCCACATGAGGTTTAGTAGGAGTAGAAGTCACAGGGCCTTTTGCAGGGGACCTAAGAAGCGGCATAATTGGACAGGTGCAAATCCGATGTGGTTTCACCTTGAAGGATGACAGTAAACTGAATGATGTGCCCTAGGGACAGGGAAGAGTTGACAGTGTGAGCATGGTGACAGCTACTAATTTATATGCTATGAAATGATTGGCAGGGAATCTAGACAGTACATAATAAATTAGATAGTTCCAGATGAATGTAAATATCACTTAGGCTTCTCCCTTCCTTTCTTATATATAATTTTGTTACGAGAATAGGTCATACAGCAAATTTCCAAGGGAAATAAACTGGGAAAATTAGCGAATGAATGCATGTGGGGTGTTGCCAGGTGATAATTAGCCCATTCCAGATGTATGGCAGAATCAATTGCCTTTTCTCTTTCCTTTAACTATTATTTTGTATAAGAATAGGGCATAGGGCACATTTCAATGGATAAAATGAGTGGAAAAATCCATCCAGGATTTGCATAGCACAGCACAGCTGGGCAGGAGGGAGGAGAGGGTAATGGAGGGGAGGTAAGGAGAGGAGTCAAGGACATGGCTAAAATGGCTAAATTGTCAACAGTGGATGGGAGTACAGATGACATTAGCAGAACTGAGTATAGCTAGACACTGGTAGTACTAAAAGATGATACAAGCCACGAACTGAAAGCCCGGGTGAATTCAAAATAACATAGAATCACAAAAGTGACGTCCCGCGATATGATCCCTTGCTCCCAAGTGTCACGAAAGTGATGCCCCACGGTTAAGGGGTTAAGCAATTACCAACAATAACAAAATTGCGTAAACTGTTGATCATGGTGAATCATAGGTAGAAATGGCAATATATAAGAAAGAACAGAAAAAGAGGTTACATATATTGCTGAAATGTAATTCCAAGAGACTTTGTTCAGAAATCATCTGACAGTCGATTCAGTGACTGTAGTTATCGAAAACTTGCAGGATAATGCTCTTTTAATAAAGTATAATAACCAGAGAGTTTTCGTGTCACTGGCTGTCATCTCTCCTACTCACACACCTCCTCATATATTTCTCTCCACTTCATCCCACCATCTGATCCTTGGTCTGTCCATCATATTCCCCAAGTCAGACTTTCAACTTCTAGTTTTTTGTTTTTTTTACGTGTCTGACTCTAACATCTATCTATCTATCTATTGCCAGACGCCTCAATCCCGTTTGGGGTGGCCACAAACAAATAGCCTCCAAGTCACCCTGTCCCCCGCCATTTCACTCCCCTGCTCCCAACTCACACCCCCCTCTCTCATATACCTTTCCACCCCATCCCTCCATCTCATCCTCGGCCTCCCCCTCCCTCTTTCCCCCTCCACCTCACTCACATACACTCTCTTCGTCAGTCTTTCACCCTCCATCCTCTCCACATGGCCAAACCACCTCAGTGTGTTCCTCATAACGCTTCCAATCACATCCACATCAACACCACAACGCTCCTTTATATCCTCATTCATCAGCCTGTCTCTCCATGTGACTCCACAGGCTCCTCTTAAATAACTCATTTCCACTGCTCTCACTCTTGACTTGTGTCCTTCCAACAACGTTCAAGCTTCAATTCCATATGTTAGAGTTGGTATCACAATAAAGTCATGTAGTAACTTTTTCACTTCCATGCTCACTTCCCTGTTTCTTATCACTGCTTTCAAAGAACCAGCAACCTTTCTTCCCTGCTGTACCCTTTCAAGCACTTCACCCTCCAAACCTCCATCCTTACTCATCACACTCCCCAAGTACTTAAACGTACTCACATTTTCCAATTCCTCACCATCCAACCTCGCTGTACAGTCACTGACTTCACCTCTCTCAAAGACCATCACTTTATTCTTCCCTACATTCACCTTTAGATTCCGTTTCTTACACACTCTCTCAAACTCATCCACCAAGCCTTGCAGCTCCTCTTCGTCTTCACCCAATAACACAGTATCATCTGCAAACAACAGTACAGGGAGTTTCCAAACACTATCCTCTCTCACCAGGGCCACTCCAACATCCACTACCCTACCTTGTACCTCTTTTGTTACCTCATCCATGTACAGATTGAACAACCATGGAGACATGACACATTCCTCTTTCAATCCAACTTTCAAAGAGAAAAATTCACTTAGTTCACCATCCACACGCACTGCAGCCTTCGCACCATCGTACATACTCTTCACAGCATTCAACAACTTCCCATCTACTCCATATATTCTTAACACTTTCCACAATCCTTGTCTATCCACCCTGTCATATGCTTTCTCCAAATCCATGAAAGCCGCATACAACTTCTTTCCCTTCTCTAGAAACTTTTCCACTAAAGATCTGAGAATGAATATCTGATCTACACAACCTCTTCCCTTCCTAAAGCCTCCCTGTTCTTCTCCAACTAATTCCTCTGTTCTTTCTCTAACTCTGTCAATAAGTATCCTACCATACACTTTTCCCATTATACTAAGAAGACAAATGCCCCTATGATTACCACACACTTCTTTTTCCCCTTTTCCTTTGTACAAGGGAATAATTATACCTGACTTCCAATCCTCCGGGACTCTACCTTCCTCCCAGGCCAATCTGCACATCTTCCACATCCATTCTACTACTATCTCTCCCCCATGCTTCAGCATTTCACCACACACTCCATCAATTCCTGGGGCTTTCCCTGATTTAACTTTCTTCATTGCTTCCACAACTTCTATCCTACTGATTTCTTCCTGTCATATCGCCTCCCTCCTTCTCCCAGCCATTCCCCAGCCACTTATACTCGCATTACTTCCATCCTCTACGTTCAACAATTCCTTAAAATGTTCTCTCCATCTGCTCACTTTTTCTCCCTTCTCCACTAGTAATCTACCATTTTTATCTTTCACTCCCCTGCTAACTTCACTTCCACCCTGTCTTACTCTTTTCACCTCTTTCCAGAACATTTTCTTACAGTCCCTCCACTTTACACTCAAATTCCTTCCAAATTCCTCATCCACTCTCTTCTTACTCTCTCTTACTAATCTTTTCACCTCTCTCTTTCTTTCTACATATAACTCTCTCTTCCGCCTCTCAACCTCATCCACGCCCCTATTTCTCATCCATTCATTGTATGCTTTCTTCTTTTGTGCCACAGCCTGTTTCACCTCTTCAGTCCACCACGCTGTTCCTTGCACCCCCCTCCGTCTTCTCTTCCTTCCACATACCACATCACATGCTGCACATATTTCTTCTGTAAATATTCTACACACACCTTCCACGTCTCCCATCTGCTCCAATTCATATTTGCCCAATCGTTCTTCCACTTCTCTCTTATACTCTGCCTTTTTCTCATCCTCTTGTAACCTTTCCACTCTCCTTGCAACTACTCTTTCCTCTCGTCTTTCCCTTCTTCTATTCCTCCATCTTACTTGAACTTTAATTCTGGCCACCACCAAGTAGTGGTCAGAAAGTCCACTTCCCCAACCTCTATAAACTCTTGCATCCATTACACATCTTCGCATCCTTTCATCCACACACACATAATCAATCATTGCCTTCCTTTCATTCAGTTCACCACCCACCCTTCTCATCACTCGCCATGTATACCTGTGGATCATTTTATGCCTGAAGAGGGTATTGGCTATCACCAACCCCCTCCCAGCACAAATGTCCACTAACGCACTCCCATTCTCATCTATCTCAGCAGGCACACCCCACTCACCAACTATTCCATCCACCTTCACATTCCCAACTTTACCATTCATATCACCAATCAAAAACACTCTCTCATTCCTTCCAAACTTTTTCATGCACACTTCTACATTTGTCCAGAACTCTTCTCTCACTCTTCTAGCACGATCTTGCGTTGGCGCATACACACACACAATCGCCCACATTTGTATTCCAACTTTCAACTTTACCCACACAATCCTTGACCCAACTGATCCATACTGTCTTATGCTCCTCTTCCATCTTTTACTCACAACTTTACATACTCCTTCCTTTGCCCTCTCATTCTCACCTACTCCTGCACATATACCCCATCCATACTCCCATTCTCTCACACTTTCTCCTCTCCATTTTGTTTCAGTTATTCCACATACATCCACTTTTGCATCCTCAAGCACCTGGACAATCTCTCTCTCTTTCACCTCATCATTCGCTCCTCTTACATTCCATGTAGCCATTACCAAGTTCTTTGTCCGGTCCTGGGTCGTCATCGTTTGGTGAGTCCTTGTCCGAGGCTTATTGTTTGTTTTTTTTAGTTAGTTGTTTTCCGGGGAGGGGCACTAACCCTCCGCCAGCCCTTTTAGTCGCCTTTTACGACAAGCAGGGATACTGGGGGAGTATTCTTGAAAAAAAACCCTACCCCCAGGGGTGGATGAGTAAATTGGGAGTGTGTCGTCCTGTCTCGGCTACCTCACTTTCCTTGGGGGAAGCAGCCTAGTATATAGATGGATAGATAGACTCTGAGCAAAGGCTTCAGAGCCTATTTCTCGGGAGCAGTAGCCTATCCCAAGGCCCAGTAGTCCTCCTACACCTTCACATGTCACCACTTCGGCACTAAAACTCACCATCCATATTGAATACATGCTAGGGCTGTCTCATAGAGGGTATTTTTACGGCATGTGGGCGGGTCTTCTGGTAGAAGAGGAAAGTCTGTTTTTATGAAATTCATCTCCTTGAACTGTTCCCCGCCCCAGCCAGGATTCGATCATGGGTCCATTAGGACTGCAGGCCGCCTCTCTACCGATTCAGCCACCGCCTCCCCCGAACCATGTCATTATTTGTACTATCATTTTCATTTGGTGGTAGGTGGTGGCGACCATCATCCACTCACTTGACGTAGTGCTGCCTATTTCTTCCTTAGCCTTCATCATTCTTTTTCTGTGCCTGACCTCCTCTCTTCCTATTTCTCCCATCTTTCCTGTCAGTACTTAATGCTTTTCTTTCCATTACAGGTGGCTTTACATTGAGTGACAAGCCAGATGGTTTCCTGTAAGCCAAGAAACCATTTACAACGCTGGGTGGTAACCATATAACCAAACCATACGTGCTTCCTAAATGTCAAGTGGGTTTGTGGAGGGTTAGTGCCCCTCCCTGTAAAACAAGTAACTCAGAGTCAAATGGCCACCCCGTGCGGGATTGTGGC
>NC_136982.1:20783248-20845748 GCF_032717465.1 Coenobita brevimanus
CCAGGACAATAGGACCGGGGAAGACCAGGAGGACATCCAACCAAGCGTCATAGAGTCATCAACAACAGAGTACAGTTGGATCACACACTGGGCCATCGACGGGAGAGTATCCCCAACCAGAGGAGGCTCCTGTGTGCCCTGTGTGCTCTGGCAAAGACGAGGAGGGACACAAGTCACATGTGTCTTGTTTGTGATGTGCCGCTTTGCGTGGGTGATTGCTTCGAATAGTACCATACGGAGCGAAGTATTCCCTGGTGGAGCGTACACACACACACACACACACACACACACACACACACACACAATGTAATGAGCATATTGAAGGAAGTATCAGAGGAAATCTGTAGTAAAGACATTGAGGTTTGGGAAATATGAAAGAAACAAGTCAAGGCCCCTAAAGGTAAACTTCCAGAGTGTAAACACAGTGGAGGAGATACTAAAAAATGCAAGGAATCTTATGGAAAAAGAGGAGTTAAAAGATGTATGGATAAAAAAAAATGCCTAACACAAGAGGAACTTGAATTACTGAAAGAGAAGAGGGAGGAACCAAAACAAAAAATAAGGGAAGATCAGAGGAGGAGAAGAATACATTTTTTTTTTTTACAAAGTAAGTGGATTGCAGGTACGAAAGTGGTCCATGAACAGGAGGGAATAAAAAGGAGGAAGGGAGTAGAACGAAGTCATGACAAGTATATAAATAAGATGATCAAGTTGATGTACTCAAATGTGGATGGAATGGTATCTAAATTATTAGAGATGAATGACTATGTTGTAGAAAATGAACCACATATAATATGCCTAACTGAAGCAAAATTAACACCAAGGATATCAAATGACATCCTAAACTTAGAGGAAAACAATATATGAGGAAGAGATAGGAACTTAAAAAAAAAAGGAGGAGGAATTATAATAATAACAAAGAAAAATCTAAAAGTCAAAGAAATAGAACTTGCTATACCCTCACAAGTAGAACTGACTGCAGTAGAGATCAATACATCTGAAGGTAAAGTAATTGTAGCTAATTTGTACATGCCACCCAGATCAAACACATGGGAAAGAGGCATATGAGGATCTGGCAGAGAGTACAATTTAGAGTTTAAGAGCATTACTACACAGAAGGGAAGAGAAATCGGAAAGAATTATACTAACTGGAGATTTTAATACAAATATAAATTGGAATACTTTAGATATAATAAGCCAAGAAAGCTGTTGGGACCAAAAGCTCCTGGATCTCGTGCAGGAGTTTTTCCTATCGCAACATGTAAGGGAAAGCACCAGAAAAAGAGGACTAGATGTACCCTCAATGCTAGATCTTATATTTACTGGGCAAGAAAACGATACTGACAATTTAATGTATCACCCTCCATTCGGCAAAAGCGACCATGCAGTACTAAATTGCAACTTCATGATTGCATATGACTTAGTTAACAGCTATGAAAGTTACAAAAAGAACCTAAACTATAAAAAGGGAAACCATCATGACCTAAAAAAGTACTTCTTAGAAACTGATTGGGAAAAGGAGCTTAGAGGACAAGATTTAAATGCTATATATAAAAAATTCTGTGAACTTTATGAAATTGGAGTCCAGAAGTACATTCCACAGCACAAAGAAGCAGAAAAGAAAATAAAGAAATGGTTCAATACAGAATGTAAAAAATCAAAAGAAAAGAGATTTGTTGTGGAATAGATACATGACACAATAGTGAAAGGGAATATAATAATTACAAACAGGCAAGATGCGATTATACAAGAATAAGGAGGGAAGCCCAAAAACAGCTTGAGGAGGATATCATAAATAAAAGTAGTGATCAACCGAAGATATTATACAGATACATCAGAAACAAAACCAAAGAAAAAGATAAAATACAATCCATTACGGACGAGGAAATCACCAATACACAAGAGAAGGATTTTTGTGAAGCACTAAACAAGAGTTTCCAATCAGTTTTTACAGAAGAAGAAAAATTTTCAGAGGGATTATGTGGAACGTGCATACCCACACATACTACCAGATATACAAATATCAGAAAAAGAAATACACGAGGAGTTAAATGAATTAGACAAAGGAAGAGCAAATGGTCCTGATGAAATTTCATGTTGGGTGCTACATGAATGTGCAAAGGAGTTAAGTAAACCATTATTTTTGATTTTCAAGAAATCCTTGAGACAAGGTGAACTGCCTGATAATTGGAAGAAAGCAAACATTGTTCCCTTATCCAAGAAAGGGAATAGACACAATCCACTCAACTACCGACCAGTATCACTAACCAGTGTTGTAAGCAAGGTATTAGAAAAGCTTATAAGAAAAGCTTGGGTTAATCATCTAGAAGAACACAATATAATAACGGAAAAACAGTTTGGTTTCTGAAGAGGAAAATCATGTGTTACTAATCTGTTGAGCTTTTATGACAGTGCAACAGACACATTACAGAAAAGAGAAGGATGGGTGGACAGTATCTATGTAGATTTCAAGAAAGCATTTGACAGAGTACCACACCAAGGACTTTAATGGAAATTGTACCATCAAGGAGGAATCCAAGGCAAACTGTTTTGTTGGATGCAAGATTTTCTCATAAAAAGATAAATGAAAACAGTACTAAGGGGAAATTACTCATCATGGAGAGAAGTGACTAGCAGAGCTCCACAGGGCTCAGTGCTGGCACCAATCATGTTTTTAGTGTATATAAATGATATAGACAGTAACACTGGAAATGAAAGCTCTCTAAATATGTTTGCTGATAATGCAAAAATACAAAGGAGAATTACTAACACAGACTCTTGTAAAGAGCTACAAGAAGAATTAAATAAACTTCATGAATGGAGTAATACATGGCAAATGGAATTCAGTGTGGACAAGTGTCATGTAATCAAGTTTGGTAAAAGTGGAAAAAGACCTGATTGGGATTATACGTTAGGAAATAAAACCCTACACACATCAGAAAGAGAAAAGGTCCTAGGTGTGATTATCAATAACAGACTATCTCCGGCTGACCACATCAGTGAGAAGGTACGGAACATATACACACTGCTTGCAAATATGAGAATAGCGTTCACATACATAAATGAAGACATGCTAAGAAAGATAATAACATCATTCATCAGACCAACCCTGGAGTATGCATCAGCAGTCTGGAGTCCTCATCTCAAAAACACAGTTAAGATTGAAAAAGTACAAAGGGCCGCTACAAGATGGATACCAAGCTTAAGGGACCTAAGCTACAAAGAAAGGCTAAAAAAACTGAATCTACCAACACTACAGGACAGAAGGAACAGAGGTGACATGATTATGCTACATAAATGCATATCAGGGAAGGAGAAAATAGAAAAAAAATATTACATAACCTATAGGGATGCATCAGCAAGAGGACACTGCAAAAAACTGCATAAAACGAGAAGCGATAAAGTCGTAAGGAAATTTTGTTCCCAAATTGAGCAATTGATCAGTGGAATGCACTACCGAATGAAATAGTGTCTGCCAAAACAATTCACAGATTTAAGGATATGTATGACAAAAATGGTTTAAGACACGGAACAGTACGAGCTTGACTCATTCCTGTAAAGATACAATTAGGTAAGAACACACACACACACACACACACACACACACACACACACACACACACACACACTACTAACTCCTTATCCTTAAATCTCACAAAGTCCTTCAGGCCGTTCATTATCCTTGGAGGAAGTGAGTTTTCCGAAATTTGTTGATATGTATATTGACCTATTATCAATACCCCTATATTTTTCACATACAGCCATTTTCTCCTATATATTACACATATGACACAAAGTACAGCTTCAGTAGCAGTAACTAGAACAAAGTAGTGTTCATGTCTAGTACGTTATAACAGTAAAATAACAACCCTTGGAGATTTTACGGTCTGTACATAAAAGGAAAAAAAGAAAAAAAGAAAAAAAGGCTTTGGGAGCATAGTCTTCAGGCAAAGGGGGGGGAAGACTTTTTTTTTTTTGCATGCGATAAACCTAGGTAGCGATCGGAAGAGTAATCTAGGTTTGTCGTCCTATTACTCGAAAACTATTGGACATATCGACTTCCTGTAAGAACCATGATAAAGAGCAGTAAATTCTACGTATATTCATTACGAAAATGTAAGCTTTTGGGAGCATATTTTTAAAGAACAGGCGGGGGAAGGGAGTGTGTTTTATTCTCGTTCGCGGTAATAGTCGAAAACGCTTGGTGGATTAATCTCACTTTGTCGGTCAGTTACTTGAAAACTTTTGGATATATCGACTTCCTGTAAGAACCATGATAAAGAGCAGTAAATTCTACGTATGTTCATTATGAAAATATAAGCCTTTGGGAGCATATTTTTTAGGAAAAGACGGGGGAACGGAGTGTGTTTTATTCTCACTAGCGGTAGTAGTAAAAAACGCTGTGGAGTAATCTAAATTTGTCGGCCAAGTACTCGAAAACTATTGGACGTATCGACTTCCTGTAAGAACCATGATAATGAGCAGTAAATTCTACGTATGTACAGGACATAACAATGTAATATCTCTGATAAAAAGACGTTGTTACATAGGCGGGATTATAGCGTTTGCTGTGCGTGCATGACGAAAGTGACGCACGGCCGTGAGTACCTAGTCTTTTTTTGTGTGTGATTTACTCGGAAACTATGAGGTGTATCGAAAATCTGTTTTGCCGAGGAGATAGCTCATGAAATTCTACACAATATTATAAAATAAAAACATAAGGTGTGCAAGAAAAACTTCTGCAGGAAAGCACCCTGAAAAAAAAAAAATTAAATGGCTCTCAGTTTTTGGCTATTTTCTCGAAAACTACAAATCGTATCACAAACGGATATTTCTCATTAGAAAGCTGATGAAATTATCTATTAAAACTTCTAATAACATTTTCCGGTATGATGGAAAGCATTCGAATGGTGATGTTGAGAAGTGAAATTGACATTGAAAAATGTTTATTCAGGGCCGCCTAATGTTGTTTTATTTGTGTTTTCCTGTTTTATTTTTTGTGCTTATCAGCTAGAACAAACATCGACGAATAAGATCATATAGGTTTCATGACAGTATATGGAGGTTTGGGTAGCGAAAATAAGGCGAGAATACGTGTTTTCAGCGGCGCGTGGGCGGGCAACCAGTAGAGTAAAATCGCGGGCCGGAAAATTTGCTGAAACATATGTGTGTGCGAGAGGGTTAAATGTAATTGCAGTTAGTAAAGTTTGTATAGCTCCAGTTCTTGTGAGAACAGTGAAGTGAAGTTGGAAAGCATTAAGTAACTATTTGGAAAATAAAGTCAATGAAATTTAAGAAGCCAAAGTTTATTTACAACACCTCAGCTGGACATGTTGCACACCGTAAGGCTGCCTCTAGGAAGAACAAGTCACTGGGCAATGCCCTTCCTATTCTGAACTACTGCTGTTGAAGCCTGTGGCAGTGGGGGACGGGGATGTAACACTGGTGTCTGAAGTGTGGATAATTTAAGTGCTGCAGTGAGTCTAACCTTCGACATGGATACAGGTGTGCAGAGATCTCGAGCTGGGCAGGAGGAGGCATCGCTGGATGCAATTATGAAGCTATTACAAGCACAACAACAGGCACAAAACGAAGGTCAGAAAGAACTCAAAGAACAATTACAGGCACAGAAGGAAGGACAGAAAGAACTCAAAGAACAATTACAGGCCAAAAGTGAAGAACAGAAAGAGCTCAGGATCGAAATCAAAGAACAATTGCAGGCACAGAATGAAGAATGAAAGAACAATATGAACAGCTCCAGGAGGCATTACAGGAGCAACAAAGGGAAGTACAATTGAGGGTGCAAGGACAGCTAGATGCATTCATGGAGGAAAAGAAGGAAGAACACCAATGGCTTAAGAAGGAAGTAGGTGCCAAGCTAGAGCAGCAGAAGTATGAGGTAAGAAATAATATGATGGTGTGTAAACAGCGTGTAGACGACCAGTTGAAGACAGTTAGCGAGGAAATAGTAACGGAGTGCAGATGGCATGAAGATAACCAGTTGAAGCATGTAGTCGACCAATGTGAAGATGTTTAGTGAGAAAATTGAGGTTGTAGAGAAATATTGCACTGCTGAGCCTCAGGTTCTAACATACAGGGAGCATATGAAAAAAATGGACATTGTATGGTGAATCTTCACGGATCCCAAGCACCTAAAGGTAGCATTACAGGGCTGAATAATCAGAATGTAGGAGATTGAAGTCCTGGACATAATTATTATGCCTCAGTTTTTAGGTCCCAAATCAGTGAAATGAATGGCTATAATGGGGGTCCAATTAAAAAGAAACCTCAGGAATTTGATGGTAGAATATCTTGGGAAGCTTACCTTGCACAGTCTGAGTTACTTGCTGATCAGAATGGTTGGGACAATAGGCAGAGAGGAGTGCAACTTGCTACTAGCCTTAAGGGTGCCGCAGTGGAAATTCTAGGCCAGATGTCAGTGATGGAAAGGAACAGTTATCAGTCCCTAGCAGAAGTGGTGGAGCACAGATATGGGACCATGTAACAGACTGAGATTTACAAAGCAAGATTCCAGAGCCATGTACGGGCTCGAGGCAAATCCCTATAACAGCTTGCTCATGACCTGGAGAGTATGGCATACAAGGTGTACCCTGGAGCAGATCTAACCTGTTCACTGTTCCAGTGAGGGACCAGTTTATCGATGCACTTGACAGTGCAGAGTTGAAAGTGGAAGTGAAGCAGGCACAACCCAGAAGCATGGAAGAAGCACTAGTCAGGGCTCTAGAATTTGAATCTTACATCAAGTTCAGTACGTCCACAAGTTATGCTTACCTGCTGTCTTGTTAATGGGAAGACCACCTGGTGAAGAGCTGCCTACAGACACCTCCAGCTATGCGAAGCATCTTCGTGAAAGGCTGGCTGAGGCACATCATCAAGTATGAGGAGCCCTTAAGTTTTCAGAAGAGGAGATGAAGTGCAAGTATGATGCCAAGGCAAGTGAGGTGAGCTTCAAGGATGGTGACCAAGTTTGGTTATACAATCCTCAGCAAAAGAAGGGACAGTCACCGAAGCTGCAGATCCTATGGGAAGGACCTTACACTGTGTTGGACTGTCTATCAGACGTAATGTATTGGATTCAGGGAGGCAGGAAGTCTCGCCCAAAGGTGGTACATGAGAACCGTGTGTGGTAGTACCACAGGCCAGGACAGCACAGCTGGGATGCCTCCTAGGAATCGTGCTCTCCCGCAGCCGAGGATGTTAAGGAAGGCCACGGAGCTGAAGTGCAAGAGGATGGTGACAGTTTCCTGAGGGAAGAAGTGAATCAGGAAGAGAACAAAGACATTCCAGGAGTGTACTGTGTGGAGGAGCAGGAACATCGTCAGAAGCGTCATACGAGAAGACCTGATAAGTTGAAGGATCATATTGTGTATGATTAAATGTTAAGGATTATGTCTGTATACATTGTGTAGTTTTGTTGGGACAACAAAGAACTAGGGAGAGGGTAGTGTTCAGAAGCAGGATTTGGCAGTTATGTAGTCGAGAAGTTTCTCACTGATTCCCGATGTTTACCGTAGCTCCAGTACGAGTCGGAGTTGCCAGTTTGCCTGTTGTTTGTAAGCATAGTTGTTTCATAAATTATGCATTAATTTTTGTGCTCTTTTTCTTTATAATGTTTTAGTTTTGTGATTCTTTCTTAAATTATGTAATTTAAGTTTGTATGCCAAATAATTTACAGCGTTATGTAATGTAAGAAAACTCTGGCATGTTTTGGATATCTCCTAGTTGGCAAGTGTTGTTCTCATAGACTGTGGATCATTCTTCAACAATGTAAGCTATTATAAGGATGGGGAAGAGTGAGTGCAGTCAATTTTCAGTTCAGTTTGAGTGTAGTGCAGTGTCAGTGAAGTTTGTACAGAGTATGTTTTCAGTACTTGTGAAAATAGTGAAGTGTTGTTAGCAAACAGTGAAGCATTACTGAGGTTTGTATGCCATCAATGCTTGTGAAAGCAGTGAAGTGTTGTCTAGCATTAAGTGTAACTGCAGTTACTGTAGCTTGTATAGCTCCAGTGCTTGTGAGAATAGTGAAATGAAGTTGGCAAGCATTAAGTGTAACTATTGGGAAAATAAAGACAGTGAAGTTTAAGAAACCAGTGTTTTATTTATAATGCCTCAGTGATCTTGTTGCACACCATAAGGCTGCCTCTAGGAAGAACAACTCACTGGGCAACGTCCTTCCTATTCTGAACTAATGCTGTTGGAGCCTGTGGCAGTGTGGGACGGACACATAACAATATTTTAGCACGCCACTCTCATGTATTACATGTCACTGCCGCACACTCTCTTCGCATATCACTTTCGTGCGCTACTTACATGTCACATGCACACAATGTTTTCCAATGTCATAGTCGTTGACTAGTTTCATACGTCTTTGCCTTATGCTATTTCCTCCAGGAAAGACAACACTGGAAAGGAGCTGAGCGAGGGTGGCATGTTCTCCATGTTATAGCTCTCCTGTGATGTCGGTGACTTATGGCTTGACATGGGTGAGATGGATACGCCCAATTCACATCCTATGGCATTATTACTAAGCCCTTCCTTGGCTGCTATAGCAGGGGTAGACGTGGCGTTGCCATGATTGCCTAAGTAAGGAATTAGACGATGCAGACATCTCATATTGTCTCTATGAAGAGAGACTGGTGACATTGGGGCACCTAACACGCTCAGCTAACTTAGATGTATTTCCAGAGGCCATTTGAAACTTAATTTGTTAGTGCAGTCTTCAGACTGACATAGCCATGAGTGCATGCTTACTCACGACCTGGACCATGTAGAATCTCTGGCATCACGAGTAACCTCGTGATCCACAGGGTCAGTGTTAACCCTAAAGCTCAGATGATGGCCATAGCCATCGTGGAGTTGTACCAATTTTCTATAGAGCCCAGTGTGGAGGGTAGGTATATAGGAGGTGGGTGAGCTACTGTGCATTACCAGTCTTTCACAGGAAGTATATAAGCTATGTTCTCCGAATCCACTTAGTCCGATTCACTTACTTCCCCAAGTGGCTGCCTGAGTCCTGCCACATCCACTCCTGTCTTGCTTCCCACTCGAGCAGGGAAGGGGTTGAGTGATAGCTTGATTCAGAGAGTTTAGAGATGACAGTGTTGTCACTGTCGAGCAGAGACATAACGTTTGAGTGCAAGAGTCACTTCACAGAGTGCAAAGTGACGAGTGCTGGCCACCCCTTATGGTCCTCGCACCTACTTCCCATCGCTTCTGAGGCGCCTATGACTCACCACTCTCTCACCACCATCCACATCGCCTCAACCTGACATTTCACAGTTGCGTAGGAAAGTGTAACATATAGGGGGTAAATTTGTGCATAAGAAATGTGGCATAGAGAAATAAAGTAAATTCCAGTGAAGAGATTACGTGATCATGAAAAAATGACATGCATTTAATGAAGTAAGACTGTAGAAAAGATACACCTTATCTACAGAAGATAAGGAAAACAACAAATAGTGTTGCAGTAACCGTCAGTTAATATACTTGTGATAAGCCTGTTGTGAAGTAAAAAATTAGCCAGATTAGTGCTTTAGAAAGTAAAGAAAACTTCAGTGAAGAGAATAAATATTAATGAACGTAAGGACTAATATTCTTATAGCAAGTAAGACTGTAGAAAAAAAGATACTCGTATACTAAGCTGCAGAAGATAAGGAAAACTAAAAGAAAGTGTTACAGTAACTAGAAGTTTATGTATTTGTGATAAGCATGTTGTTAAGAAAATTGATAATCAGAATTAGTGCTTTAAAAAATAAAGTACAGGTTCAAAAAAATGAAAAGGCCTAAGGGATACGTAAAGTTATCTTACACAATGCAGAAAGCTTAATTGCAGGAAAGTCAAAGTGGTCTTTCCCCGAGAGTGATATATAATATACCTTGGAATTTTTGTTCTCTCTATGCCACACGTACAAGGGGTGATGATTAATTCATGCCACAGTGGCAGAGGGCAGTGGATAGGAATGTCAAGCTCAAGTGGGACAAGAGGGAGCATGTGCGAAGCCTGCAAGGCATAGCCATTGAATCATGAGTTCATATGAACACAGCCTTCCACGACTGAATTTTTTTCTCTCTTTGCTGAATGCACAAGGGGTGATGATTTATTCATGCGACAGTGACAGAGGGCAGTGGATAGGAGTGTCTATTCAAGTGGAACAAGAGGGAGCGTGAGCGAGGCATGCAAGGCATAGCCATTGACTCATGAGTTCATTAGAACACAGCCTTCCACGACTCCCCAAATTGCCTCCATTCATCACCTCCAACCTCCTAATGCCCCATCCATACGAGCAGCAGTGCCCATCAGGGCACTGCCTACTGAGTGTATATCCCTCGCTTCTTTAGCAATGTTACCAGATCGAGCAGTTGCCGGTGGGCTGTGGCCGCTACCGGGCACACCTGCTTTGTTGTCCACACAGCAGACCAGGCAGTGGTTGGGCAGTAAAAGTCAGGCAGCCGCCAGAGTAGGTGCATTGTGGAACTGAGTGCAGTACGACAACATGGGTTACAGTAAGAACCGTTGCAGGACACTTAAAGCTAAAAGTATGGTGTTGCGTGGATTGTGATTTGGTAACACAGTTTGAACATTGGGCACTGCCCGCTCGTGTGGACGGGACTTCAAACACCAACATTTAGGGACCTGGGGACATTAGCAGTGGAGAAATGAAGGACTGCTGAGTATTGTAATCATTAATTGAAAGTTCCAAGTGCTTTAGTTACAGAGCTATGACTGCTTGAAATTTGCTTACTTAACCCCCCTTCCCCCAAAAAAAACATGCTGGGTTAATGATTGGCTCGGTATACACCAGGCCTTGGGGGTTAACATCTTAAATGTCTTCCTTATATATATATATATATATATATATATATATATATATATATATATATATATATATATATATATATATATATACAGTAAAAAGTCCTATTATTTGGCATGTACGGGACGAGGCTGATGCCGAGAAATTGGATTTGCCGAATAATCGAAAAACTTATACACTCAGTACCTTAAATGTATAGGTGAATACTGTCATCACCACTTATGGTATTACAGTTGTGTTTGGAGAGAGTACTGTATACTGTACAATACTGTAATCAATACAGTACTTTACCTGAATCTGAAATATATGTAAATTAGTGAACATATACAAGTGTCACAACAGAGTAGGCCTTCAAGTCACAGATAACACTTCCTGGATGGCCAAAATGATACGGAATATTATCTATCCGCTCAATTAATCATTTGTATTGGTGAACACTGTCATCACTACATATATTATTACAAATGTGTTTCGAGTGAGTATTGCATACAGTACTCTCTCCAAACACAAAATAAAATAGTCGAAAAAATACATAAAATAGACTGGAGGAAATGAATTGGTAAGGTCTTTGGGATGAAAGTTAAACGTACATATAGGCTCATTCTTTTGTCCCTTTTTATGTTTATATGTGAAAGGGAGAGTATTAATGCTAACAATAATGTATTCCATTAACCCCTTAATAACCCCCGACATTGAACAACCCTTTACAGTACCGGTGTTAGTGACGTCGCGTTATTGTGAGCTATAAAAAACCGTGAACAGTTATGGGAATGGAACGAAGGTCACTGGGGTGTTTTCACAACTCTACGTTACCATTCCAAGCAGTCAGGCGATCGCTTAATCTCAGATGTTTTCGCCCATTTGTTAAATGCACTGTAACTTTATCAATTCTTCCGTGAATCATAGCAAATCATAGCATGGGTTTAGGAAGCTAAAACACACACACACACACACACACACACACACACACACACACACACACACACACTGCTAGGTGCGCCAGACGATTCTCTTCACATCTTTAAGAAAATTCAGTGGAAGAAATTTATTCATCTGAGTACGTAGAGTAAGTTTCTTCCATTCTTCTCAAATCCAATAATTTTTCTTAAAGACGTGAAGATAATCGTCTGGTGTACCTAGCAATGTTATTTAGCTTCCTATACCCAGGCTCTGATTCGCTATGATTCAGGGAAGAATTCATAAAGTTACGATTCATTTACCAAAAGGACGAAAACATCTGAGATTAAGCGACCGCCTGACGGCTTGGAATCGTATCGTAGAGTGTAAACAAACCAGTGACCTTCGTTCCCTTCCCATAACTGTTCATTTTTTTTTTTAGTTCACACTTACTCCACGTCATTGACACCAGTACTGTAATGGGTTGTTCATTGCCAGAGGTTATTAAGGGGTTGATGGAATACATTACTGTTTGCACCAATACTTTCTCTTTCACATATAAACACAAAAACGAACAAAAGAATGAGCACTAAATGTACGTTTAACTAACATCAGAAAGACCTTACTAATTCATATGCCTCGTTTATTTTATGTATTTTTCCGACTCAAGGTTAGTTTAGGTATGGTTAAATTATTAGGTACAGTTAAACTCAGTCAGGTTAGGTTTAATTAAACACTTAGGACAGTCCCTTCCACCATTATGCTGAGGAATCAAACAAGAGCTGTCACTGCCACACAGCTAAAAACAACAGGGAAACAGATTTAACAAGCAATGTTTATTTATGGGTAATGCATTACAGTATCAGTGGTTCATGAGCTACGCAATTACTGGTAATTGTCAAGAATTAGCGATTTTCAAGAATTAGTGAGGGGGCTTGGAACGTGACCGTCGCTAATTTGGGGTGGTGGTTACTATACTGTATGATACTGTGCAATATTGTAATCAATACAGTACTGTACCTGAATCTGAAAAACATAGAAACTAGTGAACATATACAAGTGCAATGAAACAGTAGGCCTACAAGTCACAGATAACACTTCCTGGACTGCCGAGATGATTCTGGACGTATGCCGAACAATCAAAGACTTTCGTAAATGGGACCATTTCTCAAAAAAAAAAAAAACTGCCGAAATATCGGATCTATCGAATAATAAGCTGCGGAATAATAGGACTTTTACTCTCTCTCTCCCTCTCTCTCTCTCTCTCTATCCTTCACTTCATTCGTCAACCTGTCCCTCCATGTCACTCCACATGCTCCTCTCAAGTAACTCATTTCCACTGCTCTCACTCTTGACTTGTTCCCCTCTAGCAATGTCCATGCCTCGCTTCCATACGTCAGGGTAGGGATTACAATACTATCATGCAGTGACTTCTTAACTTCCATACTTACCTCCTTATTTCTCATCACTGCTTTCAGTGAATCAACACCCTTCCATCCCTGCTATACCCTTTCAAGTACTTCATCCCCAAAAGTTCCATCCTTACTAATCATACTGCCCAAGTACTTGAATGCACTCACATTCTCCATATCCTCACCATCCAACCTCACTGTGCATTCTGTGACTTCATTCCTCACAAACACCATAACTTTACTCCTGTTTACATTCACTTTCAGGTTCCTCTTCCTACACACTCTCCCCAATTCATTCACCAAACCTTGAAACTCCCATTCATCTTCACTCAACAGTACTGTATCATCAGCAAACAGCAACACCGGAATCTTCCACATCTTACCCTCATTCCCCACATCCACTGCCCTCCCTTGCACCTTCGTTACAACCCCATCCATGTATATATTAAACAGCCATGGAGACAACACACAACCCTGTTTCAGTTCCACATTTAGATCAAAGAACTCACTCAGCTCACCATGCACTTGCACGTTGTGGGGTAGATGTGGATGTGGTTGAGAAGATTAGAAATACACTGAGGTGGTTTGGACATGTGGAGGGAATGGAGAACGAAAGACTGACTAAGCGGGTGTATGTAGGTGAGGCGGAGGGAGGGAGAGGGAGGGGAAGACCGAGGATGAGGTGGAGGGATGGAGTTGAGAGGTATATGAGGGAGGGGGGAGTGAGTTGGGAGGAGGGTAGTCAAATGGTGGGTAACAGAGCGACTTGGAGGCGTTTTGTCTGCGGCCACCCTTTGCGGGATTAGGGTTTCGGTCTCTCTCTCTCTCTCTCTCTCTCTCTCTCTCTCTCTATCTATATCTATCTATATCTATCTATCTATCTATATATATATATGTATATATATGTATATCTATCAATCTATCTATATATATATATATATATATATATATATATATATATATATATATATATAGTTACATAGCCTATGATTTCATCATCCTTTGTGTAATTCTAACGTACAGTATGCTGCATGTTTGATCACGAGCGTGTTCTACCTCACTCCCCCCGTCCTCCGTTATAGTAGAGTAAGTCGTTCTCTCTGTTGTTCAGAGCAGGATTGTCAACTCTTTGTCCCCTCTGGCTTCATTTGCGCGTCCTTCTTACAAGTTGTATCAAGCTCTGCCTGCCCCTATATAATGAGCTCAGTCTCTACATTAATTGCCACTTAGATCTACTCCTCATTTTGCTCACATCTCTGTCCTCCACTATACAATTGTTATTATTGTGAGTGCTCAGGAAGTCTCCAACCATCTAGCAGCTGTGTAATTTGAGTATAAGAGTTATTGCATTTTTTCTTGTACTGCGTAGCATAAGGAGTTAATTCTTAGGCCTAGTAAGGTTTTTCTGATTAATGTAAAGTTTCATGTCAGCCATTATTAATAATATTTCGTATCTGTAATAATATATCTTGCATTCACTGAGTATTATCTGGTATTTTCATTTTATCAGGGCTGACTTAGATAAATTTACTCTTGCTAATTTCGTGTTAATAGAGGCTATTGCAGTTAACCATATAATTATTTAACCTGTTTTTTGCCATTACATTATCCTTATGAGTCCTGAATGTTTTGTTGTTAGTTTGAGCATTAAACATTAACTTGTAATTTTACCTAACTCTTTTGTTTTGAACCTGGAACTTTACGGGACAGTAGTGATTTTTAGTATTCTCACTTAAAGTGTGCATTATCTTTCTCTGTTCCGTAACATAAATTTGGCGACCTCTAATCAGGATATTCAGGATATTATCATAAGGATATTGCTTGATATTTTGTGACTGTGATTTATTCATGATGTCTACTATTACTACGCTTGATGAAGCCAAAGATTTTTTGTCAAATGTGCAAACAGTGTATGATGTAGAAAACAGAACAAAGAATGAACTTAAGCTTGTTGCTCAACAATTGGGAATTGCTGTTCGCTCTCATCATTCTAAAGATCAAATTGTTGACATGATTAATGAAAGCTTGTTTAATGTAACTCCTCCAAATGAGCAAACGCAGATTGAATTAGCTAAGTTACAGCTAGCCCTGCAGGAGGCTCGTGTTAAGGAGGCTGAATTTCAGGCAAATGCTAAGGAGGCTGAGTTTCAGGCACGTGCTAAGGAGGCTGAGTCTCAGGCTCCTATTCAGGAGGCACAAATTGAAATTGCTAGGATTCAGGGAGACCATGAGTATCGCATCAAACAAGATGGAACTGGATCATCTAGCTCTGATGATTTTGATGTGGCTTAAAATGTTAAACTTGTCCCTCCTTTTAATAAATCTGATTTAACAAAGTATTTTCAGTTGTTTGAGAGGGTAGCTACAGGTTTTAATTGGCCAAAAAAGTATTGGCCAGTACTCCTTCAAACTGTTCTCACCGGTAAAGCTCAAGTAACTTATGCATCTTTGCCTCAGGATCAATCTGATAATTATGATGTAGTTAAGAGCTTGATTCTTAAGGCCTATGAGCTTGTTCTTGAAGCCTATAGAGTAAAATTTAGGACAACTTATATACAAGATAAGCAATCCCATGTTGAGTATGCAAAAATCAAAGAAGATCTGTTAGAGCAGTGGTTAAATTCTAAGAATGTGGGTTCTGATTTTGACAAATTTAAGCAGATGATTTTACTGGAGGATTTCAAAAGGTGTATTAATAAAGATGTAAGCCTATATCTTGATGAGAAAAGAATAGATAATTTGTCTGATGCTGCAGTTTTAGCTGATGAATATGTTCTCACTCACAAGAGATATTCTAAAGAAAAAAGGAAAGCTGAGAGTAAGTACGTTGCCTCTACTCAGAGTACAGGTAACAGGAATGAGAATAAAGATGATGTTTCTCAGGAAGTAAATACCAGCTCCACCTCTAGATTTCAGAAAAGTAAATGTACTTATTGTAGTAAGCTTGGTCATACTACGGAGAAATGTTTCAGGAGACAGCGTGATGTGAACAAAAAGGAGTCTTTAAATATTCAGTCAATTGGTCTAGTGTCCACCCTTGAGAGTTCCCAGAATTCTTTAACTGAGTTAACTGAACCTGCTTTGAGGGGTAAATTAAATTCTCATGATGGAGCTCCTCTTTTGAGCAGCAACGTGGGTGACACTCTCAAGAGTTCATGTGCTAATTTCCTGTCTGATGGTTTTGTCAGTCCTCTGGACAGTAATGACAGGAAATCAGTTCAAATATATCGTGATACAGGTACTTGCCAATCCCTTATGCTGACCAGTGTTCTAGGCTCTAATGTTAATTCCTCTGATGAAACTGTAATCTTACAAGGTGTAGGGAATAATTACTTCTCTGTCCCTCTGTGCAGAGTGAAGTTAGAGTCTGGTTTTGTTAATGGTTCCGTTATGGTTGGGTTGGTTGAGACACTCCCAATGTCAGGTGTAACTTTCTTACTTGGAAATGATATTGGTGGAAGTCAAGTGTGTCCAGCTGCTCAGTTGTCTAGTGAGCCAGTGACTGCGACCCAGGATTGTGATGTCCCTGATGTGTTCTCTGCATGTGCTGTCACTAGGGCTAAGTCTAAAGTTACTGGTGACTTAGAGGATAATGATGATGATGATGTTATCCTAGCTGACACTTTTCTTGCTAATTTGGACCACTCACCAGATAAGGCAGTACCCGTAGTGTTGATAATTTGTCTCATCAAGAGTTGGTTGAGTTGCAGGTTGCTGACTCTGAGTTGAAACGTCTCGCTAACTCTGCTTGCAGTGAGGAAGAGTCAGCTGGTGCTTCTACTTGTTATTATATAAAGTCAGGAGTACTTATGAGGAAGTGGAGACCCCCAACAGCATCAGCCGACTGTGAATGGGAGGTTGTACATCAAGTTGTCATCCCTCGTGTTTGTAGGCAGGATATCATTAAAGTGGCTCATGATTCCAGTTTGGCAGGACACCTTGGAGTGAGGAAGACTGTGGCACGCATTTTGAAACACTTCTACTGGCCAGGTATCTTCAGGGATGTTTCCTGGTATTGTAAGTCTTGTCACACCTGTCAAGTTGTGGGGAAGTGTAATCGGACAGAAAAGGTTGCACCTCTAGTTCCCATTCCTCCTTTTGAGGCGCCATTCACCCGTGTGTTGGTGGATATTGTGGGCCCTCTTCCTAAGATTTCTTCAGGATTTTCTTATGTGTTGACCCTCATTGATATGGCTACTCGTTATCCTGAAGCCATTCCACTTAGAAATATCTCAGCAAAGAACGTGGTTAGGGAAATGCTAGGGTTCTTCACAAAGTTTGGTCTACCCAAGGAGGTACAGTCAGACCGGGGAAGTAATTTCATGTCAAACGTTTTCAAGCAGTCTCTGAAAGAGTTGGGCATCACCCAGATCACGTCTTCAGCTTACCATCCCCAGACCCAAGGAGCGTTGGAGAGATATCATCAAACACTCAAATCGATGCTCAAGAAATACTGTTTGGAACATCAGAAAGACTGGGATAAAGGTCTTCCATTCGTTGTGTTTGCCGCAAGAGAATCTCCAAATGAATCACTGGGCTTCTTACCTTTTGAACTACTGTTTGGCCATGAAGTAAGAGGACCCCTTAAGCTACTCAAGGAATGCTGGCTGTCGGAGGAAGATGACGTCAACCTGCTGGAGTATGTGATGAAGTTCAAAGAACGGCTGTCCACTGCTTTACAACTGGCGAGAGAGAATTTAAGAGCTGCTCAGGAGAAGATGAAGGCTTGGTATGATAAGAAGTCCAGGTTACACTTTCAGCCAGGAGATCAGGTTTTGAGTCTGCTACCAGTGCATGGACAACCTCTTCAAGCCAAGTTTAGTAGTCCTTATTTCGTGGAGAAGAAACTCAGTGATGTCAACTATGTCATCGCCACACCAGATCGTAGAAAGAACAAGCAACTATGTCACATCAACATGCTAAAGTTGTATCACAGGCGGGACGAAAATAATCCGGCCTTCACTGTAGCTGTTCCACCCGAGTCTGCAAGTGAAGCTCTCCCATGCAGTATGAGCCTGAGTGATAGTTTGGGGAAGAATCCTGATATCATGAATGATCTCCAGACTAAGCTTTCTCATCTACCTCCCGAGGAAAGGCAGGAGTTTTCGGCATTACTGCAGGAGTACCCGCAAGTGTTCCGTGCCACTCCAGGAAGAACCACTGTGTTGATGCATGATGTCGATGTTGGAGACGCAAAGAGAATTAAACTGCCTCCTTACCGTGTGAACCCAGTGAAAGTTCCTCTCATCCAGAAGGAGCTTGGCTACCTGTTGGACCACAAGATGATTGAGCCCTGTCAGAGCGAGTGGAGTTCTCCTGTCACTCTAGTCCCTAAGCCAGGTGGGTTACAGCGGCTTTGCATCGACTACAAACGTGTTAATCAGATAACCAAAACAGACACTTACCCTCTCCCTCGCGTGGAAGATTGCATAGACAAGATCGGAATGGCTAGGTACATAAGTAAGTTTGATTTGTTAAAGGGATACTGGCGGGTGCCTGTGACTGAGCGTGATAGGGAGATCTCATGTTTTGTAACACTGGGAAAGACTTTTGCATGTTCTGTAATGCCAAATGGTATGAGGAATGCACCAGCCACTTTTCAGAAGCTCATGAATGTTGTAACAGAGGGTTTGGCAGGGTGTGTTGTTTATATTGATTATGTGTTGGTCTTCAGTGACAACTGGAAGGATCACCTGTGCCATGTCAGTGGATTTCTTGAGGGTTTGGTTCAGGCTGATCTTGTGGCTAATTTGTCAAAGTGTGAGTTTGGTCAAGCTAGAGTTCAGTGCCTTGGGTGCGTAATTGGTGGTGGACATGTTGCACCACCGGGAGCTGGGGTTCGGGTTATAGGTGGTCTTCCCAGACCTAGAAGTGGGAAGAAGCTACAAAGATTTTTGGGAATGGTAGGTTATTACAGGAGATTTGTTCTTAACTTTTCAATTCTTGTGTCACCACTTACAGACCTACTGAAAAAAGGAGTTGAATTTGTATGGACCGATAACTGTGAATCCTCTTTCAGCAAACTTAAAGATATCCTATTAAGTTAGCCAGTGCTCGCTACTCCAAATTTTGCTAAGCCTTTTAAGATGGCTGTTGATGCAAGTGATACAGGGGCTTGGGCTGTTTTCCTGCAAGAGGATGATCAGGGTATTGAACACCCTGTATCTTATTACAGTAAGAAGTTCACTCCACCTCAAAAGAACTACTCAACTATTGAGAAAGAGCTTTTGGCCTTGATTTTGGGTTTACAGCATTTTTCATTTTATTTGTGTTCTGGTTTTGACCCCATAGTCATTTATACCGATCATAACCCACTGAAATTCCTTAGTAGGTTTAAAGATAAAAATCAGAGATTGACAAGATGGAGTCTACTTCTTCACGAGTATACATTAGACATACAACATGTCAAGGGGAAAGAAAATGTTATTGCAGATTGCTTATCTAGACTTTAGACAGATTGTTTTAGAGTAATAAGAAATTTCCTTTGTAAATTTCTTTTTTCTTTGTGGGGAGGTGTTACACAGCCTATGATTTCATCATCCTTTGTGTAATTCTAACGTACAGTATGCTGCATGTTTGATCACGAGCGTGTTCTACCTCACTCCCCCCGTCCTCCGTTATAGTAGAGTAAGTCGTTCTTTCCGTTGTTCAGAGCAGGATTGTCAACTCTTTGTCCCCTCTGGCTTCATTTGCGCGTCCTTCTTACAAGTTGTATCAAGCTCTGCCGGCCCCTATATAATGAGCTCAGTCTCTACATTAATTGCCACTTAGATCTACTCCTCATTTTGCTCACATCTCTGTCCTCCCCTGTACAGTTGTTATTATTGTGAGTGCTCAGGAAGTCTCCAACCATCTAGCAGCTGTGTAATTTGAGTATAAGAGTTATTGCATTTTTTCTTGTACTGTGTAGCATAAGGTGTTAATTCTTAGGCCTAGTAAGGTTTTTGTGATTAATGTAAAGTTTCATGTCAGCCATTATTAATAATATTTCGTATCTGTAATAATATATCTTGCATTCACTGAGTATTATCTGGTATTTTCATTTTATCAGGGCTGACTTAGATAAATTTACTCTTGCTAATTTCGTGTTAATAGAGGCTATTGCAGTTAACCATATAATTATTTAACCTGTTTTTTGCCATTACATTATCCTTATGAGTCCTGAATGTTTTGTTGTTAGTTTGAGCATTAAACATTAACTTGTAATTTTACCTAACTCTTTTGTTTTGAACCTGGAACTTTACGGGACGGTAGTGATTTTTAGTATTCTCACTTAAAGTGTACATTATCTTTCTCTGTTCCGTAACAGTATATAAATATATATATATATATATATATATATATATATATATATATATATATATAGCCTATGATTTCATCATCCTTTGTGTAATTCTAACGTACAGTATGCTGCATGTTTGATCACGAGCGTGTTCTACCTTACTCCCCCCTTCTACCCTTATAGTAGAGTAAGTCGTTCTTTCCGTTGTTCAGAGCAGGATTGTCAACTCTTTGTCCCCTCTGGCTTCATTTGCGCGTCCTTCTTACAAGTTGTATCAAGCTCTGCCGGCCCCTATATAATGAGCTCAGTCTCTACATTAATTGCCACTTAGATCTACTCCTCATTTTGCTCACATCTCTGTCCTCCCCTGTACAGTTGTTATTATTGTGAGTCCTCAGGAAGTCTCCAACCATCTAGCAGCTGTGTAATTTGAGTATAAGAGTTATTGCATTTTTTCTTGTACTGTGTAGCATAAGGTGTTAATTCTTAGGCCTAGTAAGGTTTTTGTGATTAATGTAAAGTTTCATGTCAGCCATTATTTATAATATTTCGTATCTGTAATAATATATCTTGCATTCACTGATATTATCTGGTATTTTCATTTTATCAGGGCTGACTTAGATAAATTTACTCTTCCTAATTTCGTGTTAATAGAGGCTATTGCAGTTAACCATATAATTATTTAACCTGTTTTTTGCCATTACATTATCCTTATGAGTCCTGAATGTTTTGTTGTTAGTTTGAGCATTAAACATTAACTTGTAATTTTACCTAACTCTTTTGTTTTGAACCTGGAACTTTACGGGACAGTAGTGATTTTTAGTATTCTCACTTAAAGTGTACATTATCTTTCTCTGTTCCGTAACAGTATAAAATATATATATATATATATATATATATATATATATATATATATATATATATATATAGCCTATGATTTCATCATCCTTTGTGTAATTCTAACGTACAGTATGCTGCATGTTTGATCACGAGCGTGTTCTACCTTACTCCCCCCTTCTACCCTTATAGTAGAGTAAGTCGTTCTTTCTGTTGTTCAGAGCAGGATTGTCAACTCTTTGTCCCCTCTGGCTTCATTTGCGCGTCCTTCTTACAAGTTGTATCAAGCTCTGCCGGCCCTTATATAATGAGCTCAGTCTCTGCATTAATTGCCACTTAGATCTACTCCTCATTTTGTTCACATCTCTGTCCTTCACTGTACAGTTGTTATTATTGTGAGTGCTCAGGAAGTCTCCAACCATCTAACTGCTGTGTAATTTGAGTATAAATGTTATTACATTTCTTCTTGTATGTATAGCATAAGGTGTTCATTCGTAGGCCTGGTAAGATTTTTGTGATTAACGTAGAGTTTTTACTGTCAGCCAGTAGTAATAATATTTTGTATATGTAATAATATATCTTGCATTCACTGAGCATTATCCGGTTTTCTCATTTTATCAGGGCTGACTTAGATAAATTTACACTTGCTAATTTCTTGTTAATAGAGGCTATTGCAGTTAACCATATATTTAACCTGTTTTTTGCCATTACATTATCCTTATGAGTCCTGAATGTTTAGTTGTTAGTTTAAGCATTAAACTTTAACTTGTAATTTTACCTAACTCTTTTGTTTTGAACCTGGAACTTTGCCGGACAGTTTTCTCTGTTCCTTTACATAAATTTGGAGACCTCTTATCAGGATATTCAGGATATTATCATAAGGATATTGCTTGATATTTTGTTACTGTGATTTATTCATGATGGCTACTATTACTACGCTTGATGAAGCCAAAGATTTTTTGTCAAATGTGCAAACAGTGTGTGATGTAGAAAACAGAACAAAGAATGAACTCAAGGTTGTTGTTCAACAATTGGGAATTGCTGTTCACTCTCATCATTCTAAAGATCAAATTGTTGACATGATGAATGAAAGCTTGTTTAATGTAACTCCTCCAAATGAGCAAACGCAGATTGAAATAACTAAGTTACAGCTAGCCCTGCAGGAGGCTCGTGCTAAGGAGGCTGAGTTTCAGGCTCGTGCTAAGGTGGCTGAGGCTAAGGAGGCTGAGTCTCAGGCTCGTATTCAGAAGGCACAGGCACAGGCTCAGGCACAAATTGAACTAGCTAGGATTCAGGCAGACCATGAGTATCACATGAAACAAGGTGGAACTGGATCATCTAGCTCTGATGATTTTGATGTGGCTAAAAATGTTAAACTTGTCCCTCCTTTTAATGAATCTGATTTAACAAAGTATTTTCAGTTGTTTGAGAGGGTAGCTACAGGTTTTAATTGGCCAAAAGAGTATTGGCCAGTATATACTCCTTCAAACTGTTCTCACCGGTAAAGCTCAAGTAACTTATGCATCTTTGCCTCAGGATCAATCTGATAATTATGATTTAGTTAAGAGCTTGATTTTTAAGGCCTATGAGCTTGTTCCTGAAGCCTATAGAGTAAAATTAAGGACAACTTATAAGCAAGATAAGCAATCCCATGTTGAGTATGCAAAAATCAAAGAAGATCTGTTAGAGCAGTGGTTAAATTCTAAGAATGTAAGTTCTGATTTTGATAAATTTAAGCAGATGATTTTGCTGGACTTCAAAAGGTGTATTAATAATGATGTAAGCTTATATCTTGATGAGAAAAGAATAGATAATTTGTCTGATGCTGCAGTTTTAGCTGATGAATATGTTCTCACTTACAAGAGATATTCTAGAGAAAAAAGGAAAGCTGAGAGTAAGTACGTTGCCTCTACTCAGAGAACAGGTAACAGGAAAGAGAATAAAGATGATGTTTCTCAGGAAGTAAATACCAGCTTCACGTCTAGATTTCAGAAAAGTAAATGTACTTATTGTAGTAAGCTTGGTCATACTACGGAGAAATGTTTCAGGAGACAGCGTGATGTGAACAAAAAGGAGTCTTTAAATATTCAGTCAATAGGTCTAGTGTCCACCCTTGACAGTTCCCAGAATTCTTTAACCGAGTTAACTGAACCTGCTTTGAGGGGTAAATTAAATTCTCATGATGAAGCTCCTCTTTTGAGCAGTAACACGGGTGACACTCTCAAGAGCTCTTGTGCTAATTTCCTGTCTGATGGTTTTGTCAGTCCTCTGGACAGTAATAACAGGAAATCAGTTCAAATATATCGTGATACAGGTGCTTGCCAATCCCTTATGCTGACCAGTGTTCTAGGCTCTAATGTTAATTCCTCTGATGAAACTGTAATCTTACAAGGTGTAGGGAATAATTACTTCTCTGTCCCTCTGTGTAGAGTGAATTTAGAGTCTGGTTTTGTTAATCGTTCCGTTATGGTTGGGTTGGTTGAGACACTCCCAATGTCAGGTGTAACTTTCTTACTTGGAAATGATATTGGTGTATGTCAAGTGTGTCCAGCTCCTCAGTTGTCTAGTGAGCCAGTGGCTGCGGCCCAGGATTGTGATGTCCCTGATGTGTTCTCTGCATGTGCTGTCACTAGGACTAAGTCTAAAGTTACTGGTGACTTAAAGGATAATGATGATGATGATGTTATCCTAGCTGACACTTTTCTTGCTAATTTGGACCACTCACCAGATGAGGCAATACCCCGTAGTGTTGATAATTTGTCTCGTCAAGAGTTGGTTGAGTTGCAGGTTGCTGACCCTGAGTTGAAAGGTCTCGCTAACTCTGCTTGCAGTGAGGAAGAGTCAGCTGGTGCTTCTACTTGTTATTATATAAAGTTAGGAGTACTTATGAGGAAGTGGAGACCCCCAACAGCATCAGCCAACTGTGAATGGGAGGTTGTACATCAAGTTGTCATCCCTCGTGTTTGTAAGCAGGATATCATTAGAGTGGCTCATGATTCCAGTTTGGCAGGACACCTTGGAGTGAGGAAGACTGTGGCACGCATTTTGAAACACTTCAGCGGGCCAGGTATTTTCAGGGATGTTTCCTGGTATTGTAAGTCTTGTCACACCTGTCAAGTTGTGGGGAAGTGTAATCAGACCGAAAAGGTTGCATCTCTAGTTCCCATTCCTCCTTTTGAGGCGCCATTCACCCATGTGTTGGTGGATATTGTGGGCCCCTCTTCCTAAGACTTCTTCAGGATTTTCTTATGTGTTGACCCTGATTGATATGGCTACTCATTATCCTGAAGCCATTCCACTTAGAAATATCTCAGCAAAGAACGTGGTTAAGGAAATGCTAGGGTTCTTCACAAAGTTTGGTCTGCCCAAGGAAGTACAGTCAGACCGGGGAAGTAATTTCATGTCAAATGTTTTCAAGCAGTCTCTGAAAGAGTTGGGCATCACCCAGATCACGTCTTCAGCTTACCATCCCCAGACCCAAGGAGCGTTGGAGAGATATCATCAAACACTCAAATCGATGCTCAGGAAATACTGTTTGGAACATCAGAAAGACTGGGATAAAGGTCTTCCATTCGTTGTATTTGCCGCAAGAGAATCTCCAAATGAATCACTGGGCTTCTCACCTTTTGAACTACTGTTTGGCCATGAAGTAAGAGGACCCCTTAAGTTACTCAAGGAATGCTGGCTGACGGAGGAAGATGACGTCAACCTGCTGGAGTATGTGATGAAGTTCAAAGAACGGCTGTCCACTGCTTTACAGATGCTGTAGAGAGAATTTAGGAGCTGCTCAGAAGATGAAGACTTGGTATGATAAGAAGTCCAGGTTACGCCACTTTCAGCCAGGAGATCAGGTTTTGATTCTGCTACCGGTGCATAGGCAACCTCTTCAAGCCAAGTTTAGTAGTCCTTATTTCGTGGAGAAGAAACTCAGTGATGTCAACTATGTCATCGCCACACCAGATCGTAGAAAGAACAAGCAACTTTGTCACATCAACATGCTAAACTTATATCACAGGCGGGACGAAAATAACCCAGTCTGCACTGTAGCTGTTCCACCCGAGTCTGCAAGTGAAGTTCTCCCATGCAGCATGAGCCTGAGTGATAGTTTGGGGAAGAATCCTGATATCATGAATGATCTCCAGACTAAGCTTTCTCATCTACCTCCCGAGGAAAGGCAGGAGTTTTCGGCATTACTGCAGGAGTACCCGCAAGTGTTCCGTGCCACTCCAGGAAGAACCACTGTGTTGATGCATGATGTTGATGTTGGAGACGCAAAGCCAATTAAACTGCCTCCTTACCGTGTGAACCCAGTGAAAGTTCCTCTCATCCAGAAGGAGCTTGGCTACCTGTTGGACCACAAGATGATTGAGCCCTGTCAGAGCGAGTGGAGTTCTCCTGTCACTCTAGTCTCTAAGCCAGGTAGGTCACAGCGGCTTTGCATCGACTACAGACGTGTTAATCAGATAACCAAAACAGACACTTACCCTCTCCCTCGTGTGGAAGATTGCACAGGCAAGATCGGAAAGGCTAGGTACATAAGTAAGTTTGATTTGTTAAAGGGATACTGGCAAGTACCTATGACTAAATGTGCTAGGGAGATCTCACATTTTGTAACACTAGGAAAGACTTTTGCATGTTCTGTAATGCCATATGGTATGAAGAATGCACCAGCCACTCTTCAGAAGCTCATGAATGTTGTACCAGAGGGTTTGGCAGGGTGTGCTATTTATATTGATGATGTATTAATCTTCAGTGACAACTGGAAAGATCACCTATGCCATGTCAGTAAATTTCTTGAGCGTTTGGTTCAGGCTAATCTTGTAGCTAATTTATCAAAGTGTGAGTTTGGTCAAGCTAAAGTTCAGTACCTTGGGTACGTAATTGGTGATGGACATGTTGCACCACCAGGAGCTAAGGTTCAGGTTGTAAGTGATCTTCCCAGACCTAAAAGTAGGAAGAGCGACAAAGATTTTTGGGAATGGTAGGTTATTACAGATTTGTTCTTAACTTTTCAATTCTTGTATCACCACTTACAGACCTACTGAAAAAGGGAGTTAAATTTGTCTGGACCGATAACTGTGAATCCTCTTTCAGCAAACTTAAAGCTATCCTATTAAGTCAGCCAGTGCTCGCTACTCCAAACTTTGCTAAGCCTTTTAAGATGGCTGTTGACGCAAGTGATACAGGAGCTGGGGCTGTTTTCCTGCAAGAGGATGATCAGGGTATTGAACACCCTGTATCTTATTACAGTAAGAAGTTCACTCCACCTCAAAAGAACTACTCAACTATTGAGAAAGAGCTTTTGGCCTTGATTTTGGGTTTACAGCATTTTTCATTTTATTTGTGTTCTGGTTTTGACCCCATAGTCATTTATACCGATCATAACCTACTGAAATTCCTTAGTAAGTTTAAAGATAAAAATCAGAGATTGACAAGATGGAGTCTACTTCTTCAGGAGTATTCATTAGACATACAACATGTCAAGGGGAAAGAAAATATTATTGCTGATTGCTTATCTAGACTTTAGACAGATTGTTTTAGAGTAATAAGAAATTTCCTTTGTAAATTTCTTTTTTCTTTGGGGGGAGGTGTTACATAGCCTATGATTTCATCATCCTTTGTGTAATTCTAACGTACAGTATGCTGCATGTTTGATCACGAGCGTGTTCTACCTCACTCCCCCCTTCTACCCTTACAGTAGAGTAAGTCGTTCTTTCTGTTATTCAGAGCAGGACTGTCAGCTCTTTGTCCCCTATGGCTTCATTTGCGCGTCCTTCTTACAAGTTGTATCAAGCTCTGCCGGCCCCTATATAATGAGCTCAGTCTCTGCATTAATTGCCACTTAGATCTACTCCTCATTTTGTTCACATCTCTGTCCTCCACTATACAATTGTTATTATTGTGAGTGCTCAGGAAGTCTCCACCCATCTAACTGCTGTGTAATTTGAGTATAAGTGTTATTACATTTTTTCTTGTACTGTATAGCATAAGGTGTTCATTCGTAGGCCTGGTAAGGTTTTTGTGATTAATGTAGAGTTTTTACTGTCAGCCAGTAGTAATAATATTTTGTATGTGTAATAATATCTCTTGCATTCACTGAGCATTATCCGGTTTTCTCATTTTATCAGGGCTGACTTAGATAAATTTACACTTGCTAATTTCTTGTTAATAGAGGCTATTGCAGTTAACCATATATTTAACCTGTTTTTTGCCATTACATTATCCTTATGAGTCCTGAATGTTTAGTTGTTAGTTTGAGCATTAAACTTTAACTTGTAATTTTACCTAACTCTTTTGTTTTGAACCTGGAACTTTGCCGGACAGTTTTCTCTTCCGTAACAATATATATATATATATATATATATATATATATATATATATATATATATATATATATATGCAAACGCCACAATGGCATAGCATGTGTAATAAATAATTAAGAATGAAGTGCCATAAAGTCTCGTAACACAACGAAAATATGACTCTAGCATCGAAATTCTTCTGTAGTTAGGCTTTCAAGAAACTCTTCTTTGGCAGTTTATCTTGAATATTCATTTTTATATCAGTACTTATTTATAGTACTGGTGAATCGTTGGTCAGTACTTCCCACTGCTTTTCAATATCTTGCACACAAAATGAGCATTTTCCACATGAAAATGTATTTCTTAAATAATACTAATTGTCATGCACGAGCAGAATCAAATATGCTGATCAACGAGAGACAATGAGAAGAAAAAAGAGAGACCCAAGGATTAGATAAAAAAAAAAAAAAAAAAAAAAAGGAAAGGTCTGAAGCAGGTTCTAAGTAAAATGGCACTAGGAGAGCAACAAATTATATCACTGAAAGACCAAAACGGTGAAGTCATTAAATGCAGAGATAAGATGGTGAAGAGAGTTGAAGAATTTTACGAAGAACTATATGTATCAAAGACAGTAGTACCAATAGCTAACTTTTCAGTTGACACAAGTGAAATACTTGAGGTAACACCAGACGAAGTAAACACTTCTCTTAAGAATATGAAAAGAGGGAAGGCTCTGGGAGAAGATGGAATAGTAACAGATTTACTGTTGGATGCTGGAGTGGATGTAGAAAACAGGCTCGCCCATTTATTTACTCAAGGTATAAAAAAAGAAAATAAATTCCCAAAGCATGGTGTAATGCAACAGTTATTTTAAGTTACAAAAAAGGACACCCAAAAAATCTTAGTAAGTATCGACCCATTAGCTTATTATCAATCATTTACAACCTCTTCACTAAAGTCCATACGAACAGAATAACCACAAATTTGGAAGAAAATCAACCTCGTGAACAGGCAGGATTCCGAAGCAGGTATTCGACTACTGATCATCTACACACAATGAATCAGCTGAGAAGACTACAGAATGTAATAAACCATTGTGCTTAGGTTTTGTTGATTACGAAATGGCTTTTGACTCAGTGGAACACATAGCAATTCTAAAATCATAGCGAGAACAAGGAGTAAATGAGAACATTGTAAAACTGCTCGAAAACATAATGAACTGCTCTAGTTAAATTACATAAAGACTCGGAAAAATTAAGATTGAGCATGGCTTGCGTCAAGGAAATACAGTTTCACCAAAATTGTTAACAGCATGCCTAGAAAGTATTTTCAGAATGCTAGACTGGAAGAAAAAAGGAATAAACATAAATGTAGAGAAGCTAAAAAAGATTTGCAGATGACATTGTAATCTCGGAAACAGCAGAGACATTGCAAGAAATGTTAAATGACCTGAACAGAGAAAGTCTCAAAGTGGGCTAAAGATGAACCAAAGTAAAACTAATGTTTAATCCAAATACACCAAAGAGCGTCATCAGAATACTGTAAGCCAAGAATTTCTTGAAGAAGTCAAGGAGCACAATTAGTTGGGGCAAATACTAAAATTAACGAAAGACCATGGTAGCGAAAAAATAAGACGCATTAAAATTGGATGGAAGCTTTTGGTAAACATAGAAACAATACGGAAAGTAGCATGCCAATACAGTATGTATGAAATGAAAAGTATATAACGAATGTATATTTCCAGCTCTGACGTAAGGTTATGAGAGCTGGAAACTGACAAAATCGTTGGAAAATCAACTAATTCATTCTCATAAAGCAATGGAAAGGTCAATGTTGGGAATATCTTTAGGAGACAGGAAAAGATCAACCTGAGTGAAAGATGAGACTGAAGTCGAAGACATTGTAAAAGTTATAAAAGAACAGATATGGAGGTGGGCATGCCACGTACCAAGAATAATGGATAACCGATGGAGGAAGAGGCTGACTGACCGGACACCATGAGATTTTAAATGTAGTAGAAAAAGGCTAGACAGGAGGTGGAGAGATGAGATACAGAAATTTGCAGGGAAAGCGTGGCAGACATTGCCTCCGTCAAAGAATTCGTGGAGAAAATTGGGTGAAGCTATTGTTCAGCAATGGACTTATAATGGCTGATGATGATGATCACTGTGCATGAGAAACTTTTATTAACTTATGTGCTTGAACAGAGAAATATCATTAATCTTATATAGCATTCCTCACTCATAATTTGCTTTAGAAAGTCAAATATGCCATCTTGTCTGTGCAAAAAGGCTCCTAGGGGTTTATCATGACATAATCTTAAAACTAACTACCAATAGACGTGAAATGCCTTATGTTAGTATACCGTACATGCTGAATTCATAGTGTTATCCACACAGTGTAGGGTGTAAATATCAGTAGATGCTTTACAAAAAGTAAGTATCTTAAATTTTGCCGTAACAATACAGCAGAGAGTCACCAGTAGCCTATAATTGTTCAGTGCTTTTTAGCACTTCCACTAAGTCTTACAATTTATTCATGTAGTACAAATACCATTACTTTCGAGAGTCTACTGGCACTTCTCGATACCTGCGATTTGACAACTCAATGTCCTCCTCAGCAAAGCATGTACTGTGCAAAGGAGAGCCATCGAATGATTATAACAGCCTGCCAGTTCTTGCTGAGTCAGTGCCTACAGCCATTTTTTGTAAGTTGTCCTCCCTCTAGGATTTATTAATGTGGCCATCAAGTCCTGCTGCCTGTTCGCTGTTAGGTAGCGTGAAGTTGACCCAAAACTTAACATAGATATTTATTTTCGAGGAAGATTATGTAGTGTAGGAGCATATGTAGCAGATTTGACCCGAGTATTTTTTCATTGTAAAAATGTGAAACCTGATGTATTTCTGTTCTCCACCTTCCTCTGATGTAAAAAAAACATGGTGTAAATTTTTTAACCCAGTTTTGACATTTATTTCAACAAAACTTAAGGATTGATTAGGGAAATGCAAAAATTCTAGCGACTGATACAGAAAACACAGTAAGAAAGGAAAAGAGGATAACAAGTGTTATATCTAGAACACAGTTACATAGTATTGACACATACTACTCTTTCTGGAGACTTTGGGATGGTCCAGATTTTTTTGATCGTATATTTAGAGTTTTTTTCTGGGATTAATTCGATTTCATATTTCTTTTGCAGGGTATGGTGAAACGATGCATGCACAGGACTTAACAGATTATAGACTGTGTCTGATAAGTCAGACTGGTGGTAGTTTGGTTGCAAAACCAGAAAAAACATCATATGTGAAACTTCAGAACTCTGCAGACCGATGGGCTAAGTGCCAAGATCCAGAATATCTGACAATACAGAAAAGATTGGAACATGTTACACAGACAGAACTAGAAAAAAAAAGGTGGTACTTGGCATGCTGTATGCTACAAAACTACCATTAACAAAACCAATCTGGAAAGGGCAGAGAAAAGGCATGAAGCTAGTGTTACACAAGGGACAGTAAGCTTAATAACATCTCCACGTGTAGGCCGTCCACCAGGAAAGACTAACGACCAAGCTCCTCAAGCAAGTACTTCCAAATATTTCACTAGATCATCTACCAGGCCATCTAATAGAACAAGCAGTGAACAAGAAAGAAAAGCATGCTGTCTATTTTGCGAGGAAGATGATACAAATGCAAATCTACATGAAGTTGAGACTTTCTGTGCTGGACAGAAAATAAGAGAAACAGTCGAAAGAAGTAATAATGACATGTGGAAGGTAAAACTACAGCCTATCAGTCGTGATGATGCCAGAGCAATAGATATCAAGTATCACACTAGCTGCTATATTACTCATGTTCTCAGAGATAAAAGTGATTCCAGGCAAGAAGGAGCACAAGACAGCAAACAAACCAATAAGCGACTTATTGCTGCAGACTGTGAGTTTTTCAGCAATCTTAAGTCTGTGCTTTCTGATGGCCAAATAAAACATATGGGTGACATTTATAATACATACTGTTGCCTTTTGCAAGAACATGGAGTATCTGATATAAGTGTTACCAAAGCTTATCTGAAGGGAAAAATAGAAACTACTCTGGATGACGTTGAATTTAGCAGACCATCGAAAAGAAAACCTGACCTGGTGTGTTCAAAAGCTAAAAAGCACCAAGCTATTCAAGAAGCTGCAACAACGCTTGGATATGAGAAAGATATTCAAACAGTGTTTGACTGTGCTAAAATAGTACGTGCCCACATTCTCAAATCTAGAGAAAACCCTTGGCTGTTTGGTGGGTCTTTAAAGGATGAAAATGTACTGTCTGTGTTGTACAATTTGATCAAGTGGATCCTAGGTGGTTGCATCTCGGAATTATCATGTGAATTTGATAACAACAGGCTCAGTATGAATATTGCTCAAACTATCATGTATGAAGTAAAAACTTCTAGGCAGATGTTGTACAAAATAATGTCTGTAAATCAAAGCTTCAGACACAGTGCTAAAATCCATGAAAATCCTCATGTGCTGGGTGTTGGTATCAAAATTCACTCAGCCAAAGTCTAAAATCAATGATGTCAAGAGCCTTCGATGGGAAATGTACAGAAAATCCCTGGCAGAAGCAGAAAAGCTTCCTCCATCTCAGGCAGTATTTGGAATAAGCAATTTTGCGTGTCCATTATCAAGCTTTGATATGGTGTCGTGAGACAGAAGCCAAACCAGTACTTCCTGCTCCAGATTCATATGGATGGGAAAAAGAAGGAAGCACTTGGAAACCTATTGTGACACATCTGAAGCCTGCACCTGATGCTGTGATAGAGCTGATCTCCTGTGGTTGTGTAACTGGCAAGTGTAGGGGTATCAGCTGTTCATGTCGGAAAGCAGCCATAGTATGCACTGAAATGTGTACATGTGAAGCTGCAGAAGATATCTGTACAAATGTAAATAAAGAATTACACCTCTCAGAGGAATCAGAAGATGATGTTACTGATGAATATGATGATTAGCTTATTACTGGCTATGGTGATACTGAGATAAAGGTTTTGTTGAATATAACTTTTATTGTCAACTAGATTTAAATTATTTTCAGCAGTTCCAAAGTAGAAAGTCTATATCCTCTTCAGTTATCGGGTGATACCAACCTATCTGTTGGTAGTTTTTGATATAATTTTTTTTTGTCATAGTGTCATTGTAAATTCTCAGTAAAAAAGTTAAATATTATGAGTAACCAAAGTTTCTTTTTGTAGTCTTGGGCAGTACATCATGAATACATGCTTGGAATTTTTGCATGCATGTACATTTTTTTTTCAGTCATAGCCGTACAGGTGCCTGATATGGCCACTATTTTGATAAATCTGTCAAAGTTTACTTGTGATAAACTTGTAATAAGTCTTTTTTTTCTCGAAGCTTGTATAATGATGAAAATGTGGTATGCATGTATGTTTATTACAGTAATTGTAAACGCAGCCACATAGAGGATCTGAATTATCATGAATTACAGATAAAAAATTTTTTGTAAGAAAGTCTATTCTCTTTACGTTTTATTTATTATGTCTATTCAGGATATTGTGATTTTTATGGTATAATGCGCATTTTCAATTGGTGTGTTGCAAGATTTTCTGATAAAATACATATATACTCATAACCACCCAAAATTCTTGATTTAACATGAAATTTAACCTAAAATACAGGTAAAACCCCATGGAAAAAATTTACACCATACATTTTCGTAAAGTTTATAGTCTAAAGATTAGGAAAATGAAGGGTGTCCCTTTTTTACAAAGAAAAAATACTCGGTGACATATGCTCCCACACTAATGGCTGCGTTGAGAATGATGCTGTGTGAAGTAAGGTTTTTCACCCACATATTCCAGAGTCCTGTGGAGCCGGATGCTCCATAACGACAGCAGCACTCATTCTTCAGAATTACTACTAAACTCTACAAGAATTCTTCAGATTTCCCAGCATTCACAGCCGCCCATGCGAATTCATGGTAGAATCGCCTGCCGGGACACCAACAGCTATGATGAGGGGGATATCTACCATGTTGTCCACAGACGATATGAGGAGCTGGTTCCCCAGCAATATTTCGGTCTCGACCGTTTAAGATAAATATTGAAGCCTCTCTTTCAATGCGCATGTAATGTTGAACGAACGCCAGTTTAAACAGATATTCAATATACTTGTTGAAGAAACCGGACATGGTGAGGAAATATGAGTATATGTATACGAGTATATATATATATATATATATATATATATATATATATATATATATATATATATATATATATATATATGTGTGTGTGTGTGTGTGTGTGTGTGTGTGTGTGTGTGTTCTTACCTAATTTTATCTTTATAGGAATGAGGCAAGGTCGTACTGACCCGTATATTAAACCATTTTTATCATACATATCCTTATATTAGTGAATAATTTTGGCACACACTATTTCATTCGGTAGTGCATTCCACTGATCAGTTGCCCTAATTGGGAAACTAAATTTCCTTACGTCTTCATCGCCTCTCTTTTTATGCAGTTTTTTGCAGTGTCCTCTTGCTGATGCTTCTCCATAGCCTATATATTCGTTTCTGTGTATTTTCTCCTTCCCTGATATGCATTTATATAGCATAATTATGTCTCCTCTTTTCCTTCTCTCTTGTAGTGTTGGTAGATTCAGTTTTTCTAGTTTTCTTTGTAGCTTAGATCCCTTAAGCTTGGTACCCATCTTGTAGCAGCCCTTTGAACTTTTTCAATCTTATCTATCTGTTTTTTGAGGTGAGGATTCCAGATTACCGATGCATACTCCCCGGGTGGTCTGACGAATGAGGTTATCTTTCTCAGCATGTTTTTATTTATGTATGTGAATGCTAGTCTCATGTTTGCAAGCAGTGCGTACATGTTCCGTACCGTCTCACTGATGTGGTCAGTCGGATATAGCCTGTATTTGATAATCACACCTAGGTCCTTCTCTCTTTCTGATATGTGTAGAGTTTTACTTCCTAACGTATAATCCCAATCAGGTTTTTTTCCACTTTTTCCAAACTTGATTACATGACACTTGTCCACATTGAATTCCATTTGCCATGTATTACTGCATTCATGAAGTTTATTTAGTTCTTCTCGTAGCTCTTTACAAGAGTCTGTGTTAGTAATTCTCCTTTGAATTTTTGCATCATCAACAAACATATTTAGAAAGCTTTCATTTCCAGTGTTACTATCTATGTCATTTATATACACTAAAACCATAGTTGGTGCCAGCACTGAGCCCTGTGGAACTCCGCTAGTCACTTCCCTCCATGATGAGTAATTTCCTCTTAGTACTGCTCTCATTTCCCTTTTTCTGAGAAAATCTTGCATCCAACAGCACAGTTTGCCTCGGATTCCTCCTTGTTGATAGTTTCCATGAAGTTTTTGGTGCGGTACTCTGAATAATGCTTTCTTGAAATCTAGGTAGATACTCTCCACCCACCCTTCCCTTTCTGCAATGTTTCTGCAACTCTGTCATAGTTGCTTAGTAGATTAGTAACACATGATTGTCCCTCCTAAAACCAAACTGCCTTTCTGTTATTATATTGTCTTTTTCCAGATGGTTAGCCAAATTTTTCTAACCAGCTTTTCCAGAAGCTTACAACACTGGTTAGTGATACTGGTCAGTAGTTGGGTGGATTTTGTCTGTTCCCTTTCTTGAAAAAGGGAACAATGTTTGCTTTCTCTTAAATATCAGGTAGTTTACTTGAATATTAAAGATAATGGTTTACTTAACTCCTTTGCACATTCATTTAGCACCCAACATGAAATTTTGTCAGAACCGTTTGCTTTTCCCTTGTCTAATTTACTTAACTCCTCCTGTATATATATTTTTTTCTGATATTTGTATATCTGGTTATATGTGTGGGCATGCATGTTCCAAATCATCCCTCTCAAAAATATTTTCTTCTGTAAAAACTAATTGAAAATTCTTATTTAGTGCTTCACAAATCTTTCTCTTATGTACAGATGATCGCCTCATCCGTAATGGATTGTATTTGAGGCGCTTGGAGTGACAAGGGTCAATCAACCAAAAGAGGGGGTTATAAGTTACAGGTACCAGCTTGTAGAGCCGGTCTTAAACTTCATATTCTTGCCCTGCAGTGCTGGTTATAGGCCTAAGGGTGTGAATCCCATAAAGATAGGTGTGCATCTCAACCCTCCAGTGTGCCAGCGTGCAGCTCGCCAGGTTAGAACTCCCAGAGAGACAAGGGCTTAACAGTCAGCCAATCACAGCAGCGCGTCCTGCCAAGCCCCCTTATCCAGCCAATCAGGACATCGTGTCGCCTCCTCATTCCTTCAGTTACTCGCACGGCAGCACATTTTAATGGTTCCTGGGCATTCTTATCTACCTTGTGATCGTGATTTTGGTAACACAGAGAAGCACCTGAAACACCTGGAAGTCTTCAGCAAAGAGGACTACTGCAAGACTATTGAAGAATCTAGGACCACTCGCCCTTTCACCATAGTTCGTATGACATGGGCAGAGTTCTTTGATTTTTGTGCCCTCATGTCACACATAACGAAACGTCATGAAGCAGAAGCCCGTTTCTCAGATACGAAGGTGTTAGTTCTCAGCAAGGACAACAAAGAGAGCTATGGCATCAAGACCAGCTACAACCAAGAAGACTCCTACGTTATAAAACTGCAGAAGGGCAGAACCAAGCATTATGACAGAAAACTCTTCGACTTGTCAGCTGTCATCATGCTCCAATTGTATGACAAACCTCTAGCTCTACAGTAACTCCTGAGTAGTTAGCAGACCATAAAGATCTAGTTAAGTATGTACCAGCAGTACACAAGCCATACTGTGAAGCTATCTTCAGCAACCAGGAGGTAGCTGTGGTAGCTGGGGAGGAGATCGATCCTGATGAAGAGCTCCTCGACTACCATGACTACCATTAACTCCCCCCCCCCCGTCCATCATCACCCACGCCACCTGAGCATCTCGAGGACTACAGTTATGGTGTGTACTATGTATTTAAATATTGACGTTATTATGTACCTCTTTTTCTAACAATATATTATTTATATGAATTTCTTTACTGGTATTCCCTTTAATATTAAGGAATATGATGGCAACAAAATAATTAAGGCAACTGAACACTATTACATGTAATAGGTCTTGAATTTAGCTGTTTTTTGAGACCAATAGGAACTAAATCCATCTTATTATCACTGAGTTATAATGCCAAACTTTTAAACGTGATTTACACAAAACCTAACTTTTGTCAATTGGCCCTTGTCATTCCAAGCACCTTATTTTATTTTTTACTTTGGTTTTGCGTCGGATGTAGCTGTAAAATAGCTTCGGTTGATCACTACTTTTATTTACGATGTCTTCCTCAAACTGTCTTTGAGCTTCTCTCCTTATTCTTATATAATCGTTTCTTGCCTGTTTACAGTTGTTATAAGCCCTCTCACTATTGTGTCTTCTGTATCTGTTCAACAAGACTCTTTTTTTTCTTTTGAACTTTTCACATTTTTTATTAAACCATATTTTTATTTTCATTTCTCCTTCTTTGTGCTGAGGGATGATTTTGGACTCCTGTTTCACAAAGTTCACAGAAGTTTCTATATATAATAATTTAAATCTTGTCCTCTAAGCTCTTTTCCCCTATCTGTTTCTAAGAAGTATTTCTTTAGGTCATGATAGTTGCCCTTTTTGTAGTTTAGGCTCTTTTTGTAACTTTCATTACTGTGTGTGTGTGTGTGTGTGTGTGTGTGTGTGTGTGTGTGTGTGTGTGTGTGTGTGTGCATTTTTAGTATGAAGCTGAGTGAGTGAAACAGAGAGGAAGGATAGTATAAGTAATGGATGTACGAGGAATGGGAGCCTAACTACTACATTGTACTGTAGTGTACCTCTCAGTCAATTCAGGTATTGACGTTAGTATGGCTATAAACCTTCTATAGCCTTTTTGCAGGATATCATAGTCCCGTGTGAAGCAGCCACTAGTCAGCTGCTCTGGCCCCGTCCCACCCCATCATACATCACTCTTAATAATATGTCACACTTTACATCTTCATGATATCTCTTCCCCCATATTTTCAGAAGTTTAGTTTTAACATTATATCCTAGCACCATCCACTCACTCCTCGTGGCTAAATCTACGGAGAACTTGCTCTTGTAGTTTCCCCCAAAGTTAGATTTTGGGGGGGATATATATAGTACATGCTGTACTGTATATATTTATTTACCTTTATATAGACTGCTATATATAAGGTAAATATAGATTACTATTGTACGGTACATCTTTTGCACAGGATTGTTGCGGTGCACAGTGTCATACAGGCAGGTGAAGGGCATGATGCAGCATAGTGACACACCAGTGGTTAAGCATAAGTAGATGTGTGCTGAAGTTGCGTAAGAGTATGCAGAGATAATATTTCAAACATGTGTCTGAAGTTCAACATATCATCATTATTCTGGTGATAAAACTTGACGCATATCTTGTAAGAAAGTTGAAGCACGCACTGTAAAATTCAAGGAAGAATGAAATACCAAACTGATTAGTTATTCACTTTATCGACATTTGCTAATAATCCACTATACTGCAGCTCGGATTAGTATTACATATACTGCTTACTGCACAACAAAGTGCAATGAAATTAAGAATGTGGGAGGCTTCACAATCTACACTATATTTCTCTTGCACTTAATTACTCTTATGACCGCAGTAACTTTTGCAGCCTGGGCATATTTTTTGGCCATACTAAAAGATGTGGTTCGTTGGATCCAGGGACGTGCTTCCAGAGTCACATAATCGTTGCCGAAGACAAGACTGAGTCTGCCTTCTAGAGACACTTGTCAACAGGTCACCTTGAGAAGCAGTGTGGAAGCATGGACATTGGTTACCAAAACATCACCTCGCTTATACTGTATCAACAAAGAAGATACAGTAAAGGTTCAGAAAAAATATCGAATCATTCAACGGACCGTCCTAACCCATGAAGTTCAGTAAACCTAGCTGCTGCTCCACGCATTGCAGTGTTAAAGGTATAACTTGTATATAAAATATTTTAACTGCATTTCGTCTGTATTGACTTTGACATGTCAAACCCATACCACATTTGTTAAATTTATGTGAAAGTTGGCAAAATACAGGCAATTGAAGGATGTACTTTGAAGGATGTACCTTTTGCTTCATTTTTATATCAAAAATACTGCATGTTGAATTAGTCTTCCTGGACCATTTCACTTCTAAGTACTGTATGTCGAATTCATGTGAGAAATACAGTAGCTAATTTATTCTCATAGAGTTCATCCTAAACGTGAATTTCCTATTTTGGTGAAAGGGCACCTTTAACCCTTCGATCTCGGCCATATTTTGACTCTGCCCGCTCTCACACCCAGGTGAAATTAACAGAATCACCTGTTTTCAAGGTCTCATATCTCAGCTAATACAGACATCAACAATTCTTCGTCTTTCCATTGTAAATAATCCGCAAAGGCCAAGCGTTGATGTTGAGGAATGAGGAGGTGATGAATAGGGGTAATTATGTGGGCGCGCACTAGCCATGTCATGAGGCATGTTCCCGTCCTTGACTAGGCCAAGCATTGATGTTGAGGAATAAGGAGGTGACGAATAGGGTAATTGTGTGGGCGCGCACTAGCCATGTCATGAGGCATATTCCCGTCCTTGACTCTGGCCCGTTGGCTAGCTCAGCTTTTTCCCACTGTTGTCACTTCCCCAAGCACACTGCACAGACGTGTAGGAGGGGGGGAGAGGAAAAATTGGCTATAAACTTCACTGTAGCTGCATTTACAACATAAAACACTGATCCACCTAAAACACTTACAGCAAAATACCTATTATAACTTCACTTATAACAAATTTTCTTTTGAGTGGTTTCACTTATCATCAGCTTACTCGACTGCACTTTTCAATAACCTTGTTTCTGTTTTACTTATCGTTAGTTCACTTACATTAAACTGGGGCTCTTTTTTCTATTTAAACAGAGTATTTACACACATTATATACATACACAGACGTATATAAATTGTTTACAAAGCTCCACACACCTGTGCCTAGTAGGTTATGAGCCGATGATAAAATCGAATTTAAAACATATTATATAATAGTTAACATAAATTCACTTATAACTAAACTTCTTTTGCGTGGTTTCATTTATCATACGACTTACTTCTCTAATTTTATTTGCCGATACAAATATGCAGATTACTTCCTTACATTTGTATTTTCTTGGCTATACTCTTCAATAGAATTATTTCTATTTCACTTATTAGTTCACTAAACTTTACTGAGATGCGTTTTTCTATTTCTCTCCATGATCAGATGCCTTAATCCCATAAGGGGTGGCCACAAACAAATCGTCTCCATGTCTCATTATCCCCTGCTATTACGCCACCTTCCCCTCAGCTTACTACCCATCTCTCATATACCTCTCCATTCCAAACCTCCGTCTCATCCTCGGTCTCTCTCTTCCTCTCCCCCTTCTCCTCTGCCTCACTCACATACATTCACCTGTTTAGTCTCTCACTCTCCATCCTCTCCACTTGGCTCAACCACCTCAGTGTAATTTTCCTAATGCTTTCTATCACATCCATATCCACACCACAATGTTCCCCCACATCCTCATTTGCCAGTCAGCCTCTCCATGCAACTCCACACGCAACTCTCAGACAACTCACTTCCACTACTCTCACTCCCGATTTGTGTTCTTCCAACATGGGCCAAGCTTCGCCTCCAAACAGAGTTGGTATCACAATACTATCATGCAGTGACTTTTCTACTTCCATGTTCACTTCTTTAGTTCCTAAAAAGAGACAGGCCAGAGAAAGGGAGGGGGGATTGAGTTATTCCCGTACCCTGAAGATTGGGTCTATGAATGCGTGGATGTAGTACGATTGAGGCTAAAAGGGAGGAGATTGGGAGAATGTTTGTGAGAAGAAAGTTGGATGTGTTAGCTTTGAGTGAAACGAAGATGAAAGGGAAGGGTGATTCTATGTTTGGAAGTGTGAATGGAAGATTGTTAGGTGTTGATAGAGGAAGGGCAAGAGAAGGTGTGGCCTTCTTAGTGAGTCCGGGAGTACAGCAGTGTGTGACTGAATGGAAGGAGGTGTCATCGAGACTGATGTGGGTGAAAGCGAAATTTGAACGTGAGTTGTGGGTGTTTGTGAGTGCATATGGGCCGGGTAGTGAAAGGGATAAAGAAGAGAGGGAGTCTTTCTGGAATGATGTTGATGAGTGTCTGCAGAGTTTTGGAGCTAATGTGAATGTGGTAATGATGGTAGATCTGAATGCTAGAGTGGGAAATGTAGTAGTTGAAGGTGTAGTTGGTATCCATGGTGTGCCTGAAAGAAATTAAAGTGGGAAACGAATGACAGGGATGTGCGTTGAGCGACTGATGGTGATTGGAAATACCCTGTTTGAGAAGAAATATATAGATAAGTATACATGGGTGAGACAGTAGGGTGCAAGGGTTTTTGATAGAGCATTGACGGACTATGTGGTTGTGTCTAGGAATGTAATAGGAAGATTGTTGGATGTGAGAATTCTGAGAGGGGAGGGTGGAGGTATATCTGACCACTACCTGGTGGAGGGAAAGTTAATAGTAGGTAAGAGATGGGTGAGAGCTAGGAGGGTTAGGTGTGGTAGGGAGGTTTTGAAAGTGAGTTGGATAAAAGAGAGAAAATGATAGAGTATCAGGATAAATTGAAAGATGAGTGGAACGCAGTGAAAGATCAGGAAAATGGCAGTGTGGAGGAGGAATGGCAGTTGTTTACGAGTGCTGTCGTGGGGCATACAGAAGAGGTGTGTGGTGAGACGTGTGGGTGGTGGTGTAAGAAAACGAAGTGAATGGTGGTGCGAGGAAATAAGTATGGCTGTGGCTGAGAAGAGAGGTGAAAATTAAGTGTAGCTGCAGAGGAAGGATGAGGTGTCATATGAGAGGTATAAGGAAGAGAGGAGCAGGGCGAGAAGGGCTGTGCGTGATGCTAAAGTGGCAGCAGAGGAGAGGTGGGGTAGGCGGCTGACTGAGAATTTTCAACAGAATAAGAAAATGTTCTGGGAGGAGGTCAAAAGGGTGTGAAAGGGAGAGTCTGGGATGGAAGAGCGAGTAAAAGCAGAGAATGGAAGGATGTTAATTGAGAGGGATGCAGTAATGAAAAGATGGACAGAGTATTTTGAAAGATTGTTAAATGTAGAGGAGGAAAGGGTGGCTGAGATCGTGGCAGATGGAAGGGTGCAAGGAATAAATGTGTTGGGAGAGTTGAATGATTCTTTGATCACGAAAGAGGCAGTAAAGGAGATGAAAAAAAGGAAAGCTGCAGGTATGGATGGATGTGGTATGGAATGCCTGAAGGGTGGTGGAGTGACTATTGTTGAATGGTTAGTAAGGTTGTTGAATGTGTGCTTTGTGAAAGGCATGGTGCCAATTGACTGGGCAAGTGCTTGAATGGTCCCTTTGTATAAAGGCAAGGGTGATAAGTGTGAATGTACTAGCTTTAGGGGTATAAGTCTGTTGAGTGTTGTAGATAAGGTGTATGGCAGAGTGTTAATTAAGAGAGTTAGAGAGGGTACAGAGGGAGTGATTGGTGATGAGCAGTGTGCCTTTAGGAGAGGGAGGGGATGCGTGGATCAGGTGTTTGCTGTGAGACAAGTGTTCATTTTGTTTAGTTTCGTTTTTAACGGCTCCAACATGCTTGCATGTGTCGGCCTTGGTCACCTAATGGTGGCTCTCCACGCTGCACGATCCATTGCAGCCTCCCTGTTCAGTCCCTTAACCCTGAGGTCGCACTTAATGACCTCGTCCCTTGTCTTTCTCGGTCTACCCCTCATAACCCCACCCCCAATATTAACACTTCTCACCTTCCTCACCCAATTATCATCCCCCATCCTCTCCACATGTCCAAACCATCTCAATCTACCTCTCCTTTTCACAACACCAATACTCTCCAGTCCCATCCTACCTCTCAACTCTTCCATCGTAAACCCAGCCCCTCCAGGCCTTGGACGCAGGGACGCACTGCACATCCACTTAATCATTGTCATTTCTGTACATCTGAGCTGGCGAATATCTTCCTCCTTCACTGGCCAGGTCTCACTACCATACAGCATTACACTCCTAACACATGCTGCATACAAAGACCCCTTAGCACATAGGGAGAGTTCTCTCAATGCCAGGAGAGGCAAGAGCTCCCTGAACTTCTTCCAACCACTTCTCACCCAAGCCACAGAGCTAGCTCCAGCCCCACCTCCAGCACACAACATGTCTCCCGAATAACAAAACTCTTCCACACACTCAAGAGATTCACCAGCAAGTTCAATCCTTTCACGTCTGACAATCTCCACCTGCTCACCCCGACACGCCATACACATAAAATCAGCATTATCTAGCAGTCTACCTCTGATACCATCGCATATCTTATGCACCCATTTATCACAAACACCACACAAGATGGAATTACTTCCCACGCCCTTGTGGCAAACTGCACACCGCCACTCTCCCTCGTCTTTGACAGTACCATCACCAACCCTAGATATCATCACTTTTGTTTTATCTGCATTTAGCCTTAAACCCTTGTGCCCCCATACCATCACTCCACTTCCTAAACCTTTCCTCCACCTCCCTTTCGTTCTCTGCAATCAACACCAAATCATCAGCATACAACAACTCCCGCGGGACTCCGTTTCTAAAGTCACGTGAAAGGGCTTCAAGTACCATGATAAACAACATGAGACTCAAGACTGACCCCTGATGCACACCAACATTCACGGAAAACTCATCACTCAAATCACCATTCACTCTTACCTGGGTGTGAGCACCCACATACATAGCCATAACCACCCTAACCAGCCACTCCTCCAAGCCATTGCTCACTTCACCACCTCTCTAGGGACTCTGTCAAAGGCCTTTTCCAAATCAACAAAAATAAAATAAAGATCCCTTCTCCTACCATAATATTTTACCTGAAGCTGTCAAACAATGAATATAGCATCAGTGGTCCCCGTACCTGGCATAAGCCCAAACTGCATCACATCAATATTCACTCTATCTCTAATCATACCTTCTAAAACTCTCTCCATTACCTTCATTATCTGATCTAAAAGCTTTATACCTCTATAATTTCCTCTTTCCAGGACATCACCCTTCCCTTTATACACATTTACAATTACACTCTTCAGCCAATCATCTGGGACAACACACTCATAAATAATCCTATTTATCAGATCAGTGACTAACCTCACCCCTATATCGCCGAGGCCTTCAACATTTCGGCTGTCAACCCAGACACACTTGCTGCCTTCCCCACATTCATCCTGTGTATTGCCTCACTCACAGTAGCAGCATCAATCAAAGGCCAAGAGCCAGACACTGGATCTGCTGGCTCCAAACCTTCCCTGTCCCAGTCAAACTCCTCATTCAACAACCGGTTATAATGCGCTCTCCATGCATATTTAACCCGCCCCGTCCCGTCGACGTATGGGTACGTTGCAACGATTTGCATTTGCCAGTCCCGGCGACATACCAGTACGTCGTGCAATTGCAAGGTCCCTAATTTGCACAATTTTCAATTTTCGCGCGTGATTTTTCGTATGTATACACGGAACACCTTCCTCTATTCCTCTACAAGATGCCAAGCAGGGACAATGCCTTACACCACATAACCTCCCCCCTCCCCCCCTCACGCCATTGTCTCGGCAATGAACCTGTTACCAGTGACCTGGCTAGTAAAGATATTCAGGGCCAGAGTGATTCCCCAATCGATGACAATGTGGAGGACAATGTTTACATAGCATTAGAAGAAGAAAAAGCCAGAAATAATGATCAGGTAACGTGGCAAAAAAAGGTCAGGTATGGTGATTAGTTAGTGAGTGAAACAATGCTTATAATGCCTTTATTACTGCTTGAAAACCAATATACTCTCATACTACATATACATTCGTACCAAGTAAATAAATAAATACCGTTTATGAGTGGACAAAATAGTTACCCTCCCATAGAACTCGTTTTCTTTGGTGCCAGCATGTTAGAAAACCCAGTCAGGTAAGGAGGAACTCCTACCTGGATTGGGTATTTTAAACCTCAGGTGAGCAATTTCTCTATGAATTTTCGATGTTTCTCACCAAAAGCGAAGGTTTTAGCCAAAAAAAAAATTTTCAAAAATACCTCGGGACTGGGGGATGTCAGAGGTGCGGAAAACCTTGGGACGTGACGGGTTAATATCCTCACTGTTCACCACTACCCTTCCTTCATCATTCTTCACACACTCCTCACCTATAATATCCCGATTATCCCTCTTCACTTGACCTGCCACCCTAAATATCATATTTTTCCTTTCCTCATGATTTAGGTTATCAAGTAATAGTCTCTGTGACTCAGACTTTGCCCTGTATACCTCTCTTCTAGCCATCTGCTTGGCAGCCAAATATTCCTCTTTTGCTACCACCCTTCTTCCATTCCCGGAATTTCTTCTTTTCTCCTTAACTGCAGCTTCTACACCCTCATCCCACCACCATGTTACTTTATGTCTTGGTTGTCCTCTTGTCCAACTGCATATTACATCAGTAACTCTCAAGAAATTGTTCTTGAGGGCTCTGTACTGTTCATTAACGCCTCTGTCTACAGCTCCCTGTTCAGCCACCACTATCCTCAAAGGCAAGGATGTGTTTTGGGCATTCATGGATTTAGAGAAAGCGTATGATAGAACTGATAGGGAGGCTTTGTGGACTGTTTTAAGATTGTATGGTCTTGATGGTAGGTTACTAGAAGGGGTGAAAAGTTTTTATTTAAATAGTAGAGCATGTGTAAGAGTGGGAAATGCTGTGAGTGATTGGTTTCCTGTGAGAGTGGGGCTGCGACAGGGATGTGTGATGTCGCCTTGGTTGTTTAATATTTATATGGATGGTGTTGTAAGGGAGGTGAATGCAAGAGTGTTAGGTGGAAGTATGAGTCTGGTGAATGTTGATGGTAGAGAGTAGAATCTGAAGCAGCTGCTGTTTGCAGATGATACTGCACTGGTGGCTGATTCAGAGGAGAGACTGAGGCAGTTGGTACAGGAGTTTGGAAGGGTGTGTGAAGGAGGAAATTGAAAGTAAATGAGAATAAGAGTAAAGTGATGAAGTGTACGAGGTTGGTAGATGGTAGGAGGATGAATATAGTTTTGAATGGTGAGTTGCTTGAGGAGGTAGAGTGTTTTAAATATTTAGGGTCACATGTTGCTGTGGATGGAAGAATTGATGCAGAAGTGAAATTTAGAATGAATGAAGTAGGAAAGGTGCTGGGAGGAATAATGGAAGTGTTTAGATGTCGTTTTTTTTTTTTTTATGTGAGGAAGAAGGAACCAAAGGCCATGAGCCCGCAGTAACAGTTCCCTCCAAGAGAAAAACAAAATACAATAGAGAGCCAAATTCAAGATCCGATCATTTTGAGATGCCTGGACACATTGCGTTTGAAAGACTGAAGATCATAGGCAGCAGGAAATACAGACAGAGGGAGACAGTTCCAGAGCTGACCTGTTGCATAAATGAAAGACTGGGAGTAACGGTTAACTCTTGCATTAGAGAGTTGGACAGAAAAGGGATGAGAGTTTGCTGCCAGACGGGTGCTACGCGCCTGTCGTAGAGGTGGGGGAATGCAAGCAGACAGTTCAGAGGAGCAGCGACCATTAAAGTAGCGATAGAAAAGAGATAAAGATGCAACAGTGCGGCGAAGAGACAGAGGTTGAAGGGAGTCAGTAAGAGGAAGAGAGTTAATGAGACGAAAAGCCTTTGACTCCACCCTATTGAGAAGAGCTGTATGTGGGGAGCCTCCCCACACATGAGAGTTGTACTCCACACAGGGGCGGATAAAACCCCTGTATAGAGTCAACAATTGCGCAGGGCTAAAGAAAGAGCAGAGTCGGCTTAGCACACCCAATCTCTTGGAAGCAGATTTTACAAGAGATGTAATATGATCTTTCCAAGATAAGTTCCGAGTAAATGAAACCCCAAGCGTGTTCAAGGATGATGCAGGATTAAGCTGAATATTATTAAACATTAGTGGGTATAACTGTGGATGATTTTGTCGGGTTGATAGGTGTAAGAACTTAGTCTTAGATGCATTAAAAACAACCATATTATTTTTACCCCAGTCAGAGATACGAGCCAAGTCAGACATTAGGTGTGCCATAGCCTCATCCCTTGTTTGTTGAAGTAACTGTTGAGATGGACGTTGCGGGAACCGAATGGAAAGGTGAAGGGTGGAGTCATCAGCGTATGAGTGGATAGGGTTAGATGTACAGCTTAGAAGATCATTGATGAATAAAAGGAAGAGAGTTGGTGATAGGACAGAGCCCTGAGGAGCCCTGCTTAGAATGGATGTAAAGAGAAGGCTGTATGAGGGTGTTGTGGTACCGACTGCATTATATGGGGCTGAAACATGGAATATGGGTGTACCAGAGAGGAAAAGTTTGAATGTAATGGAGATGAGGTGTCTGAGGAGTATGTGTGGAGTGACGCGTATGGATCAAGTACGAAATGATGAAGTGTGAAGGAGAACTGAAGTTGTTTGGGAGATGGCTGATAGACTTGAGCAGAGGATGCTGCGATGGTTTGGGCATATGGAGAGAATGGATAATGAGTGATTGGGGAAAAGGATAACTAGATCTGATGTGAGAGGTGTAAGGCTGAGAGGGAGACCACGAATGGGATGGATGGACAGAGTGAAGAGAGCGCTGGATGCGAGAGGGATGTCTGTTGAGCAAGGAAGAGTGGCTGTGCATGACAGAAATTAATGGAGAGAAATTGTGAACGAATAAATGATGACGTAGCCCTGGGGGTATATTCTCCTGCATTTGGTCTGATCAGCTAATCAGGTCAGGTGTGGGTAAGGGGATGGATCTCTTATGATGTGGCAGGGGTACACCAGCTCTGCTGTCGGGCCCTGCTGTGGATGTCACTGATTGCACTGCGCAGTGAACCCTTGTGCGGTGTGGTGCATTGAGGATCTGTCCCTTCTCCCCTTTGGGGCTAAGATGCGAATGAATGTGTTTGAATGGTTGAGTAAGTGGGGAGTGTGTCGCCCTGTCTCTGCTACCTCCCTTTCCTTGGGGGAAGCAGCCAAAGTATATAGATAGATAGATAGAGGTTCACTTCCCCATTTTTTATCCCTGCTTTCAAAGAACCAGCAACCCCTCTTCCCTTCTGTACCCCTTCGAGGAGTTCATCCTCTAATCCTCCATCCTTACTCATTACACCACCTAAGCACTCAAATACAGTACACTCACATTCTCCATCTCCTCACCATCCAGTCCCACTGTGCATTCAGTGACTTCACTTCCCTAGAAGACACAACTTCACTCTTCCCCACACTCACCCCCAGATTCCACCCCTTACACACTTTTCCAAACTCATTCACTAAGTCTTGCAGTTTCTCTTCATCTTCTGTCAACAACACAGCATCATCTGCAGAAAACAGAACAGGAAGTTTCCAAACAGTACCCTCTATCATTACGGCCACATCAACATCCACTGCCCCGCCTTATGTCTCTTTCACAACTCAATCTATACAGAGATTAAACAGCCGTGGAGACATGACCCATCCCTGTTTCAATCCAACATTCATATAAGAAACTTCATTAAGTTCACAATCTATATGCACTGCAGCACATACTCCTCACGGCATACAACAGCTTCCCATTTACTCAATATATTCTTGGTACCCTTCACATTCCTTGTCTACACACTTTATCACATGTTTAATCCAAATCCATGAAGGACACAGACAACTTCTTTCCCTTCTCTCTAGACTTATCCACGAAACACCTTAGGACAGTGGTTCTTAACCTTTTTTGAGTCAAGGACCCCTTCGCGAATCTAGTGAAAGCTATGAACCCCTTCCACACAAAAATGTGCATAAGCACAAACACAGCATTTTGCATGCAATGAATGTACTTTATTTTAATCAAAACTGCCTCACGCAGTGTATGACATACACAAAGTATAAAACTGTCTTTACAAAGAATTGTTTCCCACTCTTTCATGGAAAAATTAATGGCCACTCGATGAAAAAATGAAATACATCCAACTTGTGCAAATTAAACGAAACAAAACATTAATTCTGCTCAAAAGTTCATTTCAGTGACGGGGTTATTGTTTGGCTTGAATAAGAAGATGAATTTGTGGAGTGCTCTTTGGCAAGGAAACACGTATGTCATCGTTGACATCCAGTTGAGGTCGACTTTTCGTTTTGATAGAAACAAGCACTGAAAACCCTGACTCACAAAGGTATGTAGAAGCAAAAGGAATCACAGCACCCATAGCTCGCTTTGCCAGACGGGGGTAGCGTTGTGTCAATGAACACCAGAATTCTTCAAGACTCTCGATTTTTTTTTTTTTTTGTCAGTTAATGATGCCAAACGGCATCACGAAATTGTTCTCAATTACTCTGACCTTCACGGACCCCCTGAAGCTCATCCATGGACCCCCAAGGGGTCCGTGGACCCCAGGTTAAGAACCCCTACCTTAGGAATATTATCCGATCTACACAACCACCCCCCATTGTAAAACCTCCCTGTTCTTTTCTAATTTCTGTTATTTTCTGTCAGGAAGTATCCTACCATATACTTTTCCTATTACACTAAGAAGACAAATGTCCCTATAATTACCACACACCCTTTTTTCCCTTCTTCATTTGTAATGGGGAACAATTATACCCGACTTTCAATCCTCTGGGACTTCACCATCCTACCAGGCCAATCTACACATCTTCCATATCGACTCTTCTACTATTCATTCCTCTTGCTTCAGCATCTCACTACAAACCTTCAGTTCAAGGGAACCTTTCCTTTTATACCCTTATTACTGTTTCCACCACTTCCATCCTACTGATTTCCTCGTCCCTTCTTACCTCCCTCCTTTTCCCAGTCATTCTCCAGCCACTCATACCTACATTACTTTCATTCTCCATGTATAAGGATTCCTTAAAGTGCTCTCTTTGTCTGCTCACTTTTTCTCCCCTCTCCACCAACAATCTGCCATTTTTATCTTTCACTCCCTTACTACCTTCCCCATTTCTCTGTCCAACTCTTGCTATCTCCTTCCAGAACACCTTACATTTCCTCCAATCTGCACTCAAATTCCTTCGAAACTCCTCATCCACTCTCCTCTCATTCTCTCTTACCAATCCTTTTACCTCTCTCCTCCTCTGCACCTACAACTCTCAATTCCTTCTCTCAGTCTCTTCTACATCTCTTGTCATCCGCTCACCATATGCTTTCTTTTCCCGTGCCACAGCTCGTCTCATCTCTTCATTCCACCATACTGTACATTGCACCCAACCTCGTCCCGTCTTCACCCCATACACCACGTCACATCCTGCACAGACATGCACAGTGAACACCCTGCACACACCTTCCACCCCTCCCCGTCTGCTTTACGAGTATATCACACTTATCTAATCGCTCCTCCACTTCTTTCTTATATTCTGCCCTCTTTCCTTCCTCCCACAGCCCCTCTACTCTCCTTATATGGACTGCTTCCTCCTGCCTCTCGTTCCCTCCATCCATTCATTGCACCTTGACCCTCACCTCCACCAAGTGGTGGTCAGAGAGTCCTCTTTCCCAGCCTCTGTATACTCTCGCATCAAGCAAACATTTCATTCTTTTATCCACAAGCACATAATAAGAGTAGACTGTAGCACCAGTCATGCAGGACACTGAGGGCAGTACTCCCAGGGTGGATGGAAAGCTGATGACAGGGACAGCTGGAGCTCCCATTTCATAAGCCCTCGGGACTAATTCCTAACCATCCTCCTTTGCTGTACTTTCTCAGTATTTCAGTAACACAGAGAGTAGGCCGGCAAACTCTCCAATACAAGGTTCTTTAACTGTCAACACCATACTACATGAACATTACACACCACACTTCCAATTCAAAATTAAAAAGAAAAAAAAAGTGCCTTTGTACCAATCCTCGGATTCCCCGGGGGGGAGGGAGAGGATCATAAATGCCCCCACCATCCGCCCCTCTCCCAGTGACGACTCCTGGAACCACTGTCTGACTTGCTTCTTCTTCATTTCTGCAACATTCGCAGCCTTTCCTCTAGCCTTCTCTCAGTTGAGCACCACCTCTCCTCCCCTAAATCTCACCTTCTCTTCTTAACTGAGACTCAGCTATCTGAAGCAACTGATAGCAAACCCTTCTCTGTATCTTCCTACTTTCTCTGTACTCATTTCAATGCCAAAGGTGGCAGTTGTGTATATGTACCCAACAACTTATCTTACTCTCGTATTCTTGAACTTGATTCTTCTGAATTATCTGCCCTCTGGCTTTGGGTTCCCTGTCATTCTCAGACTAAACGTATCTGCGCTGTTTATTTATCCCCTAATTTCACTGACTGTGAAAAATTCTTTGACTATCTTACTTCTATAACAGAACACATCGTATCCGTTTCTCCTTTCTGTGAAATCTCCATTCTAGGAAATTTTGATGTTCACCACCACCTTTGGCTCTCCTCTCCTTTCACTGATCCACCTGGTGAACAAGCCTACATTATTTCTATCTTTAATGACCTGGTGCAGCTTGTACAGCACCTACTGGTATCACTGACCGTCTTGGAAAGAGTTCCAACATAACTGACCTCTGCATTACAACTAATCCTTCTGCTTATGCTGTTAATCTTTCCTCTCCGTTGGGCTCCTTCGATTGCAGCCTTATTACCTTAACCTGCCTTATTGCTCCAATACGGCCTGTGAACCCTCCAAAGAAACGTTGGTTGTGACATTTTGGGGCTGCTTAGGCAGTACTTCTTTGATTTTCCCTGGAAGGATTATTGCCTCCATGGCCGGGAGCCATCTGAGTGTGCCTTGCGCATTACGGAGGTTATTCTCTCAGGCATGGAAGCATACATTCCTTTCTCACATCCTTTGACGAATGCAAAAAAGTCTTGGTTTAATCACTGTTGTTCTAATGTTGCCCACAACAAGGGGACGGCCTGTCAAAGGTACTGGAGCCAACCCACCCCTGAATCACATTGTTTTATGTTTCTGCCCTGAATCGTGCTAAGTCTGTTCTTCGCTCTGCTAAAAATAATTTCATCCATCCTAAATGCTGTCACTTCCTACTCAAATTCTTCCCACTCCTTCTGGCACCTTGCCAAGAACCTTTCTAACAACTTTACCTTATCTCCTTCCCGCCTCTTTCCTACCATGATGGGTCCATAGCTATTTCTTCTACTGATAAGCAGTTCTCTTCACTAAGACTTTCTCCTCCAGTTCCACCTTAGACGATTCCGGTGCTGTTCCTCCATCACTTCCCCCCCATGGGCAGCCACCTTGTCGTGGTGGGGTGGCTTGCATGCCCCTGTGATTCCACAAGCCCGCCCGTGGATGTAATGACATCTGGCAGGGTCTCCTATGCTGTTAGGGTTGTGGGTGAGGGGTCTGACTAAGCGCTGCCCAAAACATAGGTTACCCGTATGGGTCATCGGAGCCGCCCTCCAGAGGGATCGCCTCGATGCTGACCTGAGTTGGTTGGTTGGGTATCTGGGCTGTGAGGTGTTGGGGAAGGGGGTCTTTGCACTGGTGGGAGCAAACTTTTGTATCACCGGGTGTCCTTTTTGGGGCACCCTCTGGGGACGAGGTACCCCGCTCCCATCAGACCGTGCTCGGTCCCCTCACTCCCTGGTAGGCAGTTTCCCTTGGTTCCTGGTGCCAATTTATGTTCATCAATGTATATATGGATACACTGGACATTTCATTAACCACCCGTGTGGTCGGTGACCAGCCGCACGAGTCGGCATCAACTGGTCACTCTCTGGCCGACGACCCTGTTCCCTCCGGGTCACCTGCCAAAACTGCGAATCACGATGCCCTTTCTATGGAGCTGTTACCTGGTATTTTTGTGATTCACTCTTACACAAAATACAGTCCTGAAAATGGATAATGGTACTTCCTTCCAGAACCTGAATTGTTTTCAGATTCACAGTGGTCTAGTTACAGCATGTGGATTTACCCCTAAGGTCTCTTTGCAGGGTGATGGTTCTCTATTGCAAGAAGCCAGGAATGAAGAGGAGAGTTCACACATCCGGTCCCTAACTATGGTCGCTGGTTATCCTGTATCTGCCTCTCATCACTTGGTCCTAAATCAGTCCCGAGGGGTTGTTTACTCTCATGACTTGATCTCATATTCTGATTCTTCCATCTTAGAGGGGCTGGCTCCTCAGGGAGTTGTAGCAGTACAAAGAATAATGAAGAAAGTTGATGGGATTTTAACCCCCACGCCCATTCTTATCTTGACATTTGATCACCTTACTTTGCCAGAGATCATCACTGCTGCATGGTGGAAGCTTAAGGTTAACCTTATGTTCCCCGACTCAGAAGGTGCTATTATTGTCAAAGGTTTGGTCATGTTCGACGTTCTTGCAGGTGGGAAGCGTCTGGCCTTCCTGAGGTTTGTGGAAATTGTGGTGCAATTTCTCATGGTATGGATGATTGTTCTCAACCCTCTAAATGTTTGAACTGTGGAGGAGCACATGCAGCCTCCTCAAGGGATTGCGAGGTATACAAGTATGAATATGAGATTATTTCTGTCCGAACAAAGGAGAAAATTTCCTTTTCTGAGGCAAAGGTTAGGGTAAGGGAGTGGTTCATTCACCCTGGGGTTACCTTTGCTGCTGTGTCGTCTCGCCATAAAGCTACCCTGCCATCACACAATGCCCCATCAAATTCTTGGGGTTCTACCTCCCGGCCTTCTCGGCTGGGGGTTCCACTGAGGAAGTGCAGCCTGGAAGCAGCTGTGCTTCCTCCAGGGAGGTGCCTCCTGTCTCTGGGGGTGTCCCCTCTGCAGTGGTTCTTCCAGCATCTGGGAGTGCCTCCCCCATCCCAGTTCCTCCAGTTCCTCCTGTGACAAACACTCGTGTCAATGCTACATCTTCCTTTGGCACATCCAAAACTCCTGATGTCCTTCCTGTGCAAGGTAAGCATTGCCTTGGCTCCTCGGAGTGCTTAGAGAGCGAAGCACTGCTACCGAAGATCTCTGCAGTGGAACCCACTACTCCTACTCCTCGGGACGCTCAGGCATCAGGGCGAGTGCAGGCTGGGGATGGCGTCTCGTTGACGACCCAGCCACCACCAGATAGTGGTGGTCCTCAGGTCGTTGATGTGCTTTCTCAGCTGCATGAGGCCTTGCCCTCTCAGGATTCCAGTATTGTGGGATGCGCTACTGATCATGCTCCTTCTTCTGGTGGCACTGCCTGCTCTATTCTGGCTAGGGCAGTTTGTGGTCCACCTGCCAAACCATTCCTGCTCCACCACAGAAGAAAACCGTTGTCCAGCCCTCTTCTTCTTCCTCCAGGTTATTTTCAGCTGGGCGGCACACTGTACAGCATAATGGTGCCAGGCAGTCCCTTTCTAAGGGCAGTTCTAAGCAGCAATCTAAATCTGGTTGCTTGTCGGGGGCAAGGTTGTCTCGCCCCTCAACCTGATTTTTCCTTCACTGTGGGTACTATGGCATTTTCAGCCAGTATATTACAATGGAATTGTCGAGGGCTGCATGGTAATTGGGAGGAGCTGCGGACCCTCCTGGCTTATTCCCCTTTGTGAGAATGTCTCCAGGAAACTCTTGTAGGGCTTGCCACTCCTCATCCACCACCTGGGTATGGTGCTTTTTACTTAGCTCCAGCCCAGGATCTTGTTGGAGGTGGTGCTGTTTTGGTGAGGGCTGACATCCCTCATCGGCCAGTCCACCTCCAGTCTGACCTCCAGTGTGTTGCTGTGCGGTTGTATGCCCACCGCTGGTATACAGTTTGTTCCATCTATTTACCGCCCAACACAGCAGTCAGTAGGGTGGAACTTGAGAACCTTCTTGGTCAGTTACCTAAGCCCTTTCTTTTCTTGGGGGACTTTAATGGTCGCCACCCTTTGTGGGGCGACTGTCTTGTTAACCAACGTGGGAGTATGCTGGCATCCTTACTGGAGGATGAGGATCTTGCCCTATTCAATACCGGGGCCTTTACACATTTTCACCCCCAAACAGGTTCATTTACTGCGATTTACATCTATATCTGCTCTCCTGACTGTCTCCTGGACTTTACCTGGGAGGTTATGGAAGATCTCCATGAGAGTGATCACTATCACATCCTCCTTACTATAGCAATATCTAGTCCCTGTTCGCATCTACCAAGGTGGAGACTGGATAAGGCAGACTGGTCTCTTTTTTCTTCTCTGATTTCTGTTAATGCCTCAGTTGAAGACTTTCCGCATATTGATGAGGCTGTTTCGTTCTTTTCTTCCATTCTACATTCTGCTGCCCTTCATGCTGTTCCTAAAACCTCTGGCACATATCGCTATCGACCTGTCCCATGGTATAATGAGGATTTCAGTGTTGCTGTACGTGCTAAGAAGTTAGCTTTCTCCCATTATCGTAGACACAGGACAGAGCATAATCTTGTTGAGTTCCAAAGGGCACAGGCTAAGGCTCGTTGGGTACTGAAACAAGTTAGGTGGGACTCTTGGAAGGCTTATATGTCATCTGTAAACTCAAAGACTCCAGTGTCTCAAGCGTGGAAGAGGATGCAGAAGATTTCAGGAAAATTCACACAAAGCAGGTCCCCTGTGCTGATATCTAACGCTGAGCCTATTGGTGACCCTGCAGCTGTGGTTGATATTTTTGCTTCTGCCGTTCCGGTGGTCAGTCACAGAGATACTAGCTCACCGATTTTCGCCAGACAACGGGAGATATAGGAGGCAAGGGTGCTGGACTTCCGTTCGGGGAATGTGGAGTTCTACAACCTCACTTTCTCCCATCGTGAACTCCAATCTGCCCTTTCCCTCTGCCATGACACCTCACCAGGGCCAGATGATATTCCCTACGCAATGCTTCGACACCTGGGTAATGATGCTGAATGGTCTTTTCTTTTCAGCCTCGTTAATAGAATCTGGAAGGAATCTACTCTTCCTTCCTCTTGGCGTGAGGCTATTGTCCTGCCATTCCAGAAACTGGGGAAGGCAGGTTACAGTCGCCTGGAGTATCGGCCAACTGCCTTAACATCTTGCCTGTGTAAATTGTTTGAGAGAATGGTCAACACGCGCCTTACGTATTTCCTAGAAAGGAATGAATGTCTTTCTCCATGTCAGTCTGGTTTTCGAAAATATCGCTCAACAACAGATGCACTAGTCCGTCTTGAAGCTGCAGCTTGTGATGCTTTTGCTAGGCAGCAGCATCTGGTGTACGTTTTCTTTGATCTAGAAAAGGCATATGATACTACATGGCGTTTGGTATCTTCCAGCAACTCCATTCTATAGGTTTACATGGCAGGCTGCCCCTATTTATAGTAAATTTTCTGCATGACTGCTCATTGAGGGTTAGGGTTGGTGTCACTCTGTCTCCATACTGTCAGGAGGAAGGGGTGCCGCAAGGAAGTGTCCTCGTGTGACCCTTTTCGCTCTAGCTTTGGATGGTATTGTGTCCTCAATTCCAGAAGGGGTGTCAACCTTACTGTATGTTGATGATTTGGCTCTTTGGTATGTTGCTTCCCGAATGTCCGTGACTGAACGCCGCATGCAGCTCGCTCTGGACAGGGTCTCTCGGTGAGCCTCCATGCACGGCTTCCGTTTCTCCCCAGTGAAGATGGTGGCCTTGCATTTCTGCCGTTTGAGAAGTGTACACCCAGACCCAGACCTCCAGATATATGGCCACAGGGTGCGATGTGTGGATGAGGCAAGGTTTCTTGGTCTTGTTTTTGACAGGAGACTGACGTGGATACCACATATTCGTTCTTTATGACTATCGTGCCTCCATGCCCTGTCTCTCCTATGGACTCTATCTCACTTGTCTTGGGGTGCTGACAGAACCATCCTGCTCCGCCTTTACCGTGCCTTAGTAAGGAGTAAATTGGACTATGGGCGTGTGGTATACTCTTCTGCCACTGAGGCAAGGCTGCGGCCTCTCAATTCGGTCCATCATGCTGGGATCCATTTGTCCAATGGGGCGTTCCGGTCTTCTCCGATTGAAAGTTTATTGGTTGATGCAAACGAACCGCCACTGGATCTCCACCGGCAGTCCTTAATGGTGCAGTGTTGGCAACGCCTTCACCGTCTTCCAGCCTCACTGAGTTGTAAGGCTATCTCCGAGGTCGGTCTTCTCCCCTTTTATAACACCCACCCTCGCTATGCACACCCGTTTGGGTACAGAACAAGGGTTGCCATGAGGGAGTTGGGTGTTCAGTCCTTCCCTGTTTGCCGTATGCGTGTCCCGCAAGTGGCTCCCTGGCTTCTCCCAAAGGTACAACCACGTGATTAGTTTCTGGAAAGGAAGGCCTCCCTTTCCTCACAGGCAGCTTTGTCCTATTTTTTAGAACACCTTTCTGCTCATAATGATTCGATCCTTGTATATACTGATGGCTCTAAATCCCGTGTGTGGACAGGTTTTGGTGTAATTTTTCGTGATTTTAGCCGTGGTGGGAGTCTCCCTCCTTCTGCATCTGTTTTTACTGCTGAAATTACTGCCATTATAGTCACAATTGAATTGATTTTTAGTTTTCCTCCAGCTTCTTTTACCATTTTTAGTGACTCAGCCAGTGCATTACAAGCTTTGTCACATGGCTTTCCATCACATCCACTAGTCCTGTCTGTCTTGGAGTGGCTCTACTTATTAGGTAGGCGAGGATACTCTGTACAACTGTGTTGGGTCCCTGCACATGTAGGGGTCGTGGGCAATGAGCGTGCTGACTCTCTGACGTGAGCTGCTGCCTCTCACCTTTCCTCTCCTCATTACCGTGTCCCATCCGAGGATTTATGTACAACCACCGTGGAGGCTGTCTGTCTCTGTTGGCAAAGAAGGTGGGATGCAGTAGGGCGAACAAACTCCACAGCATTCGTCGGAACCTGGATGATGGGGGGTATGTGGGACTCTCCCGACAGTGGGAAACAGCTTTAGCCCGTCTCCGGATTGGCCACACCAGGCTGACTCATGGTTTTTTAATAGAGAGGGCGCCCCCTCCCTAATGTGAAGACTGTCTGGTTCCTTTGACTGTGCGGCATCTTCTTGTGGAATGCCCCAGTCTTGGGGACCTTCGTCAGCTGTACCTTTCCAGGTGCTGAGCCAGCAACTGATCGTACCTTCTCTCCTCGGTAATTGGGGAAGAGGCTTGTGCTATGGGGGAAGGCACCTTCTCCTTTGTATTGAGTTTTGGCCTTCTCCACAAGCTGTAGGGCCTTACACTATTTTAGTTTGTGTTTTATAATGTTCTCGTTTAACCTCAATTTTTCCACCATGTTTTAGTTTTGGTAATTTCTTTTATACTGTTGGTTTGTTTTATGCATCGCTTCTCTCTTTGCTTTTTATGGTTTTTCATATATTTTAACTTTCTTTTAATGTTTGTGTTCAACGGCATATGACCTCTGCTGTTGCGCCGCCATGTCATATTTTCATATATTCATTCATTCCTCCATCACTTCTCCCCCTGACTTCCTCATGACTGACGTTAAAATTTCTTCAGCTGGTGCATTTTCTGTCATCACTGGTCTCAATACTAACAAGGGATATGGGCCTGAGGGGGTCCCTCCTGTTATCCTCAGGAACTGTGCTTCTGTGCCTAGGTAAACTTTTTCGCCTTTGTCTATCAACTCGTACCTTTCCTTCTTCCTGGAAGTTCGCTCTCATTCAGCCTGTCCAGAAGAAGGGTGACCATTCCCAACCCTCTAACTATCGCCCAATTGTTTTAACATCCTGTGTCTTAAAAGTTTCCGAGTCTGTTCTTAAAATGAAGAAATTAAAGCCTCTTTCCTATCACAACCTTCTTTCTGCTCATCAATATGGGTTCCATCAGGGACACTCGACTGGTGATCTTCTCACCTACATTTCAGACTCCTGGTCATCCTCCATTCGAAACTTTGGCGAAAGCCTTGCCATTGCACTTGACATCTCAAAGGCTTTTGATCGAGTCTGGCATAAATCTTTAATTTCCAATCTGTCCTCTTACATTTTCTATCCTATCTGTGCCTTCATCTCTAGCTTCCTTTCTGGTCGTTCTATAGCTGCTGTTGTAGACGGCCACCGTTCTTCTAGATCTATCAACAGTGGTGTTCCTCAGGGCTCTGTCCTACCACTTTCCAAGCTGTACTTCTAACCCTATCCACTCATACGCTAATGATTCCACCTTTCACTTTTCCATTCGGTTCTCACAACATCCATCTCAGCAATTGCTTCAGCAAACAAGGGATGAGGCTATGGCACACTTAATGTCTGACTTATCTCATATCTCTGATGGGGGTAAAAGTAATCTTGTACTTAATATATCAAAGACTCAGTTCCTTCACCTACCAACTTGACAAAATTTTGCACAGGAGTATCCACTAACGTTTCATGATATTCAGCTCAATCCTGCATCATCCTTAAACATACTTGGTGTTTCATTCTCGGGATTTATCTTGGAAAGATCATAATACATCTCTTCTAAAATCTGTTTCCAAGAGATTAGGTTTGCTAAGTCGACTCCGTACCTTCTTTTCCTCTGCACAGTTGTTGACCATACTAGGGTTTTATTTGCCTTTGTGTAGAGTACAACTCTCATGTGTGAAGAGGCTCCCCACATACAGCTCTTCCCAGTAGGGTGGAGTCAAAGGCTTTTCGTCTCATTAACTCTCCTCCTCTTACTGGCTCTCTTCAACCTCTGTCTCTTGTTGTACTGTTGCATCTTTATATCTGTTTTATCGCTACTTCGTGGCACCTCTCTAGCAACAGACTCTCATAATTTCTGTCCAATTCTCTGATGCAAGAGTTGACCGTTACTTCTGGTCCTTCACATATGCAACAGGCCAGCTCTGGAACTGTCTCCCTCTGCCTGTATTTCCTACTTCCTATGTCTCCAGTCTTTCAGATGCAGTGAGTCCAGGCATCTCGAAATGAACAGATCTTGAAATTGGCTCTCAGTTGTATTGTTTTTGTTTTTTTCTTGGAGGGAATGGATTGAGAGTTCCTGGCCTTTGGTTCTTTCTTCCTTACATAAAAAAAAAAAAAAACACCACCCTCCATTTACCCAGTTCATCACCCACCTTTTTCACCACTCGCCATGCACACTTCTGCATTACTTTGTACCGAATGAGGACACTGACCATCACCAATCCCTTCCCCACCCAGATCTCCACCAGAGCACCACCACTCCCACCCATCTCTGCAGGCACACTTCACTCACGAACGCTCCATCCACATTCACATTCTCCACCCATCCATCTTCCTGTTAAATCTGTATCACAGGTATTCCCGTTGCTGTTTTTTTTTTATTTTTTCCTCTCATTATGAGTCATCAGGCTGCTGTGACTCACTGTTGGATAAATACCTTCATCTGGTGTTTGCTGAAATAGAATACTAGAGTTTTTCGGACATAAGTGGTAACGATTTTTACACTCAGTCTCCTATTCTTACCCTCGTCTGGATGAAAATGTATTGCATTGACTGGAAATGTATTGTACCAACAGGTACTATGTGAGGACTTATAAACAGCAAGCTACAGTACTGTAAGTATTAGTCAAACCCCAGGTATTTCATTTTTTTTATCCATTTTTGCTGCATCCACAAGAGTAGTCATTTATAGTACTTGTCCCAGCTGTGTCACACACTCACTAAGTTACTGTACTTTCTTGAATAATGAGGTCCAGGCCATTTGTGAGAAGTGTGATGAGCACGACATTTTCACCCTGTTAGACCTAGCTGTTAGATCAACTGTAAGGCAGGGTGGAACCACTGAAGGCAGCATCCCATGGGGGGTGGACATTCCTGGGTGTCCCATCAAAGATTGTGGGGCATGGTCATCTCTCTCTCTCTCTCTCTCTCTCTCTCTCTCTCTCTCTCTCTCTCTTTTTAAATTAGACCCGGAATTTTTGCACTATGGTACAGGTTCACTTGTGGCAGATAATAAGAATGGAGGGACCTCTTCGGGCTGTTCCCTGCATGGGTGAGGGGTAGGGAGGTGGTATCCAGTTGTCTTGGACAAAGTCATCATATCTGGCCAAAGATTTTAACAAAAGGACATGAAATTTTGCAAAAATGACAGATGTTCATCCAGACCACACATTGGTAATGGTGAAACCAGCCATGGTAATGCCTTAGGGGGAAGGGTACGACCTCCGAGGGTTCTGGCAAAACCATTATGCACGGTCATAGCTATTACCTAAAAGCACAAAATCTGGCCTATTGGTAGGAGTTTTCCTAGTCACACAGCTACATTTTAGGCAGGATTCAGTCAACCCAAGGCGTCCCATCGACGTATGGGTACGTCGCAACGTTTTGCCACAGCTAGATCTGTCGACGTACTGGTACATTGTGCAATTGCAAGGTTCATAATTTGCACATTTTTCAATTTTCGTGTGTGATTTTTGGTACGTATACACGGAACACCTTCCTCTACAAGATGCCAGACAGGGACAATGCCTTACCCCACATGACCTCACCCCCATGCACGCCATTGTCTCAGCAATTCACCTGTTACCAGTGACCTTGCCAATGAAGACATTCAGGGCCAGAATGATTCCCCAATCGATGACAATGTGGAGGACAAAGTTTACGTATCATTAGAGGAAGAAACAGTCAGAAATGATGATCAGGTAATGTCGGCAAAAAAGGTTAGGTACGGTATGTTGATGTGTTAGTGAGTGAAACAATGCTTATATTGGCTATATTACTGTTTGAAAACCAATATACTCTCGTACTACACATAAGTTCGTACCAAATAAATAAATAAATACCGTTTATGAGTGGTGTGAAATAGTTACCCTCCCATAGAACTCTTTTTCTTTGGAGCCAGCCTGATAGAAAACCCAGTAAGGTAAGGAGTACTGCTACCTGAATCGAATATTTTAAACCTCAGGTGAGTGATTTCTCTATTAATTTTTTATGTTTCTCACCAAATGCAGTGGTTTGAGCCAATTTTTTTTTTTTTTTTTTTTTTTTCAAAATTGGTTGGGACTGGAGGGAGTCAGTGGTGGAAAATCGGTTGGGACGGGAAGGGTTATGCACTCTCCAAAAGTGGGAGGAGGTGGTGGTCCCATGGTGCAAGAGTGCCACCCCCTCCCCCCTTTTTATTAGCTAAGAACATGTGAATTTCGTACAATGGTATATCTTAACCGAGGCCATGTTTTAGTGTAAGTCACTCATAGATCACCCCTTGGGAACAGGGACAGATAATGAGGGTCTTGGCCTAAGCCCTTACGAATAGTAATGCTTTTAACATAATAACACGAAAGTTTATCTACTGTACTGGTCGACATTCACCTCGGCCACACTTTAAGCAGTGTAGGACTTCTGACCCTCTGATGGCAACTTGCCCAGGGGGGGGGGACCACCCCAGGGACAATGCTCTAGCTTTTACATAGGCACATGAAGTTTTGCACGATAGTAGACCTTCACTGAGACCAGAGTTTAAAAAGAATGGGTCCCTGTGATTGGTTCCTCTGCCTCCCGTGTAAAGCATTTTCTTTTCTGCTTACGGTATAGCAGGGGTGGATGCAACTATCAAAGGTGTCCATTCTCTTGTCTGACATGGTGAAATGTACAAAAGTATTGTAAATTCGATTGCTTTGGGAAAGTGCTGAAAATCCTTTTGATTTAAAGAGAACATAACCATAGGAATTTGTGAGCCATTGTTTCTGTTCACCCTTTACTCCCATCCCGGGGTGGACTGATGCTGTATCCATGATTGCAGGCAGAACATTGGTTTGTCACTGGTTGTTTGGTGCTTCCCTAGATTACAAGAGTTGTTGAGTATCGCTTGTCTGTCTTCTGGGGCAGAACCATCGATCATAGGGAGGTAACGACACCTGCAGGGCTGTCCTTTGCAGTGAACTGATGTTCCCTTGTGGTAGACAATGTCTCGCCACAACATGAAGCAAGAAAGTGTAGGAAAGTTTGGTGCCCAGATGGACGCCCCATATGTGCCTCTTCACCCAGTTAACATGGGCACTATATAAGGCTCCATATCATGC
>NC_136982.1:20850748-20855748 GCF_032717465.1 Coenobita brevimanus
GCAATGTTTCGGCTTATATTAGTTTTCGACAACAATCATTCGAAAGTTAAGCTCATAGGGTAAAGTCAAATGTTATGGTCACTATGAAAAGTCAACTTACATTTGATCTTCTCTGAACCAGAGTTGTTGGAAGGGTTAATGGTTGAGTTTAGATGTTTCACTATATCAGTGCTCCTTCTCGTTTGTATTTATACATTTTAATTCTTCTAATCATGACAAAGCCGAAAACTTAACTCACAGGTGTTAACTTCTTTAGGTCCAGGACGTCCTTTTTAATTATCGCATTAGCAGACCTACTGTATAGTAGGTCCTTCTTTGAAAGCCGTGTATGTGGGTGGGGAACGGAGGGGCTGTTAGCAAAATAAGTCAAACCTTTTTTTTATCAGAATGTTACAAAATTTGCTGCAAGGTTTGAGTTTCAGCCGATGTGAAAAATTATTATTATTTAGCAAAATAGATCTAAGTTCAAGTTCACAGAAGTGGGTCAAACGTTTATCTAGCATAATCAACTTGGATATGTTTATCCAGTTTAGACCAAACTAGGAGATGAATTTAAGTGAAGGTAAAAATGAAGTGATTCCATTTTGAGAACAATAAGTCAAAGGTTATGGTCACACGGTATGGGTCAAATTCAGCCCGAGTGTGTGATTGTTAACATAATAGCTCAGAAATTTTCAGTTGAATTTAACCGAACATGGGGGTAGAGCTGAGTGTCAGTAGAGGAGAAACCACCCCATTTTTCAAGGAAAATATGTCTAGTCAGAGTCACAAGGAAACTTAAGTATTTTGTTTTCCATTTAGACTAATCGGTGAAGGACTGGGGATATGTCAAAAATAGTTGGTTTCATTTTTAAGAAAATCAGTTAGAGGTGAAGGTTACAGGACAAGGTCAATTATCAAGGTCGCAGACCAAGGGCATCTCAGAGTTTTGATCTGATGAAACCAAACTTGATGGAGGTGTTAAGGGACTTAGAGGAAGGAAGCAAGGGATTAAAATTTGAGAATAATTTCTCAAAAGCCAAATGTCAGAATAAGGTCAAAGTTAAATGTATATCTACGTTGGTGAATGAGCTGCCGATCACCCAAGAGATTGAGCATTTGTGTGTGTGTGTTTTTAGAAGACTAGTTCAAAGGTCATGTTCGAATGGCAAGGGTATTTGAAATATTTACCGGGGGCGCTCATTATCCAGTCATTTGATGTAGTGCTGCTCTCGGGTCCCAGTCCTTTCCTTTTTTCCTTCCTTCTTTCCTTCCTTCCTCTTCTGTTTTTCTTTCCTTCACTCGTTCCTCTTCCTTTGGCCTATGGGTGACTCTACACTGAGTGACAAGCCAAATGGTTTCCTGAACACCAGGAAACCATTTACTATGCTGGGTGGTAACCATATAACCAAATTATGGCGTCTGGTGGTTTAGTGGATAATTAAGGCGCTCCAGTCAGATTGAGTCGGTGCAGGTTTATATCCAAGGAATGTTTTTTTTTTTTTTTTTTGCTAACATAATGCCACTCAGGGATGAGTAAGGCTGGTCACTCTCATCTTAAATGTCAGGACCAACTTGTCTAGCCCCAGGCTCCTACACTCCTCATGGGGCAACACAGGATTAGGTGATGATCATGATAATGATTACCCAATGTGGACTAAACTATGTGGAATGGTTCAGGTTAAAACATGGAAGAAGGGATTCGCCTGCGAGGGGAAAAAAATAATCAGTCAAAGATTATGGTCAATGGGATAGTTTAAATTTAAAAGTCCCTCAAACAGTTTTCCTATGATCTGAACCAATGTTTGTGGACGAGTTAAGGATTTCGCAGGGGTGAAGTAAGTGGATCTTGAGATTAATCTGTCGAAGATCTAGGTTAAAGGAGAAAGCCAAATATTTGATTCTTTGACTGTGATAAGTGGGGATGTTGCATTCACTGAGCACTCCCTCTTAACTATCATCATGTAACTAAAAATTTTTAATCACTTTACAAGAGCCCCATGTCTACAGGAAGAAGTTGAGCAAAACATTAAAATGCTGTTTTTTCATCCAGCTAGTGATTAAAATCGTCTAGAGAAATCAAATAAAAAAAAATACACAGTAATTAATCTATCCTTTTTCCCCCCCAGTGGTCAGATGCTTAAACAGAAAGGACATACAAAAGTTCTTTTTACACTTGACTACCCCCTCTCTCAGGTTTATGCATTTTACGTCGGATTTCGTGGAAAGTGTAATATGGAGGAGGAGAGAAAAAAAGAGATAAAACTCGTTGGGCAACGTTTTTTAGTCACGGGGTTAGTGAGTGTGGTTAGGTGGAAATCATTTTGCCTCCGAGAAAAAAAAAGAAGAAAAACAAAAGAAGCAGCCGCTCGCAAAGTGCTGCATACACACACACACACACACACACACACACACACACACATATATATATATATATATATATATATATATATATATATATATATATATATATATATATATATATATATAATCAACCGTTGACCGGCCTATCCCTACCGAAGCAGGGACAATACAGCCACTGTATCCACCCGGTGGCTTAGGCTGTCTGTTAGAGACCGTATGTAGGGTGAGAAGTGCTCGTGAGTGTAATTGTAATGTCGGAATGGCTATGGATGTGTGTAGCCTATGAACCAAGTGAAATCGGCCCGCCTGTGTGCAAGCATACTAGTATACAACACTGGTTCAACCACAGCACCCCTTATGTCCACCAAAGCGGTAAGTGGCTCAGTGAATGCTTCCCAAATTTTTTATAACTCTGGCGGAAGTAGAACCCGCATCCACCAGTGTGCAAGATGCACACTCTACCGCAGTACCACAGAGGCTCTCTCTCTCTCTCTCTCTCTCTCTCTCTCTCTCTCTATATATATATATATATATATATATATTTATTTATCTATCTATATATATATATATATATATATATATATATATATATATTGGAAGAAATAACATCAAAGGAAACTATCTACATTCATCAATACGTTAGTTTCCCTTGATGCTCTTTCTTCTGAAGATTCAAAATCCTTCAAACCTGTGGGACTGACTCCTGCCACATCATAATCAAGGAGGAGAATAGATACGGAGTCACGACACAGCATTAAAATTACCAAGGCCTAAAGAATACGACAAGTCAACCCACGGCCGGACAAAAACGCACCTATCTTCACGCATGATGTCACGAGGCCAGCAGTGGTGCTGGCTCTCTCAGTTCTCTTGAGGTCACCGTGCTGTTCACAGCTATTCAATGCCAACTAATTGTGCATTCGGGCGTTATGAAGACTCTGGAAAGAAGGTTAAGGGTGTCAGCTTCTTTGGATTATCAAGAAATGAAGAAGTTCTTCACAAGTGGATACATTTGGGTAAGAGAAAAGACATCTTTAACCCAAACATAGCGCGAGTATGCAGTCGTCATTATGAGCAAATAACATTTAAAAGGTCACTCAAATAAGAACTGCTGGACATACAAATACCTCCAAGTCAAAGAAGACTAGAGGATGATGCATTTCCAACACTGATTTTACCAAATTCTAAAGGCAAGAATGTGACTCAAGACAACAAAAAAGAAACATGAAGGTATTTTTCAAAGATACTTTTCAACAGTTACTGATGAAAATATCAAAAGGGTGGACACATTCACTATGTTTTTCTTGCAATAACTCTTCTATACAAATCCATGTATCTATTTATCTCTTTATTTATCTATCTAATCTTTCTATTTGAGCAACAGCCCAAAAGTCATTAGCACATAACTCTTACTTAAAATCAAAAACATCTGAATCACTCTCTCAACTTAAAATTGCTAGAAATCATGCAAAAGCTGTAATGAATCTAGCTAAATCAAACTTTCTTCAAAAGCAAGCATGAAAACTACTTAACAACCCTAATGACAATAGAATATTCTGGTCGACTCTCAATTCTTTTGATAATAAATTTAACAAGTCATCTTCCATTCCCCCACTAAAATCTTCGGATGGCAACATTACAAATGACCCACATGGGAAAGCGGATATTTTTGGTAGTATATTTGCCATAAACTCTACCATAGACGATACCAGCGAGAATGTCCCAGTACTAGAACTTGTCCCTCCCGAAACTGCCCCACTTAAAATACAGACAAGATACGTAAAATCCATCCTAGACAATTTACCTACTAACAAAGCTCCAGGCCCAAATGGAATTCCGCCAATTGTTTTGAAAAAGTGTTCCCTTGAACTTGCCTCTGTTCTAGCTAAATTATTCAGACTATGGATACGTACTTCTTTATTCCCAAATTCATGGAATGAAGCCAATATCCACCCAGTTCCGAAGAAAGGAAGTTTCTCTGACCCCTCTGATTACAGACCAATAGCTACTGTCGCATCTTCTCTTGGTAAGGTATTTGAAACTTTAATTAATAAGCACATTGTTAAACATCTTAATTAGTGATAGACAATATGGTTTTCGCCACGAAAGATCCACCATTGACATACTCAATCTCCTGACTCATACCATCCATCAATCAACTAATCTGCATGGAGAAACTCATGCAGTAGCTCTTGATATTTCTAAAGCTTTCGACAGAGTATGGCACCGTTCCCTGCTGTCCAAACTCCCTTGCTATGGTCTAACGTCTTTTGTTCCTTTGATATCTTCATATCTTAGTGACAGGAAAATAAGAGTAAAAGTAGATGATGTATATTCCAATTTTCACTTAATTAATGCCGGCGTGCCGCAGGGGTCAGTTCTGGCGCCAACCCTATTCCTGGTTCATATTAATGATCTCTTATCTGTCACCTACAATCCCATCCACTCATACGCAGATGACTTAACACTACATGGTTCATTCACACTCAGACACCCATTTACAAAGTCTAATATCTCAAACTCTCAACTCAGTACGGCCATCTCCATAAATCAAGACCTATTTACGATCAGTGAATGGGGACAAAACAACCTTGTCTCCTAATGCTAGTAAAACTAAATATATTTAATTTACTAATAGACAGATATTGCCAGATTCG
>NC_136982.1:20860748-20892958 GCF_032717465.1 Coenobita brevimanus
GATGATGATGTTATCCTAGCTGACACTTTTCTTGCTAATTTGGACCACTCACCAGATGAGGCAGTACCCCGTAGTGTTGAAAATTTGTCTCGGCAAGAGTTGGTTGAGTTGCAGGTTGCTGACCCTGAGTTGAAAGGTCTAGCTAACTCTGCTTGCAGTGAGGAAGAGTCAGCCGGTGCTTCTACTTGTTATTATGTAAAGTCAGGAGTACTTATGAGGAAGTGGAGACCCCCAACAGCATCAGCCGACTGTGAATGGGAGGTTGTACATCAAGTTGTCATCCCTCGTGTTTGTAGGCAGGATATCATTAGAGTGGCTCATGATTCCAGTTTGGCAGGACACCTTGGAGTGAGGAAGACTGTGGCACGCATTTTGAAACACTTCTACTGGCCAGGTATCTTCAGGGATGTTTCCTGGTATTGTAAGTCTTGTCACACCTGTCAAGTTGTGGGGAAGTGTAATCAGACCGTAAAGATTGCACCTCTAGTTCCCATTCCTCCTTTTGAGGCGCCATTAACCCGTGTGTTGGTGGATATTGTGGGCCCTCTTCCTAAGACTTCTTCAGGATTTTCTTATGTGTTGACCCTGATTGATATGGCTACTCGTTATCCGGAAGCCATTCCACTTAGAAATATCTCAGCAAAGAACGTGGTTAAGGAAATGCTAGGGTTCTTCACAAAGTTTGGTCTGCCCAAGGAGGTACAGTCAGACCGGGGAAGTAATTTCATGTCAAATGTTTTCAAGCAGTCTCTGAAAGAGTTGGGCATCACCCAGATCACGTCTTCAGCTTACCATCCCCAGACCCAAGGAGCGTTGGAGAGATATCATCAAACACTCAAATCGATGCTCAAGAAATACTGTTTGGAACATCAGGAAGATTGGAATAAAGGTCTTCCATTCGTTGTGTTTGCCGCAAGAGAATCTCCAAATGAATCACTGGGCTTCTCACCTCTTGAACTACTGTTTGGCCATGAAGTAAGAGGACCCCTTAAGCTACTCAAGGAATGCTGGCTGTCGGAGGAAGATGACGTCAACCTGCTGCAGTATGTGATGAAGTTCAAAGAACGGCTGTCCACTGCTTTACAACTGGCGAGAGAGAATTTAGGAGCTGCTCAGGAGAAGATGAAGACTTGATATGATAAGAAGTCCAGGTTACGCCACTTTCAGCCAGGAGATCAGGTTTTGATTCTGCTACCAGTACATGGGCAACCTCTTCAAGCCAAGTTTAGTGGTCCTTATTTTGTGGAGAAGAAACTCAGTGATGTCAACTATGTCATCGCCACACCAGATCGTAGAAAGAACAAGCAACTATGTCACATCAATATGTTAAAGTTATATCACAGGCGGGACGAAAATAATCCTGTCTGCACTGTAGCTGTTCCACCTGGGTCTGCAAGTGAAGCTTTCCCATGCAGTATGAGCCTGAATGATAGTTTGGGGAAGAATCCTGATATCATGAATGATCTCCAGACTAAGCTTTCTCATCTACCTCCCAAGGAAAGGCAGGAGTTTTCGGCATTACTGCAGGAGTACCCGCAAGTGTTCCGTTCCACTCCAGGAAGAACCACTGTGTTGATGCATGATGTCGATGTTGGAGATGCAAAGCCAATTAAACTGCCTCCATACCGTGTGAACCCATGAAAGTTCCTCTCATCCAGAAGGAGCTTGGCTACCTGTTGGACCACAAGATGATTGAGCCCTGTCAGAGCGAGTGGAGTTCTCCTGTCACTCTAGTCCCTAAGCCAGGTGGGTCACAGTGGCTTTGCATTGACTACAGACGTGTTAATCAGATAACCAAAACAGACACTTACCCTCTCCCTCGTGTGGAAGATTGCATAGACAAGATCGGAAAGGCTAGATACATAAGTAAGTTTGATTTGTTAAAGGGATACTGGCAAGTACCTATGACTGAACGTGCTAGGGGGATCTCATGTTTTGTAACACTAGGAAAGACTTTTGCATGTTCAGTAATGCCATATGGTATGAAGAATGCACCAGCCACTTTTCAGCAGCTCATGAATGTTGTAACAGAGGGTTTGGCAGGGTGTGTTGTTTATATTGATGATGTATTAATCTTCAGTGACAACTGGAAAGATCACCTATGCCATGTCAGTAAATTTCTTGAGCGTTTGGTTCATGCTAATCTTGTAGCTAATTTATCAGGGTGTGAGTTTGGTCAAGCTAAAGTTCAGTACCTCGGGTACGTAATTGGTGATGGACATGTTGCACCACCAGGAGCTAAGGTTCAGGTTATAAATGATCTTCGCAGACCTAAAAGTAGGAAAGAGCTACAAAGATTTTTGGGAATGGTAGGTTATTACAGGAGATTTGTTCTTAACTTTTCTATTCTTGTATCACCACTTACAGACCTACTGAAAAAGGGAGTTAAATTTGTCTGGACAGATAACTGTGAATCCTCTTTCAACAAACTTAAAGCTATCCTATTAAGTCAGCCAGTGCTCGCTACTCCAAATTTTGCTAAGCCTTTTAAGATGGCTGTTGATGCAAGTGATACAGGAGCTGGGGCTGTTTTGCTGCAAGAGGATGATCAGGGTATTGAACATCCTGTATCTTATTACAGTAAGAAGTTCACTCCACCTCAAATGAACTACTCAACTATTGAGAAAGAGCTTTTGGCCTTGATTTTGGGTTTACAGCATTTTTCATTTTATTTGTGTTCTGGTTTTGACCCCATAGTCATTTATACCGATCATAACCCACTGAAATTCCTTAGTAAGTTTAAAGATAAAAATCAGAGATTGACAAGATGGAGTCTACTTCTTCAGGAGTATTCATTAGACATACAACATGTCAAGGGGAAAGAAAATGTTATTGCAGATTGCTTATCTAGACTATAGACAGATTATTTTAGAGTAATAAGAAATTTCCTTTGTAAATTTCTTTTTCTTTGTGGGGAGGTGTTACATAGCCTATGATTTCATCATCCTTTGTGTAATTTTAATGCACAGTATGCTGCATGTTTGATCACGAGCGTGTTCTGCCTCAGTCCCCCCCTTCTACCGTTATAGTAGAGTAAGTCGTCCTTTCTGTTGTTCAGAGCAGGATTTTCAGCTCTTTGTCCCCTATGGCTTCATTTGCGAGTCCTTCTTACAAGTTGTATCAAGCTCTGCTGGCCCCTATATAATGAGCTCAGTCTCTGCATCATTGCCACTTAGATCTGCTCCTCATTTTATTCACATCTCTGTCCTCCCCTGTACAGTTATTATTATTGTGAGTTTCTCAGGAAGTCTCCAACCATCTAGCAGCTGTGTGATTTGAGTATAAGTGTTATTGCATTTTGTTCTTGTACTGTATAGCATAAGGTGTTGATTTATAGGCCTAGTAAAGTTTTTGTGATTCGTTTTGTCAGCCAGTGGTAATAATAGTTTGTATCTGTAATTATTTATATTGCATTAACTGAGCATTACCCAGTGTATTTTCATTTTATCAGGGCTGACTTAGATAAATTTACTCATGCTAATTTCGTGTTAATAGAGGCTATTGCAGTTAACCATATATTTAACCTGTTTTTGCCATTACATTATCCTTATGAGTCCTCAATGTTTTGTTGTTAGTTTGAGCATTAAACTTTAACTTGTAATTTTACCTCTTTTGTTTTGAACCTGGAACTTTACGGGACAGTAGTGACTCTTAGTATTCTCACTTAATGTGTACATTATCTTTCTCTGTTCCGTAACAATATATATATATATATATATATATATATATATATATATATATATATATATATATAGTCTTCGTTTTTAAAAGCTCCAACATGCTTTCATGTGTCGGCCTTGGTCACTTAATGGCGGCTCTCCATGCTGCACGATCCATTGCAGCCTCCTGTTCAGTCCCTTAACCCTGAGGTCACACTTAATGACCTCGTCCCATGTCTTTCTTGGTCTACCCCTCATAACCCCACCCCCAATATTAACACTTCTCACCTTCCTCACCCAATTATCATCCCCCATCCTCTCCATATGTCCAAATCATCTCAATCTACCTCTCCTCATCACAACACCAATACACTCCAGTCCCATCTTACCTCTCAACTCTTCCATCATAAACCCAGTCCCTCCAGGTCTTCGACGCAGAGACGCACTGCACATCCACCTAATCATTGTCACTTCTGTACGTCTTAGGCAGCGAATATCTTCCTCCTTCACTGCCCAGGTTCACTACCATACAGCATTACACTTCTAACACATGCTGCATACAAAGACCCCTTAGCACGTAGGGAGAGTCCTCTCAATGTCAGGAGAGGCAAGAGCTCCCTGAACTTCTTCCAATCACTTCTCACCCTAGCCACAGAGCTAGCTCCAGCCCCACCTCCAGTACACATCTCCCAAATAACAAAACTCTTCCACACACTCAAGAGATTCACCAGCAAGTTCAATCCTTTCACGTCTGACGATCTCCACCTGCTCACCCCGACACGCCGTACACATAAAATCAGCATTATCTTCCAGTCTACCTCTGATACCACTACATCTCTTATTCACCCATTTATCACACACCGCACAAGATGGAATTGCTTCCCACGCCCTTGTTGCAAACTGCACACCGCCACTCTCCCTCGTCTTTGACAGTACCGCCACCAACCCTAGATATCATCACTTATGTTTTATCTGTATTTAGCCTTAAACCCTTGTGCCCCATACCATCTCTCCACTTCCTAAACCTTTCTTCTGCCTCCCTTTCGTTTTCTGCAATCAACACCAAATCATCAGCATACAACAACTCCCACGGGACTCCGTTTCTAATGTCACGTGAAAGGGCTTCAAGTACCATGATAAACAATATGGGACTCAAGACTGACCCCTGATGCACACCAACATTCACGGAAAACTCATCACTCAAATCTCCATTCACTCTTACCTGGGTGAGCACCCACATACATAGCCATAACTACCCTAACCAGCCACTCCTCCAAGCCAAACTTTCTCATTGCCCACTTCACCACCTCTCTAGGGACTCTGTCAAAGGCCTTTTCCAAATCAACAAAAACAAAATAAAGATCCCTTCTCCTACCAATATATTTTTCCTGAAGCTGTCGAACAATGAATATAGCATCAGTGGTCCCCCTACCTGGTAGAAACCCAAACTGCATCTCATCAATATTCACACTTTCTGTAATCATACCTTCTAAAAATCTCTCCATTACCTTCATTATCTGATCTAAAAGCTTTATGCCTCTATAATTTCCTCTTTCCAGGGCATCACCCTTCCCTTTACAGGATACACAATTACAATTACACTCTTCAGCCAATCATCTGGGACAACACACTCATAAATAATCCTATTTATCAGGTCAGTGACTAACCTCACCCTTATATCGCCTGAGGCCTTCAACATTTCGGCAGTCAACCCAGACACACCTGCTGCCTTCCCCACCTTCATCCTGCCTATTGCCTCACTCACAGTAGCAGCATCAATCAAAGGCCAAGGGCCAGACACTGGATCTATTGGCTCCAAACCTTCTCTGTCCCAGTCAAACTCCTCATTCAACAACCGGTTATAATGCTCTCTCCATGCATCTTTAATATCCTCACTGTTCACCACTACCCTTCCCTCATCATTCTTCACACACTGCTAATCTATAATATCCCGATTATCCCTCTTCACCTGACCTGCCACCCTAAATATCATATTTTTCCTTTCCCCATTATTTATGTTATCAAGTAACAGTCTCTGTGACTCAGACTTTGCCCTGTATACCTCTCTTCTAGCCCTCCGCTTGGCAGCCAAATATTCCTCTTTGCTACCACCCTTCTTCCATTCCCAGAAAAGCCTTCTTTTCTTCTTAACTGCAGCTTCTACACCCTCATCCCACCACCAAGTTACTTTATTTCTTGGTGGTCCTCTTGTCCAACTGCATGTTACATCAGTAACTCTCAAGAAATTGTTCTTGAGAGCTCTGTACTGTTCATTAAGAATATATGGAGTAGATGGGACGTTGTTGAATGCTGTGAATAATATGTATGAGGGTGCTAAGGCTGCAGTGCGTTTGGATAGTCAAGTGAGTGAATTTGTCTATATGAAGGGTTGATCGAAACAGCGATGTGTAATGTCTCCATGGTTGTTCAGTCTGTATATGGATGGGGTTATAAAAGAGACACAAGGCCCGGCAGTGGATGTTGGTGTAGCCCTAATGAGAGAGGACAGTATTTGGAAACTCCCTGTATTGATGATATCGATGATACTACGTTGTTAAGTGAAGACGAGAGGGAGCTGCAAGGCTTGGTGGATGAGGTTCAGTGAATGTGTAAGAAACGGAATCTAAAGGTGAATGTAAGAAAGAGTAAAGTTATGATCTTCGAGAGAAATGAAATCAGTGAATGTACAGTGAGCTTGGATGAGGAGGAAATGGAAAATGTGAGTGCGTTTAAGTACTTGGATAGTGTGATGAGTAAGCATGCAAGCTTAGGTGAAGTGGTTGAAAGGGTACAACAAGGAAGAAAAGTTGCTGGTTCCTTGAAAGCAATGATAAGAAATAGGGAAGTGAGCATGGAAGTGGAAAAGTTACTGCGTGACAGTATTGTGATACCAACTCTAATGTATGGAAGTTACGCTTGGACCTTGTTGGAGGGACAGATGTTAAGAGTGAGAGCAGTGGAAATGAGTTATTTGAGAGGAGCATGTGGAGTCACATGGAGAGACAGACTGACAAATAAGGAAGTGAAGGAGCATTGTGGTGTGGATGGGGATGTGATAGGAAGCGTTTGGAGAAACACAATGAGGTGGTCTGACCATGTGGAGAGGCTGGAGAGTGAGTGACTAACGAGGAGAGAGTACCGATATGTGAGTGAAGTGGAGGGAGGGAGAGGCCAAGGATGAGATGGAGGGATGGAGTGGAGAGGTATGTCAATGAGGGGGGTGTGAGCTGGTAGCAGGGCAGTGAAATGACGAGGGACAGGGTGACATGGAGGCGATTTGTCTGTGGCCACCCCTTACGGGATTAAGGCGTCTGACAATAGATAGAGAGATAGTGTCGTCCTGGCTCGGCTACCCTTCCTTTGGGGGAAGCTGCCTAGGTATATAGATGGATGGAATTTTATTTCTAAAGTTTATAGAAAATTTATTAAGTCAAAAGCATAAATCGAACGTGTGTTGTGCTTGTTGCATCATGCAGTGTTGTTAGATTCCCAGAAAAGTTTGAATTTTTCCACGAATTTTGCCTAAAGTCACATTAGAATTTCTCATTAAAAAGGGGGTAATCTTCAGATTTTTAGCTCACAACCAGAAAAGTACTCTAAATCCCAAGAATTTCTGAGAGAGAGAGAGAGAGAGAGAGAGAGAGACCTATCTGATGTGATGTTATGGGTCCATTCGAAGTTCGTTCAGAACGCGTCTGATATCCCCTGGGGATGCATATAAAGAGCTGGGTCCTCGTCCTGCATCCTGGTGACATTATATACAGATAGATAGATAGATACAGATCGATCGATATATATATATATATATATATATATTATATGTGTGTGTGTGTGTGTGTGTGTGTGTGTGCACAGTATACAGGCATACCCCAGTTTAACGATCTCATTCGTTAGGTAAAACTCCATCGTTAGGCGAGGTATTATATGTTGGGGTAATTTGAATATTTTAATGTGGACCGTTTATCATCCCTGGGTTTCCCCTCAAACCATGTCCAAAACCCACCCAGATGAGCCCTAAAACCAAAGGTGGGAATAGCGCCGCTAGTATTTTAATAGCGATAGCGGTAACGCCATTACTTTTTTTGGCCAGTAGCAGAACTGAGAGCGCCACTACTTTTTGGCCATACGCGTTACCGCGCTCCTCGCTACTCACGCAACGAATACAGGTCCGGAGTCGGTGAGTATATACAGATATGCCGACGGTTTGGTTGTATTTATTAATGACGAAAAATAATACTTTCGTCAGTTCTGTCAGTTAATGATGTTTGTTTATTACATCAGTAATTTAGTATTATTGATTAGTAATGAGCAATAATTATACGGGAATTTGCTAGTTAATTATCGATCATTTAAATGAAGTAAAGATAAATAAGGATGTCAGCTAGATGTAGGCAGTGCACACACACACACACACACACACACACACACACACACACACACACACACACACACCTCTAACTATTCCCGTCCCTAACTCCAGCATTCTCCCTCACTCTCTCTTTCCGACTAATTCTTACTACGTTATTTATTCGTAACAGTATGTTGCTTTCAGTTTAAAGTAATGAAAAAAAAAAAAACATTTCTATTGTATAAATAGCCTTTAAAAGAAAGCCCCAGTTCATTCTTACTTTCGTTTTCATACATATCTTAAACAGGTATCATTGAAAATATAATAAATCTAAATAATATGTATCAATGGTAGGCCACATTTTTTTGCCTTTTATTTACGTATGTTACTTTCAGTAGGTACACTAGGTAACAGTGTAAAAGAACATTTGTTACATTATACAGTAAATGGCTTTTTCCTGTACCTTCGGCTCTAAGCTTCATTAAAGTGACACCAACACGTACTGTATATGATTTTTTTTTTCCATATGAGTATATACTGACATTACTGGTGGACATCATAACCGCACAGACTAACTAATATTATCAAAGCAGTATGTAGTATAATGCTATATCACAGATTTTTGTTTACCTTTCCTTTGTGTACCTTTCTCTTATCGTAGCGGGAGCGCCGCTACATTTCGTATCAAGTAGCGAAACCAGTAACGCCACTACTTTTTCGAGTTAGTAACGGGAATGGGAGCGCCACTACTTTTTATTAGTATCGTTCCCAGCATTGCCAAAAACAGGTTTAAAGGCAGTCTAAATGGCTAGACAGCTGTCAAGGAAGCTAACCTAAGCCTAACACCTGTAAATAACTCACTAAAACCAAAATAACGTCCAATCAAATAAAAATATCATCAAATATAAGTCTGGAAAAATTAAGCTTAGTAAACTTTACCCCAAAATAACAATGTTCACCCCACCTATGGCTAAAACACATTAATCAGTGTCTAAAAACAGATTATAAATCATCCTAAACACACAGTTATAGTCTAAAATATCATCAAAATAGGTAAGAAAAATCAAAACCCATCGTTAAACTGGGGTGTGGCCATCGTTAGGCAGGATATGGTGCAATTTCTACCCCCATCATTAAACTGGGGTATCGCATATAAGGGTATCATTTATTGAGGTATTACTATATATATATATATATATATATATATATATATATATATATATATATATATATCTACGTGCCCGTCGCAGAGGTGGAGGAATGCATGCAGACAGTTCAGAGGAACAGTGACCATTGAAGTAGCAACAGAAAAGAGATAAAGATGCAACAGTGCGGCAAAGAGACAGGTTGAAGGAGTCAATAAGAGAAGAGTTAATGAGGCAAAAAGCCTTTGACTCCACCCTATTGAGAAGAGCTGTATGTGGGGGAGCCTCCCTACTCATGAGAGTTGTACTCCACGCAGGGGTGGATAAAACCCCTGTATAGAGTCAACAACTGTGCAGGAGTAAAGAAGGAACGGAATCGGCTTAGCACACCCAATCTCTTGGAAACAGATTTTACAAGAGATGTAACATGATCTTTCCAAGATAAGTCCCGAGTAAATGAAACCCCAAACATGTTCAACAATGATGCAGGATTAAGCTGAATATTATTAAACATTAGTGGGAATACCTGTGGAGGATTTTGTCGGGTTGATAGGTGCAAAAACTGAGTCTTAGATGCATTAAAAACAACCAGATTATTTTTACCCCAGTCAGAGATACGAGGCAAGTCAGACATTAGGTGTGCCATAGCCTCATCCCTTGTTTGTTGAAGTAACTGCTGAGATGGACGTTGTGGGAATCGAATGGAAAGATGAAGGGGGGAAGGGATGGAGGAATACCACTGGAATCGTCTAAGGTGGAATTGGAGGAGAAAGTCTGAGCGAAGAGATCTGCTTTATCAGTGGAAGAAATAGCTACTGAGCCATCAGAGTAGAAAAGAGGAGGGAAGGATGATGAGGTAAAGTTAGAAAGGTTTTTGGCAAGGTGCCAGAAGGAGCAGGAAGAATTCGAGTTAGAGAGTTGAGAGCATTTTGTACGGATGAAATTATGTTTAGCAGAGCGAAGAACAGACTTAGCATGATTCCAGGCAGAAACGTATGAAAGATGTGATTCAGGGGTGGGTTGGCTCCGGTAACTTTAATAAGCCCATCCTTCTTGCGGACAGCATTAGAAGAAACGTGATTAAACCAAGGCTTTCGTGCATTAGTCAAAGGATATGGGAAAGGAATGTAAGCTTCCATGCCCGAGAGAATAACCTCTGTAATGCGCAAGGCACACCCAGATGGCTTCCGGCCATGGAAGCAATAATCATTCCAGGGAAAATCAAAGAAGTACTGCCTGAGGGCCTCCCAGTCCGCAGCTCCAAAGTGCCACAGACAACATTTCTTTGGAGGGTCTGCAGGCCATACCTGAGTGATAGGACAGGTTAAGGTGATAAGGTTGTGATCGGAGGAGCCCAACGGAGAGAAAAGAATAACAGTGTAAGCAGAAGGATTATTTGTAAGGAAGAGGTCAAGTATGTTGGAGCTCTTCCAAGGCGGTCAGGGATACAGGTAGGGTGCTGTACAAGCTGCTCTAGGTCATTTAGGAGAGATAAGGTGTAGACTTGTTCACCAGGTGGATCAGTGAAAGGAGAGGAGAGCCAAACGTGGTGGTGAACATTGAAATCTCCAAGAATGGAGATTTCAGAGAAAGGAGAAATGGATAGAATGTGTTCCATCGTAGAAGTAAGGTAGTCAAAGAATTTTTGATAGTCAGTAGAATTAGGAGATAAGTAAACAGCACAGATATATTTAGTCAGAGAATGACAGAAAAGCCGAAGCCAGAGTGTAGAGAATTCAGAAGAATCGAGTTCAGGAACACGAGAGCAAGATAAGTTGTTGCGTATATATACACAACAGCCACCTTTGGTTTTGAAATAGGTACAGAGAAAGTAGGAGGATATAGAAAAGGGTCTGCTGTCAGTTGCCTCAGACAGCTGAGTCTCAGTTAGAAAAAGAAGGTGAGGTTTAGAGAAGGAGAGGTGTTGCTCAATAGAGCGAAAGTTAGAGGAAAGACCAAGAATGTTGCAGAAATGAAGAAGAATAGAGTCAGACAGTGGTTCCAGGCATCTTGAGTTGTCACCGGGAGAGGGGCAGAAGGTGGGGGCATTTATGGTCCCCCCCCCCCTGGGGACTCAGAGGCTACGTTATTCGACGCCATATTTTTTAAATTTTGAAAAGGAAGTGTGGTGTGTACTGTGCAAGTAGTTTGGTGCTGATAGTTAGAGAAACTTGTATTGGAGAACATGCTGGCCTACTCTCTGTTACTGAGACACTGAAAAAAGTTCAGCAAAGGGGGATGGTCGGGACCTAGTCCTGAGGGCTGATGAAACGGGAGCTTCAGCTCTCCCTGTCATGAGCTTTCCATCCACCTTGCGAGTACTGCCCTACTCGACTGGTGCTACAGTCTACATATCTATCTATGTATCTATCTATGTCTCTCTCTCTCTCTCTCTCTCTCTCTCTCTCTCTCTCTATGTATAAATATATATATATATATATATATATATATATAGTATATATATACATATATATATATATATATATATATATATATATATATATACAGTATATATATATATATATATATATATATATATATATATATATATATATATATATACAGTGTATATATATATATATATATATATATATATATATATATATATATAGATAGATAGATAATATATATATATATATAGCCTCTGTGGTACAGTGGTAGAGTGTGCGTTTCGTACATGGGTGAGCCAGGGTTCGCGCCCCGCCAGGGTAATAAACTTTGGGAGTGTTCACCCGGCCACGTACTACATTGGTAGACACCAGGGGTGCTGTGGTTGAACCAGTGTCGTTTACTATAAAGTATGCTTGCACCCAGTTGGCTTGCGCGGGCCGATTACACTTGGTTCACAGACTACACACACATCCAAAACCACTCCAACACGACAATTACACTAACAAGCACTTCTCACCCTACATACAATCTCTACTAGACAGCCTAAGCAACTTCGTAGAGATACATTGGCTGTATCGTCCCGACTTCGGTCGGGACATGCCGGTCCTGCAGTGGATACTGAAACGGCTGATGGTGATGATGATATATATATATATGGTTGGTGGGGGTGTGCATCATCCACTCGCTCAGTGTAGAGGTACCACATGATCTCATCACTGAGTGACAATCCAAATGGTTTCCTGTACCCAGGAAACCATTTACTAAGCTGAGTGGTAACCATATAGACGGGGTTTCTGGCAGGGTTAAGTGTCCCCCCAATTCCCCTACCTAAAATCAATTAATCATGGCAGTCGTTTCAGAGAGCCTCAGAGGGCCCAATACCTGCTCAGGGCCCTAACCAAAAGGGCAGATTCACATGGCCATGTGGAATGTGAGAGGTGTGAATGAGGAGAGCAAGAGGGTGGAATTGGTAATGTGTTCAAGAGTGCGAGATATGCCATGATGGCATTGTGTGAAACGAAGATGAAAGGGTGCGAAGTGGAGCAGTGGTTAAATTCTAAGAATGTGGATTCTGATTTTGACAAATTTAAGCAGATGATTTTGCTGGAGGACTTCAAAAGGTGTATTTATAAAGATGTAAGCCTATATCTTGATGAGAAAAGGATAGATAATTTGTCTGATGCTGCAGTTTTAGCTGATGAATATGTTCTCACTCACAAGAGATATCTAAAGAAAAAGGGAAAGCTGAGAGTAAGTACGTTGCCTCTACTCAGAGTACAGGTAACAGGAAAGAGAATAAAGATGATGTTTCTCAGGAAGTAAATACCAGCTCCACCTCTAGATTTCAGAAAAGTAAATGTACTTATTGTAGTAAGCTTGGTCATACTACGGAGAAATGTTTCAGGAGACAGCGTGATGTGAACAAGAAGGAGTCTTTGAATATTCAGTCAATTGGTCTAGTGTCCACTCTTGAGAGTTCCCAGAATTCATTAACTGAGTTAACTGAACCTGCTTTGAGGGGTAACTTAAATTCTCATGTTGGAGCTCCTCTTTTGAGCAGTAACGTGGGTGACACTCTCAAGAGTTCATGTGCTAATTTCCTGTCTGATGGTTTTGTCAGTCCTCTGGACAGTAATGACAGGAAATCAGTTAAAATATATCGTGATACAGGTGCTTGCCAATCCCTTATGCTGACCAGTGTTCTAGGCTCTAATGTTAATTCCTCTGATGAAACTGTAATCTTACAAGGTGTAGGGAATAATTACTTCTCTGTCCCTCTGTGCAGAGTGAATTTAGAGTCTGGTTTTGTTAATGGTTCCGTTATGGTTGGGTTGGTTGAGACACTCCCAATGTCAGGTGTAACTTTCTTACTTGGAAATGATATTGGTGGAAGTCAAGTGTGTCCAGCTCCTCAGTTGTCTAGTGAGCCAGTGGCTGCGTCCCAGGATTGTTGTGTCCCTGATGTGTTCCCTGCATGTGCTGTCACTAGGGCTAAGTCTAAAGTTACTGGTGATTTAGAGGATAATGATGATGATGATGTTATCCTAGCTGACACTTTTCTTGCTAATTTGGACCACTCACCAGATGAGGCAGTACCCCGTAGTGTTGAAAATTTGTCTCGGCAAGAGTTGGTTGAGTTGCAGGTTGCTGACCCTGAGTTGAAAGGTCTAGCTAACTCTGCTTGCAGTGAGGAAGAGTCAGCCGGTGCTTCTACTTGTTATTATGTAAAGTCAGGAGTACTTATGAGGAAGTGGAGACCCCCAACAGCATCAGCCGACTGTGAATGGGAGGTTGTACATCAAGTTGTCATCCCTCGTGTTTGTAGGCAGGATATCATTAGAGTGGCTCATGATTCCAGTTTGGCAGGACACCTTGGAGTGAGGAAGACTGTGGCACGCATTTTGAAACACTTCTACTGGCCAGGTATCTTCAGGGATGTTTCCTGGTATTGTAAGTCTTGTCACACCTGTCAAGTTGTGGGGAAGTGTAATCAGACCGTAAAGATTGCACCTCTAGTTCCCATTCCTCCTTTTGAGGCGCCATTAACCCGTGTGTTGGTGGATATTGTGGGCCCTCTTCCTAAGACTTCTTCAGGATTTTCTTATGTGTTGACCCTGATTGATATGGCTACTCGTTATCCGGAAGCCATTCCACTTAGAAATATCTCAGCAAAGAACGTGGTTAAGGAAATGCTAGGGTTCTTCACAAAGTTTGGTCTGCCCAAGGAGGTACAGTCAGACCGGGAAGTAATTTCATGTCAAATGTTTTCAAGCAGTCTCTGAAAGAGTTGGGCATCACCCAGATCACGTCTTCAGCTTACCATCCCCAGACCCAAGGAGCGTTGGAGAGATATCATCAAACACTCAAATCGATGCTCAAGAAATACTGTTTGGAACATCAGGAAGATTGGAATAAAGGTCTTCCATTCGTTGTGTTTGCCGCAAGAGAATCTCCAAATGAATCACTGGGCTTCTCACCTCTTGAACTACTGTTTGGCCATGAAGTAAGAGGACCCCTTAAGCTACTCAAGGAATGCTGGCTGTCGGAGGAAGATGACGTCAACCTGCTGCAGTATGTGATGAAGTTCAAAGAACGGCTGTCCACTGCTTTACAACTGGCGAGAGAGAATTTAGGAGCTGCTCAGGAGAAGATGAAGACTTGATATGATAAGAAGTCCAGGTTACGCCACTTTCAGCCAGGAGATCAGGTTTTGATTCTGCTACCAGTACATGGGCAACCTCTTCAAGCCAAGTTTAGTGGTCCTTATTTTGTGGAGAAGAAACTCAGTGATGTCAACTATGTCATCGCCACACCAGATCGTAGAAAGAACAAGCAACTATGTCACATCAATATGTTAAAGTTATATCACAGGCGGGACGAAAATAATCCTGTCTGCACTGTAAGCTGTTCCACCTGGGTCTGCAAGTGAAGCTTTCCCATGCAGTATGAGCCTGAATGATAGTTTGGGGAAGAATCCTGATATCATGAATGATCTCCAGACTAGCTTTCTCATCTACCTCCCAAGGAAAGGCAGGAGTTTTCGGCATTACTGCAGGAGTACCCGCAAGTGTTCCGTTCCACTCCAGGAAGAACCACTGTGTTGATGCATGATGTCGATGTTGGAGATGCAAAGCCAATTAAACTGCCTCCATACCGTGTGAACCCATGAAAGTTCCTCTCATCCAGAAGGAGCTTGGCTACCTGTTGGACCACAAGATGATTGAGCCCTGTCAGAGCGAGTGGAGTTCTCCTGTCACTCTAGTCCCTAAGCCAGGTGGGTCACAGTGGCTTTGCATTGACTACAGACGTGTTAATCAGATAACCAAAACAGACACTTACCCTCTCCCTCGTGTGGAAGATTGCATAGACAAGATCGGAAAGGCTAGATACATAAGTAAGTTTGATTTGTTAAAGGGATACTGGCAAGTACCTATGACTGAACGTGCTAGGGGGATCTCATGTTTTGTAACACTAGGAAAGACTTTTGCATGTTCAGTAATGCCATATGGTATGAAGAATGCACCAGCCACTTTTCAGCAGCTCATGAATGTTGTAACAGAGGGTTTGGCAGGGTGTGTTGTTTATATTGATGATGTATTAATCTTCAGTGACAACTGGAAAGATCACCTATGCCATGTCAGTAAATTTCTTGAGCGTTTGGTTCATGCTAATCTTGTAGCTAATTTATCAGGTGTGAATTTGGTCAAGCTAAAGTTCAGTACCTCTGGTACGTAATTGGTGATGGACATGTTGCACCACCAGGAGCTAAGGTTCAGGTTATAAATGATCTTCGCAGACCTAAAAGTAGGAAAGAGCTACAAAGATTTTTGGGAATGGTAGGTTATTACAGGAGATTTGTTCTTAACTTTTCTATTCTTGTATCACCACTTACAGACCTACTGAAAAAGGGAGTTAAATTTGTCTGGACAGATAACTGTGAATCCTCTTTCAACAAACTTAAAGCTATCCTATTAAGTCAGCCAGTGCTCGCTACTCCAAATTTTGCTAAGCCTTTTAAGATGGCTGTTGATGCAAGTGATACAGGAGCTGGGGCTGTTTTGCTGCAAGAGGATGATCAGGGTATTGAACATCCTGTATCTTATTACAGTAAGAAGTTCACTCCACCTCAAATGAACTACTCAACTATTGAGAAAGAGCTTTTGGCCTTGATTTTGGGTTTACAGCATTTTTCATTTTATTTGTGTTCTGGTTTTGACCCCATAGTCATTTATACCGATCATAACCCACTGAAATTCCTTAGTAAGTTTAAAGATAAAAATCAGAGATTGACAAGATGGAGTCTACTTCTTCAGGAGTATTCATTAGACATACAACATGTCAAGGGGAAAGAAAATGTTATTGCAGATTGCTTATCTAGACTATAGACAGATTATTTTAGAGTAATAAGAAATTTCCTTTGTAAATTTCTTTTTCTTTGTGGGGAGGTGTTACATAGCCTATGATTTCATCATCCTTTGTGTAATTTTAATGCACAGTATGCTGCATGTTTGATCACGAGCGTGTTCTGCCTCAGTCCCCCCCTTCTACCGTTATAGTAGAGTAAGTCGTCCTTTCTGTTGTTCAGAGCAGGATTTTCAGCTCTTTGTCCCCTATGGCTTCATTTGCGAGTCCTTCTTACAAGTTGTATCAAGCTCTGCTGGCCCCTATATAATGAGCTCAGTCTCTGCATCATTGCCACTTAGATCTGCTCCTCATTTTATTCACATCTCTGTCCTCCCTGTACAGTTATTATTATTGTGAGTTTCTCAGGAAGTCTCCAACCATCTAGCAGCTGTGTGATTTGAGTATAAGTGTTATTGCATTTGTTCTTGTACTGTATAGCATAAGGTGTTGATTTATAGGCCTAGTAAGTTTTGTGATTCGTTCTTTTGTCAGCCAGTGGTAATAATAGTTTTTGTCTGTAATTATTTATATTGCATTAACTGAGCTTTATCAATTGTATTTTCATTTATCAGGGCTGACTTAGATAAATTTACTCATGCTAATTTCGTGTTAATAGAGGCTATTGCAGTTAACCATATATTTAACCTGTTTTTTGCCATTACATTATCCTTATGAGTCCTCAATGTTTTGTTGTTAGTTTGAGCATTAAACTTTAACTTGTAATTTTACCTCTTTTGTTTTGAACCTGGAACTTTACGGGACAGTAGTGACTCTTAGTATTCTCACTTAATGTGTACATTATCTTTCTCTGTTCCTTAACAGAGGTTATGGTTTAATCCGAATTTTACCTTTATTTACTGAAGTAAAACTTAAGATGGTTATGAGCTGGACTGAGAATTCTAGGAGGATTTTTTGTCAGTTTTATCTGTCTTCGAAAAGCTGACATAAAATATCTTATTGCTTCTTCTTCTGTTGCTCATGAAAGACTAGTTTTATGTGGACTTTTAACTTTTGGATGATGAGGAATGAATGGTGCTGTTGTAATGGTCGGTCATGGCCTATGTTTTTCAGGACTGTTTTGCCTTGCAAACATAGTATATGAACGAACTGGAAGCCAACGTCTTTTAATTAATAAAGGTTTGCTAAACTTCATACCAAGAATAGCGCTATGGTGTCTTTTTTTTTTTTTACTAAGAATTAGCAACATAGCCGCACCTCCTTCTATTAATTTATTAGGAGAAATCAATTATGAGAGTAATTAGCTAAAAAAAATAGCCTAACTGCTCTAGGAATCAGATTACTATCTTTTTTAGAGCAGCTTACACTCTCCATCTCTACTCAGTCAACATGTATTTTCTAGATCGCTCTACTCTTGTTGCTCAGGGAAAATTCGATAATATTTAGTTCTAAGGCTTCTTTGAATTCCCTTAAACATTTTGATTCTAAAAAGAAACCTAATCATGCCTAATCATTAACAAAATATTTTTAGGTAAACTTCTATCTTAATCTTGTCTTTATTTATTCCCAACCTTAATTTAAACTAAATTTGTTAGGGTAGTTTATTATTAAAACGTAAGTTTGTGGAGCTAAAAAAATAAACATTTTATCCTAAACCATGATTTGAAAAATTTCAATACACCTAACAAGAATAGTTTTCCTGACATTTTCCTCAATAATTTCATTATATATATCTCTTCTTTGCCTGTTTGACAAAACATGCTATGTTATAGAATGTGAAATTTTAACAATTAATTCATCCGCAATCGTCGCAACATACATTTTTGACTGAATATCCATAATATTCATAGGATTCGTAATATTTATTTCTGCCATAGTCCTTTTTTACAGAGGAAGATATATAGAAGGAGATCCTAACCTAGACCGATTTATTTACTTGGTGCTAGCTTTCGTCTTATCCATAGTTTTCCCAATTATTAGTTTTAACTTAATTATCATACTTCTAGGATAAGATGGCGTAGGATTAGTATCCTATGCACTGGTAATTTACTAACAAGATGAACACTCTGCAAATGATGGTATACTAACTGTTTTATCTATTCGAGTTGGAGATGTAACAATCCTTCTAGGAATCGCCCTAATATTTATCGAAGGAGGCTGAAATTTCATTCTCCATGTATTTTACGTAGATAAAAACTTTAAATTATTAATAAAACGGCTTATTGTTATAGCAGCAATAACCAAAAGAGCTCAGATTCCATTTTCCGCCTGACTTCCTACCGCCATAGCTGCACCAACTCCAGTTTCGGCATTAGTCCATTCGTCAACCCTTGTAACAGCAGGAGTATACCTACATATCCGATTTAGACCTGTGTTATCCGAAACAATTTTACCAACTCTCCTGCTATTTAGTTCTTTAACAATATTTATATCAGGGCTCGGAGTTAAATTCGAATATGATTTAAAAAAAAGAATCCTCCTATCCGCCCCTAGTCAACTTGGAGTAACATTAAGGATTTTGTCTTTAGGATTCAAAGACCTTGCATTTTTCCACCTTCTAACTCATGCATTATTCAAAGCTCTCTTATTCATGTGTGATGGAGCTATAATTCATAATGTAAAAGAATACCAAGACATCCGACTCATAGGAAAACTCGTTACCTCTGTGCCTTTAACTTGCATATGCATAAACCTAGCAAACCTAGCATTTTGTGGAACCCCCTTTCTAGCAGGATTCTATTCAAAAGATCTTATCTTGGAAGTAGCTTTTATAAGATGAATCAACACCGTAATTTTATTTCTTTATATCATTGCAACCATATTAACAGTATGTTACACCTTCCGTTTAATTTTTTACTTTATAACCGGAGAATTTAACTTAGCCAGATTCAGAAATATTAATGACTCATCTTCTATCATGACTTCCCCTCTGCTAGCCCTTGGAAGAGAAGCTGTTCTTGGAGGAGCCTTACTATCCTGATTAATGTTTCCTGAATGTTATGTTATTTGCCTTTCCCTCCTTATAAAAAAACTTAATATTAACAATCAGAATTCTCGAAGGCTTGATAGGTTATTTATTCAACATCATAAACGTGAACTTCAAGTTAAATTCACTTAATTTTTACCCGCTAGTAGTATTTTCTGGTTTTATATAATTTTTACCCTTCCTTTCTACCTTCAACCTATCCAAATCTAGCCTTAATCTAGGCCAAAGTTACTCTAAATAATTGATAATGGATGGTCCGAAATAAGTGGAGGTCAAGGAATCTTCCAAACACTAATAAATTCATCTAAACTCCATCAAATAATTAGAGACAGAAACTTTAAATCTTTCATAAAAATCTTTCTTAATTCTAACTCTCATACTTTCATTCTTTAATATTTACTTTTATAATTTATTTGTAGAAAATCGCGTTGAAGTTGCGAAAAAGAGATGAAATAATCTGAAAGTACTTAGCTTCTAAAAGAAATATTTTAACTATACAGCGAAAATGTATTGTTTTATATTTACATCATAGAAACAATTCTCTTGATAGGAAGATTACTTCAATTTAATCATTAACCGTGATTAGCCTCTCCTTTGGCTTCTATCAAAATTAGAGACTAAATAGTCAAAGCTTAGGCCGAAACTAAGTGCAAAACTTCGCTCTCTAATCTATCTACTTACCTTATCCACCTCATCAATAAATAAAAATATAAAAAAACAATCAAACTACATCAACAAAATGTCAGTATCACGCAGCGGCCTCAAAACCAAAATGATGAGTTGGAGAAAAATGACACATATAAAGACGATATTAACATACCGTTAGAAAAGTGGTGCCAATACTTACATGAAGACCATGAAAGCCAGTTGCTACAAAAAACAAGACCCCAAAACTGAATCAGCAATAGTAAACGGAGCTTCAAAGTACTCAAAAGCTTGAAGAGCTGTAAGATAAATACCCCCAAACAAAGTAATACTAAGACTCTGAGCAGCCTCGATATGATTAGACCTCATAATAGCATGATGGGCCCAACTCACTGTAGTTCCTGAAGACATAATAATAGCATTTCAAAGAGGAATTTGAATGGATTAAACGGAACACTTCCCTTAGGTGGCCAAGTCATACCAATTTCTACAGCTGGTGCCAACCTTCTATGAAAAAACGCCCCCAAAAACGAGGAAAAAAAAAACTTATACAATAAATAAAATCATTCCCCACCGTAGCCCAGCAACCACCGCTCTAGTGTGTAATCCTTGGTAAGTTCTTTCGTGCGCTACATCTCATCATCACTGAATTATAGTCAAGATTACAGCAAGAAACCTTAAAAAAAGAAGATCTATATTAAACTGATGAAATCACTTAACTAGCCCAGTAATCAGTATAATTGCTCTAATCGACCCAGTTAAATGTCATGGTGTTATTTCTACGAAATGATAAGCATGGTGCCCATGTGATGATGCCATTAATTAATTTCACTTGCAAACAAAGTCCTTAAAACAGCTAAGATTGAATAACTGCAACAGCAAAATCAAGAAGAAGAAGTAAAACTTGAGCAACAAATAAAAGTATTAAAAAATAAGAAGTTAATGAAAGACCAGTTCGTCCTTAAAGGCTTAATATTCAATATATGGGAAAGGTCACGTTACATAAAGTATATATAAACCAGCTGTAGGGAAGAAGGTGGTTTATTCCTCCCAAGAATGTGCATCCTAGCCGCTTTACTTATTTTACTCTAGCAGCTTAAAACTGACATCTTTCCATCCTGAATCTCCTTCGTAACAATACATTAAGACTACAATAGGAAGCTGGTCACAAAGAAGTGCCATGGAAAACATGTATAGCCATAACAGTGTCTTTTTTTGCCATTGACCTGCGTGAAATAAGGTATAAAAGGACGAAAAGCTGGGCCAATGTAAGGAAAAAGGACTTTAGTTAAATCATCCTTCCAGTCATACTACACATGGCCGTCAAATGGGGTAAAATGGGTTAAAGATCTTCGTCAGGTTTGAAAAACTGCACTATAATCAGTGAAATTGATTTAGAACCTGAGCAATATCCTTTTCTGTCAATTAGCGAAGGGAAGCCAGTTTTCTCCTTGACGTATTTTCATTTGGTTGTTCAGTCTGGTTTACCTGGAATAAATCATCAGATTTTAGATGGAACAGAATAATAGAATTGTATTTTGATCAGTGGTTCTCAACCTGGAGGAGAGGGAATTTCTAAGAGTGTCGTGTGTGTGTGTGTGTGTGTGTGTGTGTGTGTGTTTCCCGACGAACAATTAATTTAGATTTTGTATTCAATACCGTTTATGATCCAGCCTTCAAAGCACATTTCATTTTTTCTGAGTACTCGTGTAATATGTTGATTTCTTTCCTTCTCTGCCAGTCACCTGGTAACGTTCCTTCAGCCTCTTCCAACTCAGATCTGCCCGTTTCAAGAGAAAAGTAAAGATAGAAAGACGTTTTATATTCCAAGATAGTTCATACCCAATTTTAACGTTTCTAAGCTACGTTAATCTTGCTTAACATTTTCTTTATTTAAATTTTACAAACTTCAAGTACCAGTTACTCGCCACGGCCACAAGTAACAGTGTCTTGTCTCTTGCACTCATATATTTGTTCCTTCACCTGACTGATGGTTAATTATGTGCCCCAAACAATAATAACTATCGGTACGTCTGTAAACTGAAGGAATGCATATTGGTTCGTGTTTCTAAACGAGAAGGAATTTTGACATTAAAAAGGAATTACGAACATGCTTGTTTTGTTTCGATGCTTATGAATGAGAGGTGTTGTTTACGGCCAGGTTGTGGTGTTTATGATAATGAACGCACATGTGTTGATTTGATGTCATGAGTGAGGTGCTGTTTTATGATATTGTGGATGTGTTTATGACCAAGTGGTGATGCATCGTGACTGTTTGATGTGTTTATGTCATCAGGCTTAAGACCATGACCGTGTGGTGGTGTTTGTGACTGTGTGGTGATGTTAACAGCCATGGGGTTAATGGCTATGAGGTGGTGTTTATGACCAATTGGAGGTGTTCACGACCATGTGGTGATGCTTATGAACATGATTATTTTATTGTGTTTATAACAATTTGGTGGGCTTTATGGCCATATGGGCTGCTTGTGTCCACGAGGTGGTAATTATGGTTATGAGCATGTGAGAATATTTACAACCTTGTGTTGGAGTCTTTGACCAATGGATAATGTATATGACTAGTATGTGATGTTTATTACTAAACGATACTCTGTGTGAAAATAACCAAATGGTGGTGGACATCACCATGTCCACGTTGTGATTGAAATTACTTCTTGCGGTGTTTTACGACTATATGGTGATGCTTATGACCATAATGTGATGTTTTTTTTATCACGAGGTGCCGGTTATGATCGTGTGGAGGTGTTTATGCCCATGATCCTGTTGTTGTGTCTATGGCCATGATCCTGTTGTTGTGTCTATGGCCATGATCCTGTTGTTGTGTCTATGGCCATGATCCTGTTGTTGTGTCTATGGCCATGATCCTGTTGTTGTGTCTATGGCCATGATCCTGTTGTTGTGTCTATGGCCATGATCCTGTTGTTGTGTCTATGGCCATGATCCTGTTGTTGTGTCTATGGCCATGATCCTGTTGTTGTGTCTATGGCCATGATCCTGTTGTTGTGTCTATGGCCATGATCCTGTTGTTGTGTCTATGGCCATGATCCTGTTGTTGTGTATAAGCATGTGATGGTTTGTAGGATTATCACCATGTGGTGGGGGTTAATTACACTGTGGTGCTGTTTACAACTATTCGTCGGTATTTTTAAACATGTGCTGGTGTTTCTGATCATAGGTGGTGTTTACAAATTTCTCGTGTCGATGTTGTGTTAGTGTGACGTTTTTAATGATCCAACGATGTCCATTAGATTGTCTGTCAGGACATTTTTCCTTGTTGGTCGCTCTCAAGACAAAATACAGAATGAAAAGGATGAATAGTATGGCGATCTGCATTGCACTGTCCGACACGTGGACTCTCATTGAAAATCGTGAGCAAAGCATCAGTATGAAATTACTGCAAGTGCTAAGGACTTCTGAGTTGCTTATTATGTAGATGACAGTACTTGGTTTTGTTACGAAATTAATTAAAATCAATTTAGGGTTTTTATTTCTCCACGCAGAACGAGGCAGATGCTGGAGAGGGACGCCTTCACGTGATGTCATCAAATCTGGTGGCTCCAGTGCCTGGTTAAATAGCGTCCCTCAACTCCCCGTCCCCTCCCCATCTCTTAGAAAATTGATAGTGGATAGCAGAAGGGATGATCCAGCCTGTATTCAACTGGGTTGGTGTCCCGAAAGAAGTTGTGAACCGCAGATTTTGATAAATAACTAGCATTTTGTGAGCATCCCTTTTTACCTGTGGTGTTTTTGGTAACTGTGTTACTGAAAAAAATTAAATAAAAACATAAATAAATAATCTTTTGTTCACCTTATGAGAAAAATTTCGAAGTGGGGGAGTTAAACAAAACTCTCATCAACCTTTTTACTGGGAAGGGACTCATTAAACTATATAAAATCATCCAATATAAACTAGAAATTTCTATGGCCTTCTGTGAGTGAAGGGATTTACTGAGGGTAAATCTGTAAACATTAAACCTAATGAATGTACTAACGTTACTGTGCTTAAATTACAATATGTATATCGCTGCTTGTTAATGATTTGCCTTCATTCATACAACTACCAAATTTCACAAGTTAACTAAAAGTGAGGATTAAAGTACCTGGTGTCATTTTTAAGACCCTAATTTACATTAAGTTCTCTGTATGATGGTTGGTTGTACTTTCCTTTTAATTCATACGTCTGCCGAACACAGCACAAAGACATTAGAGGGAATATTAGAGTGCCTGGTTTTACTCTTACGAACATTATTCAGTGTTTAAAAAGATAAAACCTAAATAGGGATTAATCCCCCAAGCTAGACCTAGTTAGATCATATAACCTTGCTAGGGTTTCGGGAGAGCGCTATCCCTCCCAACAAGGCAGCTACCAGGGCCGGGAACGAACCCTAGACATCGCAGTCTCAAGTCAAGCGCTCTACCACTGAGCCACCCAGCTCCCTTTTGAGTGTTTAAGATTACACATTATACTTGATCTTCATAGTTCCATCTTCTAAACATATCACGTTGATATTAGAGTAACTTATTAGTACACTTAGGAACTTTCTCTTCATACATTCAGTTAAAAAAACGTATCACAGTGATGTTAGAGGAATTAGTTAAGGGCAGCGTTTCGCACCGTGCCAAAGATGTGTCTCTAAGGGTTTAGATGAAAAGCAATGACACTTAAACAAATAAACCTTACATCACTTACAAAATCTCTACACACCACATCACAGATTTTATTTTATTTTATTTTTTTTTTTAACATAATACACACTTGCACTGCGAGACAGTTCTAAGATAATAAGATTTTTTTTTACAAACTTACTCAGCCAAGATAAATCAAACACTTCAGTTAATGGTGTACTAAATGGGAACAGTTACATTACTAGGCTGCTATATTTAAGTTAGCATGAATTTAGCTTCTTAATTTACCACTTGATGTCCTGGGGTACATCTTACACTATATTACTAAACTAAGAGAGGGGTTAGGAGGAGGCTGGAGGTGAGATTCCATCTCTAGCCCCTCTTGATATCCCAGTAGCCCCGTCTTTTTTTCCTCCAGTGCCCATGTCTAACAGAAGGACAATATCACTTTCATATATCTAACTTCTCGAGAGGAAGGTCACGCCAGGTTATTCAGTTAGGGTTGACTCCTGCATTCTGCAGGGATTGTTCTCATCACGCTGATGACTTCACTCTTCACCTTTCCATTTGGTTTCCGCAACGTCCATCTCAGCAGTTACTTCAACAAACAAGGGATGAGGCTATGGCACACCTAATGTCTGACTTGCCTCGTATCTCTGACTGGGGTAAAAATAATCTGGTTGTTTTTAATGCATCTAAGACTCAGTTTTTGCACCTATCAACCCGACAAAATCCTCCACAGGTATTCCCACTAATGTTTAATAATATTCAGCTTAATCCTGCATCATTGTTGAACATGTTTGGGGTTTCATTTACTCGGGACTTATCTTGGAAAGATCATGTTACATCTCTTGTAAAATCTGTTTCCAAGAGATTGGGTGTGCTAAGCCGATTCCGTTCCTTCTTTACTCCTGCACAGTTGTTGACTCTATACAGGGGTTTTATCCACCCCTGCGTGGAGTACAACTCTCATGAGTAGGGAGGCTCCCCACATACAGCTCTTCTCAATAGGGTGGAGTCAAAGGCTTTTTGCCTCATTAACTCTTCTCTTATTGACTCCCTTCAACCTGTCTCTTTGCCGCACTGTTGCATCTTTATCTCTTTTCTGTTGCTACTTCAATGGTCACTGTTCCTCTGAACTGTCTGCATGCATTCCTCCACCTCTGCGACGGGCACGTAGATATATATATATATATATATATATATATATATATATATATATATATATAGTAATACCTCAATAAATGATACCCTTATATGCGATACCCCAGTTTAATGATGGGGGTAGAAATTGCACCATATCCTGCCTAACGATGGCCACACCCCAGTTTAACGATGGGTTTTGATTTTTCTTACCTATTTTGATGATATTTTAGACTATAACTGTGTGTTTAGGATGATTTATAATCTGTTTTTAGACACTGATTAATGTGTTTTAGCCATAGGTGGGGTGAACATTGTTATTTTGGGGTAAAGTTTACTAAGCTTAATTTTTCCAGACTTATATTTGATGATATTTTTATTTGATTGGACGTTATTTTGGTTTTAGTGAGTTATTTACAGGTGTTAGGCTTAGGTTAGCTTCCTTGACAGCTGTCTAGCCATTTAGACTGCCTTTAAACCTGTTTTTGGCAATGCTGGGAACGATACTAATAAAAAGTAGTGGCGCTCCCATTCCCGTTACTAACTCGAAAAAGTAGTGGCGTTACTGGTTTCGCTACTTGATACGAAATGTAGCGGCGCTCCCGCTACGATAAGAGAAAGGTACACAAAGGAAAGGTAAACAAAAATCTGTGATATAGCATTATACTACATACTGCTTTGATAATATTAGTTAGTCTGTGCGGTTATGATGTCCACCAGTAATGTCAGTATATACTCATATGGAAAAAAAAAATCATATACAGTACGTGTTGGTGTCACTTTAATGAAGCTTAGAGCCGAAGGTACAGGAAAAAGCCATTTACTGTATAATGTAACAAATGTTCTTTTACACTGTTACCTAGTGTACCTACTGAAAGTAACATACGTAAATAAAAGGCAAAAAAATTGATACATATTATTTAGATTTATTATATTTTCAATGATACCTGTTTAAGATATGTATGAAAACGAAAGTAAGAATGAACTGGGGCTTTCTTTTAAAGGCTATTTATACAATAGAAATGTTTTTTTTTTTTTTCATTACTTTAAACTGAAAGCAACATACTGTTACGAATAAATAACGTAGTAAGAATTAGTCGGAAAGAGAGAGTGAGGGAGAATGCTGGAGTTAGGGACGGGAATAGTTAGAGGTGTGTGTGTGTGTGTGTGTGTGTGTGTGTGTGTGTGTGTGTGTGTGTGTGTGCACTGCCTACATCTAGCTGACATCCTTATTTATCTTTACTTCATTTAAATGATCGATAATTAACTAGCAAATTCCCGTATAATTATTGCTCATTACTAATCAATAATACTAAATTACTGATGTAATAAACAGACATCATTAACTGACAGAACTGACGAAAGTATTATTTTTCGTCATTAATAAATACAACCAAACCGTCGGCATATCTGTATATACTCACCGACTCCGGACCTGTATTCGTTGCGTGAGTAGCAAGGAGCGCGGTAACGCATGAGTATGGCCAAAAAGTAGTGGCGCTCTCAGTTCTGCTACTGGCCCAAAAAAAGTAATGGCGTTACCGCTATCGCTATTAAAACTCTAGCGGCGCTATTCCCACCTTTGGTTTTAGGGCTCATCTGGGTGGGTTTTGGACATGGTTTGAGGGGAAACCCAGGGATGGTAAACGGTCCACATTAAAATATTCAAATTACCCCAACATATAATACCTCGCCTAACGATGGAGTTTTACCTAACGAATGAGATCGTTAAACTGGGGTATGCCTGTATACTGTGCACACACACACACACACACACACACACACATATAATATATATATATATATATATATATCGATCGATCTGTATCTATCTATCTATCTGTATATAATGTCACCAGGATGCAGGACGAGGACCCAGCTCTTTATATGCATCCCCAGGGGATATCAGACGCGTTCTGAACGAACTTCGAATGGACCCATAACATCACATCAGATAGGTCTCTCTCTCTCTCTCTCTCTCTCTCTCTCAGAAATTCTTGGGATTTAGAGTACTTTTCTGGTTGTGAGCTAAAAATCTGAAGATTACCCCCTTTTTAATGAGAAATTCTAATGTGACTTTAGGCAAAATTCGTGGAAAAATTCAAACTTTTCTGGGAATCTAACAACACTGCATGATGCAACAAGCACAACACACGTTCGATTTATGCTTTTGACTTAATAAATTTTCTATAAACTTTAGAAATAAAATTCCATCCATCTATATACCTAGGCAGCTTCCCCAAAGGAAGGGTAGCCGAGCCAGGACGACACTATCTCTCTATCTATTGTCAGACGCCTTAATCCCGTAAGGGGTGGCCACAGACAAATCGCCTCCATGTCACCCTGTCCCTCGTCATTTCACTGCCCTGCTACCAGCTCACACCCCCCTCATTGACATACCTCTCCACTCCATCCCTCCATCTCATCCTTGGCCTCTCCCTCCCTCCACTTCACTCACATATCGGTACTCTCTCCTCGTTAGTCACTCACTCTCCAGCCTCTCCACATGGTCAGACCACCTCATTGTGTTTCTCCAAACGCTTCCTATCACATCCCCATCCACACCACAATGCTCCTTCACTTCCTTATTTGTCAGTCTGTCTCTCCATGTGACTCCACATGCTCCTCTCAAATAACTCATTTCCACTGCTCTCACTCTTAACATCTGTCCCTCCAACAAGGTCCAAGCGTAACTTCCATACATTAGAGTTGGTATCACAATACTGTCACGCAGTAACTTTTCCACTTCCATGCTCACTTCCCTATTTCTTATCATTGCTTTCAAGGAACCAGCAACTTTTCTTCCTTGTTGTACCCTTTCAACCACTTCACCTAAGCTTGCATGCTTACTCATCACACTATCCAAGTACTTAAACGCACTCACATTTTCCATTTCCTCCTCATCCAAGCTCACTGTACATTCACTGATTTCATTTCTCTCGAAGATCATAACTTTACTCTTTCTTACATTCACCTTTAGATTCCGTTTCTTACACATTCACTGAACCTCATCCACCAAGCCTTGCAGCTCCCTCTCGTCTTCACTTAACAACGTAGTATCATCGATATCATCAATACAGGGAGTTTCCAAATACTGTCCTCTCTCATTAGGGCTACACCAACATCCACTGCCGGGCCTTGTGTCTCTTTTATAACCCCATCCATATACAGACTGAACAACCATGGAGACATTACACATCGCTGTTTCGATCAACCCTTCATATAGACAAATTCACTCACTTGACTATCCAAACGCACTGCAGCCTTAGCACCCTCATACATATTATTCACAGCATTCAACAACGTCCCATCTACTCCATATATTCTTAATGAACAGTACAGAGCTCTCAAGAACAATTTCTTGAGAGTTACTGATGTAACATGCAGTTGGACAAGAGGACCACCAAGACATAAAGTAACTTGGTGGTGGGATGAGGGTGTAGAAGCTGCAGTTAAGGAGAAAAGAAGGCTTTTCTGGGAATGGAAGAAGGGTGGTAGCAAAGAGGAATATTTGGCTGCCAAGCGGAGGGCTAGAAGAGAGGTATACAGGGCAAAGTCTGAGTCACAGAGACTATTACTTGATAACCTAAATCATGGGGAAAGGAAAAATATGATATTTAGGGTGGCAGGTCAGGTGAAGAGGGATAATCGGGATATTATAGGTGAGCAGTGTGTGAAGAATGATGAAGGAAGGGTAGTGGTGAACAGTGAGGATATTAAAGATGCATGGAGAGAGCATTATAACCGGTTGTTGAATGAGGAGTTTGACTGGGACAGAGAAGGTTTGGAGCCAGCAGATCCAGTGTCTGGCCCTTGGCCTTTGATTGATGCTGCTACTGTGAGTGAGGCAATAGGCAGGATGAAGGTGGGGAAGGCAGCAGGTGTGTCTGGGTTGACTGCCGAAATGTTGAAGGCCTCAGGCGATATAGGGGTGAGTTTAGTCACTGACCTGATAAATAGGATTATTTATGAGTGTGTTGTCCCAGATGATTGGCTGAAGAGTGTAATTGTAATTGTGTATCCTGTAAAGGGAAGGGTGATGCCCTGGAAAGAGGAAATTATAGAGGTATAAAGCTTTTAGATCAGATAATGAAGGTAATGGAGAGAGTTTTAGAAGGTATGATTAGAGAAAGAGTGAATATTGATGAGATGCAGTTTGGGTTTATGCCAGGTAGGGGGACCACTGATGCTATATTCATTGTTCGACAGCTTCAGGAAAAATATATTGGTAGGAGAAGGGATCTTTATTTTGTTTTTGTTGATTTGGAAAAGGCCTTTGACAGAGTCCCTAGAGAGGTGGTGAAGTGGGCAATGAGAAAGCTTGGCTTGGAGGAGTGGCTGGTTAGGGTGGTTATGGCTATGTATGTGGGTGCTCACCCAGGTAAGAGTGAATGGAGATTTGAGTGATGAGTTTTCCGTGAATGTTGGTGTGCATCAGGGGTCAGTCTTGAGTCCCATGTTGTTTATCATGGTACTTGAAGCCCTTTCACGTGACTTTAGAAACGGACTCCCGTGGGAGTTGTTGTATGCTGATGATTTGGTGTTGATTGCAGAGAACGAAAGGGAGGCGGAGGAAAGGTTTAGGAAGTGGAGAGATGGTATGGGGCACAAGGGTTTAAGGGTAAATGCAGATAAAACAAAAGTGATGATATCTAGGGTTGGTGGCGGTACTGTCAAAGACGAGGGAGAGTGGCCATGTGCAGTTTGCCACAAGGGCGTGGGAAGTAATTCCATCTTGTGCGGTGTGTGATAAATGGGTGCATAAGAGATGTAGTGGTATCAGAGGTAGACTGCGAGATAATGCTGATTTTATGTGTACGGCGTGTCGGGGTGAGCAGGTGGAGATTGTCAGACGTGAAAGGATTGAACTTGCTGGTGAATCTCTTGAGTGTGTGGAAGAGTTTTGTTATTTGGGAGATGTGTACTGGAGGTGGGGCTGGAGCTAGCTCTGTGGCTAGGGTGAGAAGTGATTGGAAGAAGTTCAGGGAGCTCTTGCCTCTCCTGACATTGAGAGGACTCTCCCTACGTGCTAAGGGGTCTTTGTATGCAGCATGTGTTAGAAGTGTAATGCTGTATGGTAGTGAACCTGGGCAGTGAAGGAGGAAGATATTCGCTGCCTAAGACGTACAGAAGTGACAATGATTAGGTGGATGTGCAGTGCGTCTCTGCGTCGAAGACCTGGAGGGACTGGGTTTATGATGGAAGAGTTGAGAGGTAAGATGGGACTGGAGTGTATTGGTGTTGTGATGAGGAGAGGTAGATTGAGATGATTTGGACATATGGAGAGGATGGGGGATGATAATTGGGTGAGGAAGGTGAGAAGTGTTAATATTGGGGGTGGGGTTATGAGGGGTAGACCAAGAAAGACATGGGACGAGGTCATTAAGTGTGACCTCAGGGTTAAGGGACTGAACAGGGAGGCTGCAATGGATCGTGCAGCATGGAGAGCCGCCATTAGGTGACCAAGGCCGACACATGAAAGCATGTTGGAGCTTTTAAAAACGAAGACTATATATATATATATATATATATATATATATATATATATATTGTTACGGAACAGAGAAAGATAATGTACACATTAAGTGAGAATACTAAGAGTCACTACTGTCCCGTAAAGTTCCAGGTTCAAAACAAAAGAGGTAAAATTACAAGTTAAAGTTTAATGCTCAAACTAACAACAAAACATTGAGGACTCATAAGGATAATGTAATGGCAAAAAACAGGTTAAATATATGGTTAACTGCAATAGCCTCTATTAACACGAAATTAGCATGAGTAAATTTATCTAAGTCAGCCCTGATAAAATGAAAATACACTGGGTAATGCTCAGTTAATGCAATATAAATAATTACAGATACAAACTATTATTACCACTGGCTGACAAAACGAATCACAAAAACTTTACTAGGCCTATAAATCAACACCTTATGCTATACAGTACAAGAACAAAATGCAATAACACTTATACTCAAATCACACAGCTGCTAGATGGTTGGAGACTTCCTGAGAAACTCACAATAATAATAACTGTACAGGGGAGGACAGAGATGTGAATAAAATGAGGAGCAGATCTAAGTGGCAATGATGCAGAGACTGAGCTCATTATATAGGGGCCAGCAGAGCTTGATACAACTTGTAAGAAGGACTCGCAAATGAAGCCATAGGGGACAAAGAGCTGAAAATCCTGCTCTGAACAACAGAAAGGACGACTTACTCTACTATAACGGTAGAAGGGGGGGACTGAGGCAGAACACGCTCGTGATCAAACATGCAGCATACTGTGCATTAAAATTACACAAAGGATGATGAAATCATAGGCTATGTAACACCTCCCCACAAAGAAAAAGAAATTTACAAAGGAAATTTCTTATTACTCTAAAATA